>NC_053027.1:495557484-495901918 GCF_003073215.2 Triticum urartu | reverse complement strand
GGCCCTCTCGGTAATGCACATCACATAAGCCTTGCAAGCATTACAACTAATATGTTAGTTGTGAGATGATGTATTACGGAACGAGTAAAGAGACTTGCCGGTAACGAGATTGAACTAGGTATTGGATACCGACGATCAAATCTCGGGCATGTAACATACCGATGACAAAGGGAACAAAGTATGTTGTTATGCGGTCTGACCGATAAAGATCTTCGTAGAATATGTGGGAGCCAATATGAGCATCCAGGTTCCGCTATTGGTTATTGACCGGAGACGTGTCTCGGTCATGTCTACAGTGTTCTCAAACCCGTAGGGTCCGCACGCTTAAGGTTTCGATGACAGTTATATTATGAGTTTATGCATTTTGATGTACCGAAGTTTGTTCGGAGTCCCGGATGTGATCACGGACATGACGAGGAGTCTCGAAATGGTCGAGACGTAAAGATCAATATATTGGACGACTATATTCGGACATCGGAAAGGTTCCGAGTGATTCGGGTATTTTCGGAGGTACGGGGAGTTACGGGAATACGAGGAAGAAGCAATGGGCCTTAATGGGCCTTAGTGGAAAGGACCAGGAGGTGGCGCGCGGCCCTCCCAAGCCCAGTCCGAATTGGACAAGGGGTTTGGGGCGCGGCCCCTCTCTCCCTTCCTTCCCCTCTTCCCCCCTTTTCCCCCCTTCTCCTAGTTGGACTAGGAAAGGTGGAAACCTACTCCAACTAGGAGTAGGAATCCTACTCCTCCTTGGCACGCCCACAAGGGCCGGCCGGCCTCCCCCTTGCTCCTTTATATACGGGGGCAGGGGGGCACCCCATAGACACACAAGTTGATCCACGTGATCATATTCTTAACCGTGTGCGGTGCCCCCTTCCACCATAATCCTCGATAATATTGTAGCGGTGCTTAGGCGAAGCCCTGCGACGGTAGTACATCAAGATCGTCACCACGCTGTCGTGCTGACGGAACTCTTCCCCGACACTTTGCTGGATCGGAGTCCGGGGATCGTCATCGAGCTGAACGTGTGCTAGAACTCGAAGGTGCCGTAGTTTCGGTGCTTGATCGGTCGGGCCGTGAAGACGTACGACTACATCAACCACGTTGTGCTAACGCTTCCGCTGTCGGTGTACAAGGGTACGTAGATCACACTCTTCCCTCGTTGCTATGCATCACCATGATCTTGCGTGTGCGTAGGAAATTTTTTGAAATTACTACGTTCCCCAACAGTGGTATCAGAGCCAGGTTTTATGTGTTGATGTTATATGCACGAGTAGAACACAAGTGAGTTGTGGGCGATATAAGTCATACTGCTTACCAGCATGTCATACTTTGGTTCGGCGGTATTGTTGGACGAAGCGGCCCGGACCGACATTACGCATACGCTTACGCAAGACCGGTTCTCCCGACGTGCTTTGCACAAAGGTGGCTAGCGGGTGACAGTTTCTCCAACTTTAGTTGAACCGAGTGTGGCTACGCCCGGTCCTTGCGAAGGTTAAAACAGCACCAACTTGACAAACTATCGTTGTGGTTTTGATGCGTAGGTAAGATTGGTTCTTGCTTAAGCCCGTAGAAGCCACGTAGAACTTGCAACAACAAAGTAGAGGACGTCTAACTTGTTTTTGCAGGGCATGTTGTGATGTGATATGGTCAAGACATGATGCTAAATTTTATTGTATGAGATGATCATGTTTTGTAACCAAGTTATCGGCAACTGGCAGGAGCCATATGGTTGTCGCTTTATTGTATGCAATGCAATTGCACTGTAATGCTTTACTTTATCACTAAGCGGTAGCGATAGTCGTGGAAGCATAAGATTGGCGAGACGACAACGATGCTACGATGGTGATCAAGGTGTCGCGCCGGTGACGATGGTGATCACGACGGTGCTTCGAAGATGGAGATCACAAGCACAAGATGATGATGGCCACATCATATCACTTATATTGATTGCATGTGATGTTTATCTTTTATGTATCTTATCTTGCTTTGATTGACGGTAGCATTTTAAGATGATCTCTCACTAATTATCAAGAAGTGTTCTCCCCGAGTATGCACCGTTGCGAAAGTTCTTCGTGCTGAGACACCATGTGATGATCGGGTGTGATAGGCTCTACGTTCAAATACAACGGGTACAAAACAGTTGCACACGCAGAATACTCGGGTTGTACTTGACGAGCCAAGCATATACAGATATGGCCTCGGAACACGGAGACCGAAAGGTTGAGCGTGAATCATATAGTAGATATGATCAACATAGTGATGTTCACCAATGAAACTACTCCATCTCATGTGATGATCGGACATGGTTTAGTTGATTTGGATCACATGATCACTTAGAGGATTAGAGGGATGTCTATCTAAGTGGGAGTTCTTAAGTAATATGATTAAATTGAACTTAAATTTATCATGAACTTAGTCCTGGTAGTATTTTGCAAATTATGTTGTAGATCAATAGCTCGCGTTGTTGCTTCCCTGTGTTTATTTTGATATGTTCCTAGAGAAAATTGTGTTGAAAGATGTTAGTAGCAATGATGCGGATTGGATCCGTGATCTGAAGTTTATCCTCATTGCTGCACAGAAGAATTATGTCCTTGATGCACCGCTAGATGACAGACCTATTGCAGGAGCAGATGCAGACGTTATGAACGTTTGGCTAGCTCAATATGATGACTACTTGATAGTTTAGTGCACCATGCTTAATGGCTTAGAATCCGGACTTCAAAGACGTTTTGAACGTCATGGACCATATGAGATGTTCCAGGAGTTGAAGTTAATATTTCAAGCAAATACCCGAGTTGAGAGATATGAAGTCTCCAACAAGTTCTATAGCTAAAAGATGGAGGAGAATCGCTCAACTAGTGAGCATGTGCTCAGATTGTCTGGGTACTACAATCGCTTGAATCAAGTGGGAGTTAATCTTCCAGATAAGATAGTGATTGACAGAATTCTCTAGTCACCATCACCAAGTTAGTAGAACTTTGTGATGAACTATAATATGCAAGGGATAACGGAAACAACTCCCAAGCTCTTCGTGATGCTGAAATCAACGAAGGTAGAAATCAAGAAAAACATCAAGTGTTGATGGTTGACAAGACCACTAGTTTCAAGAAAAGGGCAAAGGGAAGAAGGGGAACTTCAAGAAGAATGGCAAGCAAGTTGCTGCTCAAGTGAAGAAGCCCAAGTCTGATCCTAAGCCTGAGACTAAGTGCTTCTACTGCAAAGGGACTGGTCACTGGAAGCAGAACTACCCCAAGTGATTGGCGGATAAAAAGGATGGCAAAGTGAACATAAGTATATTTGATATACATGTTATTGATGTGTACTTTACTGTTTATAGCAACCCCTCAGTATTTGATACTAGTTCAGTTGCTAAGATTAGTAACTCGAAACGGGAGTTGCAGAATAAACAGAGACTAGTTAAGGGTGAAGTAATGATGTGTGTTGGAAGTGGTTCCAAAATTGATATGATCATCATCGCACACTCCCTATACTTTCGGGATTAGTGTTGAACCTAAATAAGTGTTATTTGGTGTTTGCGTTGAGCATGAATATGATTTGATCATGTTTATTGTAATACGGTTATTCATTTAAGTAAGAGAATAAATTGTTGTTCTGTTTACATGAATAAAACCTTATATGGTTACACACCCAATGAAAATAGTTCATTGGATCTCGATCTTAGTGATGCACATAAACATAATATTGAAACCAAAAGATGCAAAGTTAATAATGATAGTGCAAACTTATTTGTGGCACTGTCGTTTAGGTCATATTGGTATAAAGCGCATGAAGAAACTCCATGCTGATGGGCTTTTGGAATCACTTGATTATGAATCAGTTGATGCTTGCGAACCATGCCTCATGGGCAAGATGACTAAGACTCCGTTCTTCGGAACAATGGAGCGAGCAACAGATTTGTTGGAAATCATACATACTGATGTATGTGGTCCGATGAATATTGAGGCTCGCGACAGGTATCATTATTTTCTGTTCTTCACAGATAATTTGAGCAGATGTGAGTATATCTACTTGATGAAACATAAGTCTGAAACATTTGAAAAGTTCAAAGAATTTCAGAGTGAAGTGGAAAATCATCGTAACAAGAAAATAAAGTTTCTACGATCTGATCGTGGAGAAGATTATTTGAATTACGAGTTTGGTCTTCAGTTAAAACAATGTGAAATAGTTTCACTACTCACGCCACCTGGAACACCACAGTGTAATGGTGTGTTCGAATGTCGTAATCGTACTTTATTTAATATGGTGCGATCTATGATGTCTCTTACAGATTTACCGCTATTGTTTTGGGGTTATGCATTAGAGACAGCTACATTCACGTTAAATAGGGCACCATCTAAATCCGTTTGAGATGACACCGTATGAACTATGGTTTAGCAAGAAACCTAAGCTGTCGTTTCTTAAAGTTTGAGGTTGCAATGCTTATGTGAAAAAGTTTCAACTTGATAAGCTCAAACCTAAATCAGAGAAGTGTGTCTTCATAGGATATCCAAAGGAAACTATTGGATACACCTTCTATCACAGATCCGAAGGCAAGACTTTTGTTGCTAAAATCGGGAACTTTCTAGAGAAGGAGTTTCTCTCGAAAGAAGTGAGTAGGAGGAAAGTAGAAAACTTGATAAGGTAATTGTACCTTCTCCCTTATTGGAAAGTAGTTCATCACAGAAATCTGTTCTTGTGACTACTACACCAATTAGTGAGGAAGCTAATGATGATGATCATGTAACTTCAGATCAAGTTACTACCGAATCTCGTAGGTAAACCAGAGTGAGATCCGCACCAGAGTGGTACGGTAATCCTGTTCTGGAAGTCATGTTACTAGACCATGACGAACTTGCGAACTATGAGGAAGCGTTGATGAGCCCAGATTCCGCGAAATGGTTTGAGGCCATGAAATCTGAGATATGATCCATGTATGAGAATAAAGTATGGACTTTGATGGATTTGCCCGATGATCGGCAAGCCATAGAAAATAAATGGATCTTCAAGAGGAAGACGGACGTTGATAGTAGTGTTACTATCTACAAAGCTATACTTGTCGAAAAAGGTTTTTGACAAAGTTCAAGGTGTTGACTATGATGAAATTTTCTCACTCGTAGCGATGCTTAAGTCTGTCCAAATCATGTTAGCAATTGCCGCATTTTTATGAAATCTGGCAAATGGATAAACAAAACTACATTTCTTAATGGATTTAAAGAAGAGTTGTATATGATGCAACCAGAAGGTTTTGTCAATCCTAAAGGTGCTAACAAAATATGCAAGCTCCAGCGATCCATCTATGGACTGGTGCAAGCATCTCGGAGTTGGAATATACGCTTTGGTAAGTTGATCAAAGCATATAGTTTTATACAGACTTGCGGTGAAGCCTGTATTTACGAGAAAGTGAGTGGGAGCACTACAACATTTCTGATAAGTATATGTGTATGACATATTCTTGATCGGAAATAATGTAGAATTATTCTGCAAAGCATAAAGGAGTGTTTAAAAGGATTTTTTCAAAGAAAACCTCGGTGAAGCTGCTTACATATTGAGCATCAAGATCTATAGAGATAGATCAAGACGCTTGATAAGTTTTTTTCAATAAGTACATACCTTGACAAGATTTTGAAGTAGTTCAAAATGGAACAGTCAAAGAAAGAATTCTTTCTTGTGTTACAAGGTGTGAAATTGAGTAAGGCTCAAAATGCGACCACGGCAGAAAATAGAATGAGAATGAAAGTCATTCCCTATGCCTCAGCCATAGATTCTATAAAGTATGCCAGGCTATGTACCAGATCTATTGTATACCCTACACTGTGTTAAGCAAGGGAGTACAATAGTGATCTAAGAGTAGATCACTGGACAGCGGTCAAAAATATCCTTAGTGGAATATTTCTCAATTATGGAGGTGAAAAAAAAGGTTCGTCGTAAAAAGTTACATCGATGCAAGTTTTGACACAGATCTGGATGACTCTAAGTCTCGATCTAGATACATATTGAAAGTGGGAGCAATTAGCTAGAGTAGCTCCGTGCAGAGCATTGTAGAAATAGAATTCGCAAAATACTTACGGATCTGTATGTGACAGACCCATTGACTAAAATTATCTCACAAGCAAAACATGATCACACCTTAGTACTCTTTGGGTGTTAATCACATAAACGATGTGAACTAGATTACTGACTCTAGTAAACCCTTTGGGTATAGGTCACATGACAATGTGAACTATGGGTGTTAATCACATGGTGATGTGAACTATCAGTGTTGAATCACATGGCGATGTGAACTAGATTATTGACTCTAGTGCACGTGGGAGACTGAAGGAAATAAGCCCTAGAGGCAATAATAAAGTTATTATTTATTTCCTTATATCATGATAAATTTTTATTATTCATGCTAGAATTGTATTAACCGGAAACATAATACATGTGTGAATACATAGACAAACAGAGTGTCACTAGTATGCCTCTACTTGACTAGCTCGTTAATCGAAGATGGTTATGTTTCCTAACCATGAAAAAAAGAGTTGTTATTTGATTAACGGGATCACATCATTAGAAGAATGATGTGATTGACATGACCCATTCCATTAGCTTAGCACCCGATCGTTTAGTATGTTGCTATTGCTTTCTTCATGACTTATACATGTTCCTATGACTATGAGATTATGCAACTCCCGTTTGCCGGAGGAACACTTTGTGTGCTACCAAACGTCACAACGTAACTGGGTGATTATAAAGGAGCTCTACAGGTGTCTCCAAAGGTAATGTTGGGTTGGCGTATTTCGAGATTAGGATTTGTCACTCCGATTGTCGGAGAGGTATCTCTGGGCCCTCTCGGTAATGCACATCACATAAGCCTTGCAAGCATTACAACTAATGAGTTAGTTGCGAGATGATGTATTACGGAACGAGTAAAGAGACTTGCCGGTAACGAGATTGAACTAGGTATTGAGATACCGACGATCGAATCTCGGGCAAGTAACATACCGATGACAAAGGGAACAACGTATGTTGTTATGCGGTCTGACCGATAAAGATCTTCGTAGAATATGTGGGAGCCAATATGAGCATCCAGGTTCCGCTATTGGTTATTGACCGGAGACATGTCTCGGTCATGTCTACATTGTTCTCGAACCCGTAGGGTCCGCACCGCTTAAGGTTTCGATGACAGTTATATTATGAGTTTATGAGTTTTGATGTACCGAAGGAGTTCGGAGTCCTGGATGAGATCGGGGATATGACGAGGAGTCTCGAAATGGTCGAGACGTAAAGATCGATATATTGGATGACTATATTCGGACATCGGAAAGGTTCCGAGTGATTCGGGTATTTTCGGAGGTACCGGGGAGTTACGGGAATACGAGGAAGAAGCAATGGGCCTTAATGGGCCTTAATGGAAAGGACCAGGAGGTGGCGCGCGCCCCTCCCAAGCCCAGTCCGAATTGGACAAGGGGTTTGGGGCGCGGCCCCTCTCTCCCTTCCTTCCCCTCTTCCCCCCTTTTCCCCCCTTCTCCTAGTTGGACTAGGAAAGGTGGAAACCTACTCCAACTAGGAGTAGGAATCCTACTCCTCCTTGGCGCGCCCACAAGGGCCGGCCGGCCTCCCCCTTGCTCCTTTATATACGGGGGCAGGGGGCACCCCATAGACACACAAGTTGATCCACGTGATCATATTCTTAGCCGTGTGCGGTGCCCCCTTCCACCATAATCCTCGATAATATTGTAGCGCTGCTTAGGCGAAGCCCTGCGACGGTAGTACATCAAGATCGTCACCACGCCGTCGTGCTGACGGAACTCTTCCCCGACACTTTGCTGGATCGGAGTCCGGGGATCGTCATCGAGCTGAACGTGTGCTAGAACTCGGAGGTGCCGTAGTTTCGGTGCTTGATCGGTCGGGCCGTGAAGACGTACGACTACATCAACCACGTTGTGCTAACGCTTCCGCTGTCGGTCTACAAGGGTACGTAGATCACACTCTTCCCTCGTTGCTATGCATCACCATGATCTTGCGTGTGCGTAGGAAATTTTTTGAAATTACTACGTTCCCCAACAAGATGACACAGCAAATCATGATCTCCCACATTTGATCTTTCGACCAGGTCTGAGCAGGGTACCGGACAACAGCAAATCGAGATTGGAGCACACCAAATACCCGCTCGACATCCTTCCTGCAAGCCTCCCGCATCTTGGCAAAGTGGGACTTCTTGCCTCATGGCACAGCGTTTGAGATAGTCTTCACAAATGTAGACCATCTCGGATAGATGCCATCAGCTAGGTAGTACCCCTTGTTGTAGTGCCGCCCATTGACCTCGAAGTTCACTGGAGGAGAATGACCTTCAACAAGCTTGGCAAAGACAAGGGAGCACTGCATCATGTTGATGCCATTGTGAGTTCTTGACATACCAAAGAAGGAGTGCCAAATCCAGAGGTCCTGTGTTGTCACCGCCTCAAGTATCACACTGCAACCGCCTTTGGCGCCTTTGTACATCCCCTGCCGAGCAAATGGGAAGTTCTTCTATTTCCAATGCATGCACTCGATGCTTTCAAGCATCCCAGGAAATCCTCTTGCCGCATTCTGTGCTAGGATCCGAACAGTGTCTTCTGCATTGGGTGTTCGCAACTATTGCGGTCCAAACACTGCCCGACAGAACTTGTAGAAACACTCAATGATGGTGGAATCGGCCATGCGCCCATAGTCGTCGAGTGAATCACCGGGAGCTCCGTATGCAAGCATCCTCATCGCTGTCGTGCACTTCTGTATTGAGGTGAATCCAAGTTTGCCGGTGCAGTCCTTCTTGCACTTGAAGTAACTGCCGAACTCCCGGATGGAATTCACAATCCTGAGGAAAAGCTTTCGGCTCATCCGATAACGGCCCCGAAATGTTTTGTCGCCGTGCAGTGGAGCATCGGTGAAGTAGTCGGAGTAGAGCATACAGTAGCCCTCGAGACAATGCCAGTTCTTTGCTTTCATCCGCCCCGGCGCCGAGCCACCTCGCCGCGGCTTTTCATTGCTCGCCAGCAGGTCGGTGAGGGCGGCGAGGACCATGAGATGTTCCTTTTCCTGGACGTCGGCCTCGGCTTCCTCCTCCAGCAGCGCGGTGAGCACTTCCTCGTCGTCCGAGTCCATTGTCGAGGCAGGCAAATCGCCGAACACCTTGCGGACGCGGTGGGCGCGTACCCGCCGCTACACCGCCCCTCCGCGGCTGGAAACGCCGGAAAAATCGCCCAGGCGGTGGTGGAGAGGCTACCTCGGCGAACCTCTGCTCTTTTTCCAGCGGGGATGGTCTATCTAGCGATGGCGGGCAGTGGGCGGCGCCTAGATCAGTCGGTTGGCGGTTGAGCACGCGGGGGGTGGGAGGCGAATCTGGAAGAAAGACTTGACTTTTCGCTTGACGGTGTGGGCCAGACGTGCTTTTCTCTCGCGCCGGAGCCCCCAGTGCGCCGGGTTCGGCTTGCGATCGCCGCGCCCAAAAACGCGCCGAGCCGGAGGATTTCGGTGTCCTGGGGGCGCGACTGTGGCGTTTTTTCGACGCTGGAGTCGAAAAAGTCGCCTGAGGGGCTGTTGGGGGCGCGGCTGGAGATGCTCTTATATTGCAGGATGGAAGACACATCATTATCATCAACTCTGCTTTTTATAAAAGTAGAGATTTGTTTATTTGCAAACTTGGCTTTGTATTTTTTTTTACAAAAATGAACAAATAAAACGCAACAATGTCATGTTGTTTCCCTCGAATATTTTTAATAACAAACTCAAAAGGATGGTGACGTAGGATACAAACCACACTATATCTTAGATGTATTTACTATCATATATTTACACAAAAGCAAGTATTAGTAGACGGATTTGTAATTCCAATGTCTCTTGAGAAATGTAGGTTATCAGAAGCTTCTTTTTTGAAACGTAGGTGATCACAAGTTGGGGCATGTGAGGAAATGAAGTAGACCCGGTTGCGGCAATATACAGGGAGGCGGCCAAACCGCGTCGATCGGCGGAGGGAAAAAGTGACTGGAGTTGCTTAAGCCAGTCGGAGGGAGGCGTAACCTCACCGCCGGTGACGGCCATACGGCCATACGGCCCCACGCTCACGTGAGCATCCGCACCGACGCCAGCTGCAAACGATGATGTTGGATCCGCCGCGTCCTCGGGAGCAGGCAAACACACGTACGAACACTGCGGAAGGCCGGTTGCCCTGGCTCTTGACCAAATTCAGTGCACTCCTTTATCGGTTAGTAGCATTTCTTAGACAAGTTAATGGCCAATTACACCTATGGATCGGACCGCTTAGCTCAGATTTTTTGATAGCATCCAAATCGGTGGTGTCCGGTTAAAAAATACAAAACAATGTACAGTAGGTTAGAGCATCTCTAGCCATCCCTCAAAAGTGGTTAGAGGGGTAAAAAAATTGGATTAAAGGTCTTAAACCGGACCTAGCCGATGCCTTATCTCCTTTTAGAGGAGTATAAAAAATTTACTTATTGCGTCAGCGGCCCCTTATATGTACTCGACCGACGTTTCTTAGGAAAAAATTTGCTTCGCCCCGGTCGCCTCCCCCCCTCCCCCCCTAAGGCCTCATTTGGTAGACGTGGGTTGGAGGGGTTTTCAGAGGATTAACCCCGCGAGGCCCAGAATCCTCGCAAATCCCCGTCGGCCCGTTTGGTAGGCGAGGTTACATGGGCCGAACCCCCTCGATTCCCCATCCACCCACTTTCTCCCACGCGGTTCAGAACCCTCGAGGCCCCCCTCGAGGATTTGGTCGCCCGACTCCTCCTTCAGAACGCCGCCGCCGACTCCTCCCCAAGACGCCGTTGCTGCCCGACGCTTCGACGCCGGCGATCTCGTCCGGCACACTAGACTTTCCCCTGCGGTAAGTCCTCGCCTCGTCTCCCCTCTCCTCCCCTCGTCGTCTAGGGTTTTCTATCCGCCCGGCCATCTGGCCATGGCTGCTACCTCGTCTCTCCCCGGCGACGCCGTCTCTGAGGTACTTGATCCCCGCCTCGTCCAAACTGCCCGTCTCCAAGTTCGCCAAGTTCGCCCCCCTCCTGGTGACCACTGTTCATCACGCGGTTGATCAATTTCATTGTCTGATGTGGATGTTGGGAATCATTGGATGGATGATGATTAGTGCATAGTCGTGGTTGGTTGTACGAGGATGTTTCTCTGGTGCTGCTTGATCTGTTAATGGAACAATATCTGCTACTCTGAATTTGTGACGAATCATATTAAGCGTAGTTATATTTGATCTTTTGTGTGTGTTGTGCTTGATGAATTTCGTCTCATGGTGACAACTAAGTGAGCTGAATATATTTCTTTGTTTGCTACTGATCTTATAACAACTAAGTGAGCTGAACATATAATTGATCTTATAATCTTGACACACTGAATATAACAACTGAATTTCTTTCTTTGTCACTATATCATTTTTGTTTAAAAGGCTTTGGTTATTTGACAAATTGAACTGCGCGCCGCTGCTGTTTTATTAAATGTCATCTATGATCTTCCGGAGAGGCGAGGCGACTCATTTCATCGGAGGTCTAAGCAGCTACGTAGTCAGGCCCCTGGCGCACAACAATACCCTGTTCTGATCCTTTCATCAGAGATGTCAGGCATTTCTTCAGTTAAACACCCACTGCTCAAAGTGGAATCTTCTAATCTTGGACATCCAAGCAGAATCGAGCGGTTCAAGTTTAATTTCCTTTATTAGATCACTTTGTTTTGTCACGGTTCCCAGCTATTTACCTTCACCTCTAATTGCTGCTGTTTGATGTCGCTATGTGTAGAATCTAACACCTTGATTAGTGTAGTATCAGCAAAATACAACTGTGCATATTTTGTAAATCTTTACAAAGACATTCTTCAACTGGTATAACTTTCTCTGTATTTGGATTGATAGTATGTCTGGTCCTAACTGTTAGCCTGCCATTGCGTACAAAATAAGGCTGTGTAAAATGACAGTTGGCCAGATTATATAGATAAGGCTGTTTGTGTCTGATTCCCTTTGCATGCACACAATGGCGGATCCAGGATTTGAAGTTACCCGGGGTGGATTTTTAGTTTTGAAGCCATGGTGCAATGAAAGAAGACAATGAACAAAATTAATGGGCTAGGTAGTATGGATCCAGGCAAGACGATCAATACAACCAATATTGCAATGTAGCTTTATTCTCAAGGAGAAAAATATATAACGCGACAAACAAATCATTTAAGGCCTAATTCTTATGCTCATATATAGAATATCCAATTTGGTACGTAATTAAATTTCCCTAAAAAAATCAGCATTTAACTTTGAAAAATTAGGCCAACGTAACAAGAGATTAAAGAAATATAGGAGAATGAGAGCAGAAAATTAGGGAAGAATGAGAGTAGAAGATTAGGGGAGAATGAACGAACTTGCTGTTTGCTGTCTCAATTGGCTCATCGCTTGCAGTTTTAAAGGGGCGGTGACGTTGCCGCCTTCCGCGAACAAGTGGATTCCTCTTTCTCCATCGAGCACCATTGGTCGGGGAAGGACCTAGGCAGTGCCATGGTGAGGCTGCGGACCGGCAGCATAGGGCGCCGCGTCACGGAGGCGAGGCGGCGGCAATACTTTTTGTGAGCGGTGATCGCGCGATACATTGTTTGCTGATTTGGTTTTCTGTCGGCAGAATTGGGAATGCCAAAACTTTACAGAAAATCATGGGCTCACATAGTCACGTCTAGTTGGGTCTTAGTCGTTGGCCCATCTTACAACTTACAAGCGAATCGTTATCTTCTGTCTTCCCGCTCGTAACTTCTTCCGATTGAACCTACAGATCTATACGAGAGCTCTCTCCCTCCCATGGCGGCCATTAGAAAAAGCAGTAGGAATACCCTAGGGTTAGAAATTTTACCCGGGGCGACCGCCCATACACGACCCCACGCTGGATCCGCCCCTGCATGCACATGCTCATGAAAACTTGTGTGGTTCTCCTTGTATATAGATTTTGGTATCACATAGTGGCTCAAGTGCGATAGCATATATCTTTATCCTAAATCTGGCAATTACAGGGTTGTCCTATAATTTAGTTTAGCTAAGACAATTCTGTAGTTGTGGAATCTCACTAAGATGGCTATGTCAGTCAGATGCCCAGTGATCTGAAAACTAAGTTAATCTCATATTCTGCAGTGGACCATCTTATTTTCCAGGTGGCCCTTGAAGCAGCAACTGTAGGATAAATGCATAGTTATTCATTTTCAATCCGCATGGTGTAATGTTTCATGCTTCTGATATCGTGTACACAGATTATATAGATACTGTGAGTTCATGTTTTGAGTCTGTACTTATTTGCAAATTGGAGTATTGCCCGAATTGAAAGATATGATATGATGTAACCTGATTGGAATATACCTGATTTTCCCTGTTTCATTTTTAATTATTGATTGGGAGGTTCTGATATGTTCTTATTCAAAGACATGTTGTTATGATAAATTATGTAGTTGTTGTGATGAGATATTGATTTCATCTTGTGAACACAGCAGCACGGCCTATGAGCTTGGTGATAAACAAGCTGCTTCAAAGTATGTTGTTATGATAAAGAGGTGGTGCTGCTGCTCCAAGTCATTTTTATCAATTCTGCAGCAAGGATATAAGGGTTACATTGTAAAGATTGGATTTTTAAATGTTCTACACCATGTTATGTCAACATGATAAACCTTTTCTACCAAATAAAAATTTTAAACAAAGAGGATTGTCAAAGGAAGGGTTTTGAGGATTCAAGGGGTTTTGAGGGGATTGGGTGGAAGATGGGGATTCACCAAATCCCCTGAAATCCCCCCTCCCGAAACCTCTGCAATCCCTTCCTATCAAACAAGGCCTAATAGACCGCATCCACTCCAGCGCGGTGGTCCTTGCCTTTCTAGGCCACCACACATCACCGTAGTCGCTCTGTAGCGCCCGTCGCTCCTCCTCCCACTTTGATTTGGTCGCCGCATGTCCCCATGCTGTCGGATTCAATGTGTCTACGCCAGTTGCCGTCATCGCCAGATTCGACGCCCCGACGACGTTGTATTTTGTCGGGTTGGTCATAAAAACCAAACCACACAGCCATCCGGAGCTCACTGCGTCGCCTCGCGGTATGTTTTCCTCACATCGTCGCTTGCATCATCGTCCAACCGCCAACACATGTTGGGGAACGTAGCATAAATTCAAAATTTTCCTACGTGTCACCAAGATCAATCTATGGAGTCATCTAGCAACGAGGGAGGATTGGATCTACATACCCTTGTAGATCGCGTGCGGAAGCGTTCAAGAGAACGGGGTTGATGGAGTCGTACTCGTCGTGATTCAAATCACCGATGATCCTAGCGCCGAACGGACGGCACCTCCGCGTTCAACACACGTACGGAACAGCGACGTCTCCTCCTTCTTGATCCAGCAAGGGGGAAGGAGAGGTTGATG
The DNA here is from genome assembly GCF_003073215.2 of Triticum urartu. Classification (NCBI taxonomy): domain Eukaryota; kingdom Viridiplantae; phylum Streptophyta; class Magnoliopsida; order Poales; family Poaceae; genus Triticum; species Triticum urartu. Next base: position 495,887,511 of record NC_053027.1, on the reverse strand, counting down.
GAGATCCAGCAGCACGACGGCGTGGTGGAAGTAGCGGGATTCCAACAGGGCTTCGTTAAGCACTGCGGGAGGAGGGAGATGTGTCACGGGAGGGAGAGGGAGGCGCCAGGCCTTAGATTGGTTTGCTCCTCCTTTTCCCCACTATATATAGGGCCAAGAGAGAGGGGGAGGCGCAGCCCTTGCCCCTTCCTCCAAGGAAGGGTGCGGCCAAGGGTGGGGAGGAGTCCATCCTCCCCAAGGCACCTCGGAGGTGCCTTCCCCCTTTAGGACTCTCCCCTTTTTCTCTTCTCTTGGCGCATGGGCCTCTTGGGGCTGGTGCCCTTGGCCCATATAGGCCAAGGCGCACCCCCTACAGCCCATGTGGCCCCCCGGGGCAGGTGGCCCCACCCGGTGGACCCCCGGGACCCTTCCGGTGGTCCCGGTACAATACCGGTGACCCCGAAACTTGTCCCGATGGCCGAAATAGCACTTCCTATATATAATTCTTTACCTCCGGACCATTCCGGAACTCCTCGTGACGTCCGGGATCTCATCCGGGACTCCGAACAACTTTCGGGTTACCGCATACTAATATCTCTATAACCCTAGCGTCACCGAACCTTAAGTGTGTAGACCCTACGGGTTCCGGAGACATGCAGACATGACCGAGACGTTCTCCGGTCAATAACCAACAGCGGGATCTGGATACCCATGATGGCTCCCACATGTTCCACGATGATCTCATCGGATGAACCACGATGTCAAGGACTTAATCAATCCCGTATACAATTCCCTTTGTCTAGCGGTACGATACTTGCCCGAGATTCGATCGTCGGTATCCCGATACCTTGTTCAATCTCGTTACCGGCAAGTCTCTTTACTCGTTCCGTAACACATCATCCCGTGATCAACTCCTTGATCACATTGTGCACATTATGATGATGTCCTACCGAGTGGGCCCAGAGATACCTCTCCGTTTACACGGAGTGACAAATCCCAGTCTCGATTCGTGCCAACCCAACAGACACTTTCGGAGATACCTGTAGTGTACCTTTATAGCCACCCAGTTACGTTGTGACGTTTGGCACACCCAAAGTATTCCTACGGTATCCGGGAGTTGCACAATCTCATGGTCTAAGGAAATGATACTTGACATTAGAAAAGCTTCAGCATACGAACTACATGATCTTGTGCTAGGCTTAGGATTGGGTCTTTGTCCATCACATCATTCTCCTTAATGATGTGATCCCGTTATCAATGACATCCAATGTCCATGGTCAGGAAACCGTAACCATCTATTGATCAACGAGCTAGTCAACTAGAGGCTTACTAGGGACATGGTGTTGTCTATGTATCCACACATGTATGTGAGTTTCCTATCAATACAATTATAGCATGGATAATAAACGATTATCATGAACAAGGAAATATAATAATAATCAATTTATTATTGCCTCTAGGGCATATTTCCAACAGTCTCCCACTTGCACTAGAGTCAATAATCTAGTTCACATCATCATGTGATTAACACTCACAGGTCACATCGCCATGTAACCAACATCCAAAGAGTTTACTAGAGTCAATAATCTAGTTCACATCACTATGTGATTAACACTCAATGAGTTTTGGGTTTGATCATGTTGCTTGTGAGAGAGGTTTTAGTCAACGGGTCTGAACCTTTCAGATCCGTGTGTGCTTTACAAATCTCTATGTCATCTCCTAGATGCAGCTACCACGTTCTATTTGGAGCTTATTCCAAATAACTGTTCTACTATACGAATCCAGTTTACTACTCAAAATAATCTGGATTAGTGTCAAAGTTTGCATCGGCGTAACCCTTTACGACGAACTCTTTTACCACCTCCATAATCGAGAAGATTCCTTAGTCCACTAGTTACTAAGGATAACTTTGACCACTGTCCTGTGATCCATTCTTAGATCACTCTTGTACCCCTTGACTGACTCATGGCAAGGCACATTTCAGGTGCGGTACACAGCTTAGCATACTGTAGAGCCTATGTCTTAAGCATAGGGGACGACCTTCGTCCTTTCTCTTTATTCTGCCGTGGTCGAGCTTTAAGTCTTTAACTTCATACCTTACAACTCAGGCAAGAACTCCTTCTTTGACTGACCCATCTTGAACACCTTCAAGATCATGTCAAGGTATGTGCTCATTTGAAAGTACCATTAAGCGTTTTGATCTATCCTTATAGATCTTAATGCTCAATGTTCAAGTAGCTTAATCCAGGCTTTCCATTGAAAAACACTTTTCAAATAACCCTATATGCTTTCTAGAAATTCTACATCATTTCTGATCCATAACATATACTTATCAGAAATTCTATAGTGCTCCCACTCACTTCTTTGGAAATACAAGTTTCTCATAAACTTTGTATAAACCCAAAGTCTTTGATCATCTCATCAAAGCGTACATTCCAACTCCGAGATGCTTACTCCAGTCCTTAGAAGGATTGCCGGAGCTTCGCATACTTATTAGCATCTTTCAGGATTGACAAAACCTTCTGGTTGAATCACATACAACCTTTCCTCAAGAAAATTGTCGAGGAAACAATGGTTTTTTGACATCCTATCTGCAAGATTTCATAATAATGCAGTAATCGCTAATATAATTCCAACAGACTCTTAGCATCGCTACGAGTGAGAAAGTCTCATCGTAGTCAACTCCTTGAACTTGTCAGTAAACATCTTAACGACAAGTCGAGCTTTCTTAATGGTGACATTTACCATCATTGTCCGTCTTCCTTTTAAAATCCATCTGTACTCAACAGCCTTACGACCATCAAGTAGTTCTTCCAAAGTCTACACTTTGTTTTCATACATGGATCCTCTCTCGGATTATATGGCCTCAAGCCATTCATCGGAATCCAGGCCCACCATCGCTTCTCCATAGCTCGTAGGTTCATTGTTGTCTAGCAACATGACTTCCAAGACAGGATTACGTACCACTCTGAAGTAGTACGCATCCTTGTCATCCCACGCGGTTTGGTAGTGATTTGATCTGAAGTTTCATGATCACTATCATAAGCTTCCACTTCAATTGGTGTAGGTGCCACAGGAACAACTCTTTGTGCCCTGTTATACACTAGTTGAAGTGACGGTTCAATAACCTCATCAAGTCTCCACCATCCTCCCACTCAATTCTTTCGAGAGAAACTTTTCCTCGAGAAAGGACCCGATTCTAGAAACAATCCCATATTGCTTTCGAATCTGAGACAGGAGGTATACCCAACTGTTTTGGGTGTCCTATGAAGATGCATTTATCCGCTTTGGGTTCGAGCTTATCAGCCTGAAACTTTTTCACATAAGCGTCGCAGCCCCAAACTTTTAAAGCAATGACAGCTTAGGTTTCTCTAAACCATAGTTTATACGGTGTCATCTTATCGGAATTACGTGGTGCCCTATTTAAAGTGAATGTGGTTGTCTTTAATGCCTAACCCATAAACTATCATGGTAATTCGATAAGAGACATCATGGTATGCATCATATCCAATAGGGTGCAGTTATGATGTTCGGACACACCATCACACTATGGTGTTCCAGGCTGTATTAGTTGTGAAACAATTTCCACAATGTCTTAATTCTGTGCCAAACTCGTAATTCAGATATTCATCTCTATGATCATATCATAGATCTTTTATCCTCTTGTCACGACGATCTTTCAACTTCACACTGAAATTACTTGAACCTTTCAATAATTCAGACTCGTGATTCATCAAGTAAATATACTCAACATCTACTCAAATCATCTGTGAAGTAAGAACATAACGATATCCACTACATGCCTCAGCACTCATTGGACCGCACACATCAAAATGTATTACTTCCAACAAGTTGCTTTCTAGTTCCATTTTACTGAAACCGAGGCTTTCAGTCATCTTGCCCATGTGGTATGATTTGCATGTCTCAAGTGATTCAAAATCAAGTGAGTCCAAACGGTCCATTTGCATGGAGTTTCTTCATGCATAAACACCAATAGACATGGTTCACATGTCTCAAACCTTTCAAAAACGAGTGAGCCCAAAGATCCATCAACATGGAGCTTCTTCATGCGTTTTATACCGATATGACTTAAGTGGCAGTGCCACAAGTATGTGGTACTATCATTACTATCTTTTGGCATGAACATGTGTATCACTACGATCGAGATTCAATGAACCATTCATTTTAGGTGTAAGACCATTTGAAGGTATTATTCAAATAAACAGAGTAACCATTATTCTCCTTAAATGAATAACCATATTGCGATAGACATAATCCAATCATGTCTATGCTCAACGCAAACACCAAATAACAATTATTTAGGTTTTAATACCAATCTCGATGGTAGAGGGAGCGTGCTTGATCATATCAACATTGGAAACACTTCCAACACATATCATCAGCTCACCTTTAGCTAGTCTCCGTTTATTCCGTAGCTTTTATTTCGAGTTACTAACACTTAGCAACCGAACTGGTATCTAATACCCTGGTGCTACTAGGAGTACTAGTAAAGTACACATCAACACAATGTATATCCAATATACTTCTATCGACCTTGCCAGCCTTCTAATCTACCAAGTATCTAGGGTAATTCTGCTCCAGTGGCTGTTCCCCTTATTACAGAAGCACTTAGTCTCGGGTTTGGGTTCAACCTTGGGTTTCTTCACTAGAGCAGCAGCTGAATTGCCGTTTCATGAAGTATCCCTTCTTGCCCTTGCCCTTCTTGAAACTAGTGGTTTCACCAACCATCAACAATTGACGCTCCTTCTTGATTTCTACTTTCGCGGTGTCAAACATCGCGAATATCTCAAGGATCATCATATATGTCCCTGATATATCATAGTTCATCACGAAGCTCTAGCAGCTTGGTGGTAATGACTTCGGAGAAACATCACTATCTCATCTGGAAGATCAACTCCCACTCGATTCAAATGATTGTTGTACTCAGACAATCTGAGCACAAGCTCAACAATTGAGCTTTTATCCTTAGTTTGCAGGCTAAGAAAATCGTCGGAGGTCTTATACCTCTTGACGTGGGCACGAGCCTGAAATCCCAATTTCAGCCCTCGAAACATCTCATATGTTTCGCGACGTTTCAAAAACGTTTTCGGTGCCTCAACTCTAAACCATTTAACTGAACTATCACGTAGTTATCAAAACGTGTATGTCAGATGTTCGCAACATCCACAGACGACGTTCGAGGTTCAGCACACTGAGCGGTGCATTAAGGACATAAGCCTTCTATGAAGCAATGAGGACAATCCTCAGTTTACGGACCTAGTCCGCATAATAGCTACTATCAACTTTCAACTAATTTTTCTCTAGGAACATATCTAAACAGTAGAACTATAGTGTGAGCTACGACATAATTTGCAAAATCCTTTTGACTATGTTCAGGATAATTAAGTTCATCTTATGAACTCCCACTCAGATAGACATCCCTCTAGTCATCTAAGTGATTACATGATCCGAGTTAACTAGGCCGTGTCCGATCATCACGTGAGACGGACTAGTCAACATCGGTGAACATCTTCATGTTGATCGTATCTTCTATACGACTCATGCTCGACCTTTCGGTCTTCTGTGTTCCGAGGCCATGTCTATACACATGCTAGGCTCGTCAAGTCAACCTAAGTGTTTGCATGTGTAAATCTGTCTTACACCCGTTGTATGTGAACGTTTGGATCAAACACCCGATCATCACGTGGTGCATTGAAACAACGAACTGTCGCAACGGTGCACAGTTAGGGGGAACACTTTCTTGAAATTTTAATGAGGGATCATCTTATTTACTACCGTCGTTCTAAGCAAATAAGATGTATAAACATGATAAACATCACATGCAACCAAATAGTGACATGATATGGCCAATATCACTTTGCTCCTTTTGATCTCCATCTTCGGGGCTCCATGATCATCATCGTCACCGGCATCACACCATGATCTCCATCATCATGATCTCCATCATCGTGTCTTCTTGAAGTTGTGCTCGCCAACTATTACTTCTACTACTATGGCTAACGGTTAGCAATAAAGTAAAGTAATTACATGACGTTTATGTTGACACGCAGGGTCATAAATAAATTAAGACAACTCCTATGGCTCCTGCCGGTTGTCATACTCATCGACATGCAAGTCGTGATTCCTATTACAAGAATATGATCATCTCATACATCACATATATCATTCATCACATCCTTTGGCCATATCACATCACATAGCATACCCTGCAAAAACAAGTTAGACGTCCTCTAATTGTTGTTTGCATGTTTTACGTGGCTGCTATGGGTTTCTAGCAAGAACGTTTCTTACCTACGCAAAAACCACAACGTGATATGCCAATTGCTATTTACCCTTCATAGGGACCCTTTTCATCGAATCCGATCCGACTAAAGTGGGAGAGACAGACACCCGCTAGCCACCTTATGCAACTAGTGCATGTCAGTCGGTGGAACCAGTCTCACGTAAGAGTACATGTAAGGTTGGTCCGGGCCGCTTCATCCCACGATGCCGCCGAATCAAGATAAGACTAGTAACGACAAGTAAATTGACAATATCGACGCCCACAACAACTTGTGTTCTACTCGTGCATAGAAACTACGCATAAACCTAGCTCATGATGCCACTGTTGGGGAACGTAGCAGAAATTCAAAATTTTCTACGCATCACCAAGATCAATCTATGGAGTAATCTAGCAACGAGGGAAGGAGAGTGCATCTACATACCCTTGTAGATCGCTACGCGGAAGCGTTCAAGAGAACGGGGTTGATGGAGTCGTACTCGTCGTGATTCAAATCACCGATGATCCTAGTGCCGAACGGACGGCACCTCCGTGTTCAACACACGTACAGCCCGGTGACGTCTCCTACGCCTTGATCCAGCAAGGGGAGAAGGAGAGGTTGGGGAAGACTCCATCCAGCAGCAGCACGACGGCGTGGTGGTGGTGGTGGAGGAGCGTGGCACTCCAGCAGGGCTTTGCCAAGCACCGCAAGAGACGAGGAGGGAGAGGGGTAGGACTGCGCCAACTGGGAGAGGAACTCGTGTGTCTTGGGCAGCCCAAACCTCAAGTATATATAGGGGAAGGGGAGGGGCTGCGCCCCCACCTAGGGTTCCCTCCCTAGGGGTGGCAGCAGCCCCCAGATCCCATCTGGGTGGCGGCCAGGTGGAGGGGGAGAGGGAGGCGCACCAGGCATGGGCCCTAAGGCCCATCTGCCCTTAGGGTTTGCCCCCCTCCTCCCCTTAGGCGCCTTGGGCCCTTGTGGGGGGGCGCACCAGCCCACCTGGGGCTGGTCCCCTCCCACACTTGGCCCATGCAGCCCTCCGGGGCTTGTGGCCCCACTTGGTGGACCCTCGAGACCCTCCCGGTGGTCCCGGTACGTTACCGATAAACCCCGAAACTTTTCCGGCGACCAAAATAGGACTTCCCATATATAAATCTTTACCTCCGGACCATTTCGGAACTCCTCGTGACGTCCGGGATCTCATCCGGGACTTCGAACAACATTCGGTAACCACGTATATCTATTCCATATAACCCTAGCGTCATTGAATCTTAAGTGTGTAGACCCTACGGGTTCGGGAACCATGCAGACATGACCGAGATAACTCTCTGGTTAATAACCAACAGCGGGATCTGGATACCCATGTTGGCTCCCACATGTTCCACGATGATCTCATCGGATGAACCATGATGTCAAGGACTTAATCAATCCCGTATACAATTCCCTTTGTCCATCGGTACGATACTTGCCCGAGATTCGATCGTTGGTATCCCGATACCTTGTTCAATCTCGTTACCGGCAAGTCTCTTTACTCGTTCCGTAACACATCATCCCGTGATCAACTCCTTGATCACATTGTGCACATTATGATGATGTCCTACCGAGTGGGCCCAGAGATACCTCTCCGTTTACACGGAGTGACAAATCCCAGTCTCGATTCGTGCCAACCCAACAGACACTTTCGGAGATACCTGTAGTGTACCTTTATAGCCACCCAGTTACGTTGTGACGTTTGGCACACCCAAAGCACTCCTACGGTATCCGGGAGTTGCACAATCTCATGGTCTAAGGAAATGATACTTGACATTAGAAAAGCTTTAGCATACGAACTACACGATCTTTGTGCTAGGCTTAGGATTGGGTCTTGTCCATCACATCATTCTCCTAATGATGTGATCCCGTTATCAATGACATCCAATGTCCATGGTCAGGAAACCGTAACCATCTATTGATCAACGAGCTAGTCAACTAGAGGCTTACTAGGGACATGGTGTTGTCTATGTATCCACACATGTATGTGAGTTTCCTATCAATACAATTATAGCATGGATAATAAACGATTATCATGAACAAGGAAATATAATAATAATCAATTTATTATTGCCTCTAGGGCATATTTCCAACAACACATACTCGTCGCCCGATAGGCAAAGCTCAACTCTCGCCTAGCTACTCATGGGTGTGCCTCTACCAATCATCAAGTGTGATGACCGCTGACGGCTGGTGATGCGCCGGGTCTCAAAGACGATAGAACATCCCAGATTGAGCAAGAGAGGTCTATTGGATGTTGGTGCACTAGTTGGTGACGTGTCAGGTCTCGAAGAAGATATAACTTCCTTGACTGCTCCTACTCAAAACAAATCTTGCAACTTTTGGTTTTGGGAAGAAGAATACATTTGTAATTGATCAAGGGAGGTCTATTGGATGTTGGTGCACTAGTTGCTATAAATGAGATTGAAGATGACGTAATGTCTAAGTTTGAGAAGACAAAGAAGAAACAAGTGTGCATGCTAGAGAAGGCAACAGAGAAGAGCAATAAGGAGATGGAGAAAATATTGACTTAACATGTAGAAGCAGTCAAGGAAGTTGTGTTTCCATTAAAGTGTGTAGTTTTTCTGTTGTTTTCTTTGGATCAGTGCTTGTAGTGACCTCATAGTGACGAACTGGTGAAGTATATACCTATGGTGTCATTTAATGAAGTAAGTGGGTAGTAAGCTCTAAATCCATGGTCTCGAAAGAAATTTATTTGTGTTAATTTTTTAATGAGTTAAGTTTTAAGGGTTTGGCTATGAAAATTTTCTTTCAGGGATCTGGTTGCTGGAAAAAAATCCTATACGACCGGGTCATACAGACCCAAATTGGGGACCACCTCGGATGTTTGACACATGTCAAACCGAATCTCAAAGTAGCTATCAGCTTCTTTCATCATTTTCCTGTACCAAATCCCGATTTCTGTAGCCCAGATTGATGTACCGGCTGCACCATTCTCCGGCCGCCGGCGTAATTTGCCCTGGCTGCTCTCCACATCATTGAAGTGGCGCTCCCTGCCGCCGGCCGCAGCTCCCCTGCTCGTCGCATTCCATCCTTTTGGGGGCTCCATCCCCGCCGGCGTGCCGCGCGTCCGCCGGTGACAAGACCTGATGCGGTCCGTCGCCATGAATGATTGCACTCGTAATGAAGCAGATGGATAGGTATCCCCCACTACTACATCGAGGAAGACGCGTCGTCGTGCCGCATGGCCGCCGCCAGCGAGAAGTGGGTGGGACTTTCAGTTGTCAAAAGAAAGAAAGGATGGTAATCAGCAAGCGGAAGTGACTGGTGCTTTGAGATTGAAAAGGACATGTGTCAAGAATCGAGGTGGGTCTAAAAATCCCGACCGGCCCGGCCCGGACGGCCCAACCCGACTCGACCCTAAAAAGCCTGACCTAGCCCGTTCTTGCCCGCGGGGCGGGCCTGGGCCTGAGTTTTGATACTGAAGCACACGTCAGTCGGGGCTGGGCCTGGCTTTCTCACGTTTTAGGGAAGGGGCCTGGCCCGAGTCCTGAGGTCCAGCGGACTTTTTCACCGTCGGGCCAGGCTTGGGCCTAAAAACCAGGACCTACTGTTGGGCCAGGCTGGGCATAGGCCTAGGTTTTTTGTCTTGGGCTTTGTTAGGCCCGGCCCGGCCTGATGGATGGCCAGATATAGTCTCATCTGAGGTTGCTTACGACCTTGGTTGTATAAGATTTTTTTCCCCTGGTTGCTTGTGACGCCCGGGTAATTAAGCTACAGTGCTCCTCTCCTAATGATGCCACGTCACCTCAATTATAGTTGCTAATCTCGAGTTAGTTCGAAACCGATTCAAATTCAAATTCAAAATCACGCAAACGATAAAAGTTTTCAAATATTAAAACTAAAATGTTCGGAGTGAACCAAATATTGCATATATAATTATGATGGGAAAACCGCACATTTATAAAATGTTTAAATACTATGAGATAAATAAAACAGTAGCAAAACGATTAATTAAATACCTTTTATAATTAATAAAATGTCAAACTAAGTTATTTGGGGTCTAGATTTTTTTGTGACTATGGACTAAGTTGAAATACTAAGTGTATATTTTACTAAATTAAAATGCAACTAAAATAAAGAAAGAAAGAAATAATAAAAGAAAACAGAAAACAAACAAAAGGAAAAAAGGAAAAGAGAGAAAGGCCCCCCCCAATGGGCTTCGGCCCAGCAGGCCGGCCCGTTCGGCCACCGGCCCAACCGGCCACACCCCTCACTCCCATAACCCCCACCCTGATCAAACCCTAACCCAACCACCCGCACTCCCCCCCACGTCGTTCCCACCCTCCTCCCGATCCAGATTGGATCAGGGACGAAACCCCCACCCCCCCTCGCTCCTCGCCCCCTCTCTGCCCGATCTGGGCCGGGCACGATGCCCCGCCCCTGCCGATGCCGCCAGCGTTCCTCGCCGCCGCCTCATCCCACCTCCACCTCGCACTCGTTGCGCGGATACGCCACTGATCCCTTGCCGTCGCCGGATCGCCTCGACGTCGCCGCCCGAGGACCTCGCCGGAGGCCACGACGTCGGACCTCCCCGCCGGCCTGCCTCCACTCCGCCCGCGCATCGTCCCCGTCCTCCTCCCCAAAGCCACCTCGAGCCTCGCCGCCCCCCTGGTCTCTACATCGCCGGTGAGGGCCTCGCCCTCCCCCGTCTCCCCCTCTGTCCCGTACAGTTTTGCCGCGGTCCCTCCACTGCCGCTCGCTGTCCCGCTGTTTGCCGGCGCCGCAGCGCGCCTCGCGCCACCGACCCGCCGATGCGTCGCCGCCCCCCGCACTGGCCCCCCTGCCTCCTGCCGCTGACCATGGCTCGGCCGCGCCCGCGCCGGCCGGCTGCACCGGCCGCGCCGAGCAGACCCCGCTCCGGCCTCACCTCGCTACCAGGCGGGCTGCGGCTTCGCCCGACCCGTATGCCCGCACGTCCCGACCACCGAGGCCCCCTGCCCGCCATCGCTCCGGCCACCGCTGCCCTTGCGCCCGCTCGCCGCTGGTCGGTTTTGCCCGCCCCTGGGCGTGCGCCCGTTCGGGCTATGCTCGCAACCAGCGCCCAAAACCGCTATGCCTCTGGGCCATTGACATGTGGGGCCCAGCCCCTGGAACGTTATTAAAAAAAGAATTTTAAAAAATATATATTAAAAATAAATATATAATAAAAATAATTATTAATTAATTAATTTAGTAATTAATTAACTTAATTAATTCTTTTTAGTTTAACCTAAACACTAGTTAACCTAATTAACATAGTTAGTTAGTTAACAGTCAATGACAGTGGGACCCACACTTAAGTTTGACTAAGTCAACAGGACTGTTGACTGCTGACTGTGCAGTTGACCCAGTCAACGGACCCCATCTGTCAGGTTGACCAGTCAATAGTCAAACTTTGACTGCTGACTGGGCTGTTGAGTCAGCCCCCTGTCCCCACCAGTCAGCCCCATGTGTACACCTCTGGGTACACTTATGTGTATCCATAGCATTTAACCTCTAATTTTCGAATTAAAATAATTAAATAAATCCTAAAATGATTTAAAATCTTTTAAAATTAATAGAAAATAAACCGTAGCTCGGATGGGAAAACTTTGTACATGAAAGTTGCTCAGAACGACGAGACGAACCCGGATACGCAGCCCGTTCATCCGCCACGCACCCCTAATATATCAAACTCGCAACTTTCCCCCTCCGGCTCCCCTGCCCGAAAACGCGAAACACCGGGAATACTTTCCCGGATGTTTCCCCCTTCACTAGTATCACTTACTACCGCGTCACGTCACCTCTAGCACCGCGCATTGCCATGTTATACTTTGATTGCTCTGTTGTTTATTGTGTTCCCCCTTCGTTACTTCTTTCCGGTAGACCCCGTGACGATGCTGATGCCCCTGTGATCGACTACGTCACTGACGACCCCTCCTTCTTGTCTGAGCAACCAGGCAAGCCCCCCCTTTGATCACTAGATATCGCCTACTCTTCTCTATACTGCTTGCATTAGAGTAGCGTAGCATGTTACTGCTTTCCGTTATTCCTATCCTGATGCATAGCCTGTCCTTGCTACTACTGTTGTTACCATTACCTGCTATCCTACTGCTTAGTATAGGATGCTAGTGTTCCATCAGTGGCCCTACACTCTTGTCCGTCTGCCATGCTATACTACTGGGCCGTGATCACTTCGGGAGGTGATCACGGGCATATACTAAATACTTTACACAGTTACATTACTTATGATACTGTTCGGAGATGGGGGCTGAAGGGGCAGGTGGCTCCATCCCGGTAGAGGTGGGCCTGGGTTTTCGGCGGCCCCCGACTGTTACTTTGTGGCGGAGCGACAGGGGCAGGTTGAGACCACCTAGGAGAGAGGTGGGCCTGGCCCTGGTCGGCATTCGCAGATACTTAACACGTTTAACGAGATCTTGGTATTTGATCTGAGTCTGGCTACTGGCCTATACGCACTAACCATCTACGCGGGGACAGTTATGGGCACTCGACGTCGTGGTATCAACCGAAGCCTTCGTGACGTCAGCAACTGAGCGGCGCGCGCCGGATTGGACTGGAACGCCTGCTAGGCAAGGTCTGCTTTCGGTCGCCCTCGCAACGTGCAGGTGTGCAATGGGCGATGGGCCCAGACCCCTGCGCCATAGGATTTAGACCGACGTGCTGACCTCTCTGTTGTGCGTAGGTAGGGCTGCGACGTGTTGATCTTCCGAGGCCGGGCATGACCCAGGAAAGTGTGTCCGGCCAAATGGGATCGAGCGTGTTGGGTTATGTGGTGCACCCCTGCAGGGAAGTTAATCTATTCGAATAGCCGTGATCTTCGGTAACAGGATGACTTGGAGTTGTACCTTGACCTTATGACAACTAGAACTGGATACTTAATAAAACACACCCTTCCAAGTGCCAGATACAACCGGTGATCGCTCTTTCACAGGGCGACGAGGGGAGGATCATCGGTTAGGATTATGCTATATGATGCTACTTGGAGGTCTTTAGTCTACTCTCTTCTACATGTTGCAAGACGGAGGCTGCCAGAAGCGTAGTCTTCAAAAGGATTAGCTATCCCCCTCTTATTCTGGCTTTCTGCAGTTCAGTCCACCGATATGGTCCTTTACACATTTACCCATGCATATGTAGTGTAGCTCCTTGCTTGCGAGTACTTTGGATGAGTACTCACGGTTGCTTTCTCCCTCTTTTCCCCTATCCCTTCTACCTGGTTGTCGCAACCAGATGTTGGAGCCCAGGATCCAGACGCCACCGTCGACGACGACTCCTACTACATCGGAGGTGCCTACTACTACGTGCTGCCCGCTGACGACGACCAGGAGTAGTTAGGAGGATCCCAGGCAGGAGGCCTACGCCTCTTTCGATCTGTATCCCAGTTTGTGCTAGCCTTCTTAAGGCAAACTTGTTTAACTTATGTCTGTACTCAGATATTGTTGCTTTCGCTGACTCGTCTATGATCGAGCTCTTGTATTCGAGCCCTCGAGGCCCCTGGCTTGTAATATGATGCTTGTATGACTTATTTTATTTGTAGAGTGGTGTTGTGATATCTACCCGTGAGTCCTTGGTTTTGATCGTACACATTTGCATGCATGATTAGTGTACGGTCAAATCGGGGGCGTCACAAGTTGGTATTAGAGCCGAATGCCTGTAGGAATCCCCCTTTCCAACTCCTTGGCCGAAGTCGAGTCTAGTCATTGAAAAACTTTTACTAACATGGCTGTGCGGCTTACGGGCCCACGTCGCCCTCTGGGTGGTATTAGGATCTTTTACTCCTCGATCCTTACTCTGGGACTTTGAATTTTCTTCTATTCGGGTTAAATAAATTTTGCTAAATCTAACATTAGGATCTCGTTATCACTTTCTCCTGGAGAGCCCTTCATTACAGATGATCGACTGCTTCAACAGAAGATTCTGATAATACTCTCTGATGTTCTCCTGAAACTTTGTGCCATTGATTTTGCAATTCCCTACCACCGAAAAATCCCTATGGATAAATACTTACACCTGTCGTTCTTTCTTTTATTCCCAGTTGGTCTTGTTATTACAAGATACCCCGAAATACTCGTCGTTGTTTCGATAATCCTTTGAGCTTACTGCCTTGCTGTTCTTTGTCACCTGAATACCCCTATGGATAATTCTCACACTTATCGAGTATCCGCTCATCCCCCAGTTGTTCATATGTTTCACAATGGTCATCGAAATACTATTCGATCCTCCAAAAAATCCTTAGTAGCTTATTGCTCTGCAATACTTGTCTGTTTGCATGATGGATGCTTTCCATATGTCTGACAATATTCGTTAGTATCCTTAGACACCGTCATTTTGATCCCTTTTATTCAACATGAGTGCAAATGCACGCAATCATCAGTTGATCCTTCTAAATTATCTTTCCGGCTCAGATGTCATTTTAAACATGAGTTGGTTCTCAACAAATCCAATTGCCGTCGATTGTACCCCTAAGGCTATTCAACTTATCCATCCCTAATCAGAACATTGCTTCTGATCCCTTGATTTGAAAATCATAATTCCTTTGCATTTGAGCTCTGGATTAGTCAGTTGTTTCCATAATCCAATGCCTTTGCATTGTTACTTCCTCTGGTTGTGTGCCGGTGCTCACGTCAGCTCTGTTATGGACCGGCAGATCCTTTAATGGATTTTATCCGACAGCGTCCTTCATATTCAATAACCTTGTGAGCCTTCCCTCGGATACATAATGCCTTTGGCAAATGGTATCATCTACTTTCTCAACCTTGCTCTACTTTCGAGCTTGTGATATTTACTCTTGAAACTTGTGGTATATGTTTGTAAGAAGCCCCTATGGGTTGAACATATGCCTTCTCTAAACTGTGTGAACTCGAAAGTTTTCACGAGTCATACACTTCTGGTATTTTGCTAGATAAAATTTCAAACACTACAACTTCTTTGAAAGTGAGAAATGAATGAAAGGTTATGCATTGGAGAAGTGGGAGTCGACCTTGAACTTTGTGTTCATGCCCATGGACACGATGTAGATCTTATCATTAAAGCTTCTCTTAAATTAAATTATTCCTTTGGTATGAGTTCATCTTATATCCGGGATCTGGCCTTTTGCAATCATGGTTCCGACCATGTTTTCCTTTAAATACCATTTCACGTGCAAGTTTAAGTGCTTGTCTTCTGTAGAGCAATACCCCAGTCCAACCTCTACTGTGATCTGTCATCGAGTATTACCCCCTCTGGTATCTCGAGATTATCACGGAACTGCTTAACTTCTTATGAGTTCTTCTTCAAGTATTATTTGACTTTTGCTGCATCATCATTTGACTTGATGTCATCGCCGACCGATTACATCTTCATGAAATCTCTCGACAAATGTGTCGTGGTCATCAGCAACATCCTGAGCTCTTCCAAGATTTATATCGAATTCATGATGAGAAATACCATCCTTGCCCTTGATGATTTGTTTTATCATCTACCACTTTATTGCCTTCCGTTCGACACAAACTTGTTCGTGTTTTGTGTTATACCTTGAGTTCCTTGCTACCCAGCATTGTTCTTCTTTACCTTGGATATTGCACCTTTTATGTCAAGAATGTTGTGGGAATTTCACCACCTCTTATGCATTCTTGGTACAAGTGATACTTCTTGCCATATCCGTTCATTCTTAGACTATTGATTATTGAATCACCATTCTGACATTGGTCGTGCAACCCAACCCATAATTCGGGCACACCTTTCAACCAATGTTTAATTGTGTATGTTTTCCTCGAGCATACTTCATTATATTATTTGATCTGAAAATGTTATCTCCTTGTTCACATAATCGTGGAAATCCATATTTTGGAGATATCAATGAATTGTCACTGAGTTCATTAGCTACCTCCTCATCCTCTTCTTGGTTTAATGATGAACTCTTGTTTTGGAACTCGCTTCCATAGTTCATTTCCCCGAGAATCTTACATGGTCATCTCGTCAAAATTATGTTGGACCTTTTTCTTCTCAGGCATCCTAATGTCTGAGGTATCCTGACACCAATCGGATCTGAACCTCGGTCATATATGATGGTTGGAACATTTTTCAAGAGTCATAACATTGGTCCTTATATGACTCGGTAAGGCGATGTCATGCCTAGCACACCTCACCGGAGTACCTAATGTTTTAGTTTCCTTTTTAGCAAGGATAACCATTCTTCCATGAGGAAATGGAATGACTTTCTTTATAAATTGTTCCTGGTGAATCCTTTGTATACGACCTTTGATTGAAGACCATGTCAATGCTATCTCAAAGCATGTCTGTGGTACTCTCTTCATCAACAAGAACATTTGAAGCCCAATGCTAATTGTTTCTTGCTCAATTATCCAAACAACGCTATATGGATAATGTCATGAAATTTCTCTCCCCTTACCCAGAGGCTTTTCTACTTAATATCCGGGCTTGGATATCATACTCTGCTTGTTCTTGGGAAGGATATACCCCCGAAATATGTGTTTAAACACATTTTCCTTTCCATTGTTCTGTTTAATCTGATAATCACATTCTCCTTTCCATTGTTCTGTTTAAACTTCTTGAGGTTTATATGATCTAAGCAGTAATACGTCACTGCTTTTATAAGCACCTCAGTGTACAACTCTGTCAGTAAGACCCTGTTACTATTGTTGTTGACATTCCGGTAACCACCGATGGACGAGAAACTTTGCCTAATGGTCCGCCTCGTTCAACGAGCAGGAAAATGGTTCTCTTCGTCCC
Source organism: Triticum urartu (assembly GCF_003073215.2). Taxonomy (NCBI): domain Eukaryota; kingdom Viridiplantae; phylum Streptophyta; class Magnoliopsida; order Poales; family Poaceae; genus Triticum; species Triticum urartu. Next base: position 495,870,490 of record NC_053027.1, on the reverse strand, counting down.
TCGCCCTTGGTAGCGATGTTGTTGTTGACATAACCGACAGACTAATCTCTGACATGCCTTGCCTACATGACCATGCAAGATGTCAACGCCCTTCCTAGTTTTAACCCACATGGTGGGCCCATAACCCACAGTTCCACAGGATTGAAACCTGACTCTCCTATACACCCTGTTGTCGAAGTTATTCCTCGCGCTTGGCTTCGTATTTAATTCACGGGCCACCTTCCTAGTGCTCTATTCTGGTATCAGACGCAATACTTACTCTCGCTGCTCTGAAACCCTTTCTCACTCTGGTTCAGACTTCGAGCAACTATCTATCCACTTGGAACCTCTTATTGTACCTTCGTACCTTACTCTTGATGTATTCGATATGTTCAACTCGAGAGATAATCTTATGCTCATTCATGGGTTAACCCCTAGATTGTTTCTCTCATAAGCATTCTGTCGTAGCCGAGCTGCCCCTTACCTATTCGTAAGTACGTTGGAGTTCCCGAGAAAAGGACGACATCACCATGATGACCTGAAGCAGAGAAGTGAAGACAACAATGTAATGGATCGACCTCCTCGAGAAGAGTAACCAAGACCAACAAGACCCGTTAGAATTTTGCAACCTAATCCCTTCCCCGCACTTCCCCTCTTAAATCTCGGGACGAGATTTCTTGTAGTGGAGGAGAATTGTGACGCCCGGGTAATTAACCTACAGTGCTCCTCTGCTAATGATGCCACGTCACCTCAATTATAGTTGCTAATCTCGAGTTAGTTCGAAACAGATTCAAATTCAAATTCAAAATCAGGCAAACGATAAAAGTTTTCAAATATTAAAACTAAAATGTTCGGAGTGAACCAAATATTGCATAGATAATTATGATGGGAAAACTGCACATTTATAAAACGTTTAAATACTATGAGATAAATAAAACAGTAGCAAAACGATTAATTAAATACCTTTTATAATTAATAAAATGTCAAACTAAGTTATTTGGGGTCTAGATTTTTTTGTGACTATGGACTAAGTTGAAACACTAAGTTAGATACTAAGTGTATATTTTACTAAATTAAAATGCAACTAAAATAAAGAAAGAAAGAAATAATAAAAGAAAACAGAAAACAAACAAAAGGAAAAGAGAGAAAGGCCCCCCACTGGGCTTCGGCCCAGCAGGCCGGCCCGTTCGGCCACCGGCCCAACCAGCCACACCCCTCACTCCCATAACCCCCCCCCCTGGTCAAACCCTAACCCAACCCCCCGCCCCCCCCCCCCCCCACGTCGTTCCCACCCCCTCCCGATCCAGATTGGATCGGGGACGAAACCCCCACTCCCCCTTGCTCCTCGCCCCCCCTCTGCCCGATCTGGGCAGGGCACGACGCCCCGCCCCTGCCGATGCCACTGGCGTTCCTCGCCGCCGCCTCATCCCACCTCCACCTCACCCTCATCGCGCGGATACGCCACTGATCCCTTGCCGTCGCCGGATCGCCTCGACGCCGCCGCCCGAGGACATCGCCGGAGGCCACGACGTCGGACCTCCCCGCCGGCCTGCCTCCACTCGCCCGCGCATCGTCCCTGTCCTCCTCCCTAAAGCCACCTCGAGCCTCGCCGCCCCCCTGGTCTCTACATCGCCGGTGAGGGCCTCGCCCTCCCCCGTCTCTCCCTCTGTCCCGTACAGTTTTGCCGCGGTCCCTCCACTGCCGCTCGCTGTCCCGCTGTTTGCCGGCGCCGCAGCGCGCCTCGCGCCACCGACCCGCCGATGCGTCGCCGCCCCCCGCACTGGCCCCCCTGCCTCCTGCCGCTGACCATGGCTCGGCCGCGCCCGCGCCGGCCGGCTGCACCGGCCGCGCCGAGCAGACCCTGCTCCGGCCTCACCTTGCTACCAGGCGGGCTGCGGCTTCGCCCGCACCCGCATGCCCGCACGTCTCGACCACCGAGGCCCCCTGCCCGCCATCGCTCCGGCCACCGCTGCCCTTGCGCCCGCTCGCCGCCGGTCGGTTTTGCCCGCCCCTGGGCGTGCGCCCGTTCGGGCTATGCCTGCAACCAGCGCCCAAAACCGCTAGGCCTCTGGGCCATTGACATGTTGGGCCCAGCCCCTGGAACGTTATTTAAAAAAAGGATTTAAAAAAATATATATTAAAAATAAATATATAATAAAAATAATTATTAATTAATTAATTTAGTAATTAATTAACTTAATTAATTCTTTTTAGTTTAACCTAAACACTAGTTAACCTAATTAACATAGTTAGTTAGTTAACAGTCAATGACAGTGGGACCCACACTTAAGTTTGACTAAGTCAACAGGACTGTTGACTGCTGACTGTGCAGTTGACCCAGTCAACGGACCCCATCTGTCAGGTTGACCAGTCAACAGTCAAACTTTGACTGCTGACTGGGCTGTTGAGTCAGCCCCCTGTCCCCACCAGTCAGCCCCATGTGTACACCTCTGGGTACACTTATGTGTATCCATAGCATTTAACCTCTAATTTTCGAATTAAAATAATTAAATAAATCCTAAAATGATTTAAAATCTTTTAAAATTAATAGAAAATAAACCGTAGCTCGGATGGAAAAACTTTGTACATGAAAGTTGCTCAAAACGACGAGACGAACCCGGATACGCAGCCCGTTCGTCCGCCACGCACCCCTAACATATCAAACTCGCAACTTTCCCCCTCCGGCTCCCCTGCCCGAAAACACGAAACACCGGGAATACTTTCCCGGATGTTTCCCCCTTCACCAGTATCACTTACTACCGCGTCACGTCACCTCTAGCACCACGCATTGCCATGTTATACTTTGATTGCTCTGTTGTTTATTGTGTTCCCCCTCCGTTACTTCTTTCCGGTAGACCCCGTGACGATGCTGATGCCCTTGTGGTCGACTACGTCACCGACGACCCCTCCTTCTTGTCTGAGCAACCAGGCAAGCCCCCCCTTTGATCACCAGATATCGCCTACTCTTCTCTATACTGCTTGCATTAGAGTAGCGTAGCATGTTACTGCTTTCCGTTATTCCTATCCTGATGCATAGCCTGTCCTTGCTACTACTGTTGTTACCATTACCTGCTATCCTACTGCTTAGTATAGGATGCTAGTGTTCCATCAGTGGCCCTACACTCTTGTCCGTCTGCCATGCTATACTACTGGGCCGTGATCACTTCGGGAGGTGATCACGGGCATATACTAAATACTTTACACAGTTACATTACTTATGATACTGTTCGGAGATGGGGGCTGAAGGGGCAGGTGGCTCCATCCCGGTAGAGGTGGGCCTGGGTTCCCGACGGCCCCCGACTGTTACTTTGTGGCGGAGCGACAGGGGCAGGTTGAGACCACCTAGGAGAGAGGTGGGCCTGGCCCTGGTCGGCGTTCGCAGATACTTAACACGTTTAACGAGATCTTGGTATTTGATCTGAGTCTGGCTACTGGCCTATACGCACTAACCATCTACACGGGGACAGTTATGGGCACTCGACGTCGTGGTATCAACCGAAGCCTTCATGACGTCAGCGACTGAGCGGCGCGCGCCGGATTGGACTGGAATGCCTGCTAGGCAAGGTCTGCTTTCGGCCGCCCTTGCAACGTGCAGGTGTGCAATGAGCGATGGGCCCAGACCCCTGCGCCATAGGATTTAGACCGGCGTGTTGACCTCTCTGTTGTGCCTACGTAGGGCTGCGACGTGTTGATCTTCTGAGGCCGGGCATGACCCAGGAAAGTGTGTCCGGCCAAATGTGATCCAGCGTGTTGGGTTATGTGGTGCACCCCTGCAGGGAAGTTAATCTATTTGAATAGCCGTGATCTTCGGTAATAGGATGACTTGGAGTTGTACCTTGACCTTATGACAACTAGAACCAGATACTTAATAAAACACACCCTTCCAAGTGCCAGATACAACCGGTGATCGCTCTCTCACAGGGCGACGAGGGGAGGATCATCGGTTAGGATTATGCTATACGATGCTACTTGGAGGTCTTCAGTCTACTCTCTTCTACATGCTGCAAGACAGAGGCTGCCAGAAGCGTAGTCTTCGAAAGGATTAGCTATCCCCCTCTTATTCTGGCTTTCTGCAGTTCAGTCCACCGATATGGTCCTTTACACATTTACCCATGCATATGTAGTGTAGCTCCTTGCTTGCGAGTACTTTGGATGAGTACTCACGGTTGCTTTCTCCCTCTTTTCCCCCTATCCCTTCTACCTGGTTGTCGCAACCAGATGTTGGAGCCCAGGATCCAGACGCCACCGTCGACGACGACTCCTACTACATCGGAGGTGCCTACTACTACGTGCTGCCCGCTGACGACGACCAGGAGTAGTTAGGAGGATCCCAGGCAGGAGGCCTGCGCCTCTTTCGATCTGTATCCCAGTTTGTGCTAGTCTTCTTAAGGCAAACTTGTTTAACTTATGTCTGTACTCAGATATTGTTGCTTTCGCTGACTCGTCTATGATCGAGCTCTTATATTCGAGCCCTCGAGGCCCCTGGCTTGTAATATGATGCTTGTATGACTTATTTTATTTGTAGAGTTGTGTTGTCATATCTACCTGTGAGTCCTTGGTTTTGATCGTACACATTTGCGTGCATGATTAGCGTACGGTCAAATCGGGGGCGTCACATTGCTCCAGAGAAATTTTCCTTTCTTTTGTGTTCTTATTCTTTTTTGAGTAAAATGCACTGGCGGTACTTGAACTTGCGAAGAAAGCACGGTTTGATCATCATACTTAAAAATGCATCTAATATGCTCACTCAATACGAGAAGACGTGAGTGTACGGTCACTGTTCACCGTACGCCACTCGTCGCCACTTCATTTGACCACATGCTGACCACTTGAAGGCGCCAGCTGGCCTTTGCGGGCGGTGGCGCGGCACTTTTGCAGGAAAAACCCTCGTTTGGTCGACGGTGGCACGACACTTTTGCAGGAAAACCCCTGCTTTGGTCAGGAATCCATCACATCTCCCTGGCTGTTCGGCTTCGATCATAACGAAAAGAAAGGAGAGAGGCGTCAGAGGAAGGCGATCGTCGGCTGCATCGCACCGCACTGCACCATCATCGGCGAGGGCAAGGGCGAGAGTCGCCGTGGAGACGCGGCTCATCTCGTGGCTGAAGCTGCGCCATAGGGATGTCGCCCGTGCGACGACATCACCCATGCTTGCTCTAGAATCCATGCTTGCTCCTTTCCATCTGCAACCCATTCTTCGTTCCTTCCATGCATTCTACCTGCACCTGTAGATCACTCTGACTTGCTCTTCCATTTGCTGCTCGATTCAGCTCTTCCCTTCTATCCTCTGCAGCACCTGGTGCATCCACTGCCTTATTGCCTTCGAGGTAGCGATTTTGAACAAGATAAGCAACATATTCGAGCTCCCAATACCAGAACTCACAAGTGACCTAAGCAGAAAAAGACCCAGATCGTGAACAAAATGTCAAACCAATCACACCACGACCAAAACTAAGCACATCACACTACTTACCTCGATTATTAACGCACTTGTAGAAGACCCACCCTTCATGTCTCTCCGTGTTCGGCAGGTAGAACTTGACGCGCGTGCGGCACTAAGGACACTTGATGCACGACACGACCACAGGATGGCCGCCCATCTCCGACCCGATGGAGCTTGTCGACATAGCGGAGCGGGATCGAACGCGACGGCGGCGTGGAGGGGAGGGGAGCGCGACAGCGGCGTCGAGGGGAGGCGAGCGGGTGGCGACCTAGGGATTTAGGGATTTGAGAGAGGGCGAGGGGATTTGAGAGAGGGGCTGGTCATTTTACAAGGACCCCAAAGTGCTGTAGAACCCCCCGCGAACACTACCTGTCGCCTCAGATTGGTCAACAAGTGGTCAAATGAAGCGGCGACGAGTGGCGTACGGTGAACAGTGATCGGACAATCATATCTGGTCGTATTGAGTGACTTTATATTGGCCGTATTTTTAAGTATAGTGATCAAAACGTGCTTTCTTCGCAAGTTCAAGTACCGCCAGTGCATTTTACTCATTTTTTTCTTTCGAGTAGAAAAAGAAAAGGCAAAGCAACGAGACCCCTAGATTTTCTCGAGCCCTCCCTCACCACCGCGCGGTGCGCGGATCCCCAACGCTCACGATAACGGCCCCACGCGACCATCATTCCCTGCACTCCACTCTCTCCGCAATCTCAATCCTCCACTGCACTCTGCCGCTCCACTCTCGCTCGCTCCCCAACCCGCCGGCGGCAATGGCGTCCCTCCGCGCCTCCCTCCTGCTCGCTGCCGTGCTGTGCGCGCTCGCGGCGTCGTCCGCCTCCGCCTCCCGCGACCTCCGCTCGCGCCCCACCCAGTTCGTCGTGCGCGGCCGCGTCTGGTGCGACACCTGCCGCGCCGGATTCGAGACCCCGGCCTCCACCTTCATCGCTGGTACGTGCTTACGCCGCACCCGCCTCTTTCCTCCTCTCTCGATCCGTTACGGTTGTACCAGTATCGATTTCGCGGGAGCGCGTCTCTCCCTCGGCCTCTCCCCGTCGTTTCACCGTTCCTTTTCCTTCCTCCAAAGGCGTTAGTTGATTCGAAAAAAAAGGCGTTAGTTTATCCAGGAATGTTGCCTGATAGGACCAAGTAACAAGTATGCGTCCAGACGGTGAAAAAATAGGTTGCTTTCTCTTCGTTTTCCCCTGCGATCTGATTTCGTAGCGGAAGTAGCTAGTGGTTGGTTCACGCTGGATGCATGGTTTTTGGAATCCTCAGCACTAATTTGCGTTTCTGTGGGAACTTTTGTTAGATCTTCATGATCACTTTGTGCACAAGTTAAACTAGCATTGTCTACGAGTAGTAGTTTGCAGGATCTCATTTGTTATGTTTGCAGTTTGTGGTGAAGATATGAACTGACCGATGTGTTTTTACAGTTTACGGTTGGATAGATGCGAACGTTCATGCGCCATGCCCGTGAAATTATTACAGGCTCTGTACCGCGCCGGGGTGAAATGTAGTAAGATGCTGGTATGCTGAGTTGCAGACTGAGTTCATATCATGTGCTAGATCTAATATCATACGATCTCTGGCCATGGTTGATGGTTTCATTTATCGCATAGTTCATACTCGGAACGGTATAATCAGACATTGTTGGATACTGGTGTCTGGACCTCATCCTACTGCTCTCTGTTAAATAACGATACAGAACACAAACCTCTGTCTGAACCGAATATAGTCGATTTACAGATGGGTTCGTTGGTGTTTGATATCTGAAGTAAGTTGGCATTTTTCAGACAAATGATAAAGTGGATGCCCACAATGCACACACAACATGCTGGTGTGCGCAGGCATGTTCCCTGCACACTCTAGTAAAAAAAAATATAGGCTCAGTATCCAGAAGAACCAAAACCACACATTCATCTGAACAGCAGAGAGATTGTATCATTAATGAGCACAAATGTATATGAATTCTCCAGTTTTTCACTGAGAAAAAGGTTATTCTTGACACCAGATAGTATAAGGTGATGTACAGATAAGTATTCAGACTTCAATCTTTATAAAGACTAGACTGAACCTGCTATGAAATGAGAACGCTCGAACTTAACATGATTTGGTTATTTAGCTAGTCTGCAGGTGGCAACGACCAATTTAATTTTAGTTCAAGTTGGATTTTTAGACAGATAGCTAGTGTTAATTATGTTTTGCTTTATGTACAAAACCCTTTGTGAATTGGATTGATTACAAATACAGCTCACCTATCATTACCCACTATTAATTGTACATTCAAGAACATCCTGTGAACATACCTACTGTTTTCAAGGGAACCTGTACAGGCACCTTCCTATGTGAAATTGTCAATAGAATTATAACTTTTGTAGTACTGTTCTTGTATGCATTGATTATCTTTGTACAAAGTTTGTTGTTTTGTGATTTTGTGCAAATGGATTCTTTGCTTGATAAAATTGCTAGTGGTCGAATCACAATATATCTTATGTGTTTGGCTACTAAGTATCTTTGTGCTGACAGGCTACATGACTTAACCGGTTTTTCCTAAAAAAACAGAAGACTTCACCGGTTTATCTGGTTGTACTTCTATTGTGAGATACATGCAATTTGATTTTTTCGGCATTTGCAATAGAACATATTAGAAAAACAAGCATACTAGTATGCCATGTAATTTATCTTAGCACTACACTGACCTTCATTTTGTGCATCTTTCCTGAACCTTTCCCATCCATTTTAAATTTTTCGTTAGCAAACAAAACAGTGTAAGAAATGGAACACAACAGTCTAGAAGACTGCAGTTACTTATAAGGCATGCCAAAATGCAAAACAGTCTGGAATGAACCGGCATGCATGTCACAGCGAAAGAAATATGTTCACAATTCAAGTTAAGCCTCAGTTACTCCCTCCGTTGCAAAATACTTGAAGTTCTAGGTTTGTCCTAAGTCAAACTTCTTAATGTTTGATCAAGTTTATAGAAAAATGTACCAACATCTACAGCACCAAATTAGCTTCATTATCATAATATATTTTCATATTGTATACGTTTGAGTTTGTAGATATTAGCAAAAAAAAATTATAAGGTTCGAAAATGTTTGACTTAGGACAAACCTATAACTTCAAGTATTTTGGAATGGAGGGAGTATCATATAGTATCCAGATTTTGGACGAGTACCCTGTTGTTATGGATCAATAATTCAAGATACTACTTGCAAATAGGTCCTTGTAACTGTAATGTTGCAACTATTATTGCACATGGATTATGTGATGCAGCAGCATTAGGCTTCATCGCAGCAGCTAAGTAACTTAGTTAGGAAATGAGTATGGCTTTCCCACATGTACCCACACTACTACTATCATCACATTGCCTAGAGATCTATTCAAATGGTAAAAATTTAAACCACCAGTCCATCTTGTAATCTTTTATAATGTTCTTGCACAATCTCGGGTGAAATTTGGAGGCCTACCTAAATAAGAACAAATCATTATGCATGTTTGTTCATAACACAGGGCAATTCAGGCAATAAACCATGCTTAGGTTTGTAGATAGTGGAAACATTTTGTCTGTCGAAAGCTGGGCCAGATCAAATGCCCTGCTCGATTATCTGAACATTGCTTAAATAACCATCCATTAGTAGCAGCTGTACATGTTGTGCAAATAGCGCAGAACTGCATATGAGCATGGCTATTTGTCACACTGAGGAGGCGAGGGCTAGAAATCAGCATTGCTGATAGAACACAGCGTTGAGGGTTCAATGCATCTCGAGAACACAAGACAAAGTTGTTTTATGACTTCTATAGTTACCTTGGTTGGTTCTTCATTTTGGATCTTTATGGTTAACTGGCTTGGTAATAATCATTCGTAAAATGCTACTCCCTCTGTCCCAAAATATAAGGACGTTTTTAACACTACTAGTGTCAAAAACGTTCTTATATTATGGGACGGAGGGAGTAGGAGCTAGAGCTGAGAGTTGAATCGCCACTAGTTTGTGGTTGTGACAATACATGGTAATATGAATATAGGGCCGAATGTTTGAGAAGCTAACATTGATTGGTTATCGAATACCTCATTCGAATAAAATCTCATCTATCAAAATTACCAACTACTAGTTGCTATTCATGAGAATTTATTGTTTTTGTTTGCCAACTGACACTAATATGCCATCCTTGCTTTCAACAGGAGCGAAGGTTAGAGTTGAGTGCAAGTCGAGATCTACTGGGGCCCAGACATGCAGCTTCGAGGGTCACACCGACCACACCGGTACCTACAACATCCCCGTGGCCGACGAGCACGAGCACGAGCTCTGCGAGTCTGTCCTCGTCAGCAGCCCGGACACGGCATGTGCCAAGGCAGTCGCTGGGCGGGAGAGGGCCCCTGTCTTCCTCAACAACAACAACGGTGTCGCGTCCAACGTTCGGTTGGCGAATGCTCTGGGGTTCGAGAAGGACACCCCTCTGGCTGCATGCGCGCAGATCCTCAAGATGTACGAGGAGGTCGACGATCGCGTCTGAGCACTCCGAACTCGCTATCACGAAACAGGTTAACGTATTACTAAAGCCGTCATGTGAAATGTCCTGAAACGTCTATCTATATGTGTTACCAAGACCAGAAGTATCGCGGCTTGTGTGCTTGACATTATGGCGTAGCGCTTGGGTGTGTATGTTGATCGCTGGTTCAGGTTGAACCACGGAACTTGTGAGCTAGTAAATCAGACATGTTGGTTCATCTTAGCAGGCTAATGTTATGAGATTGTTGTTTGTTTAAGAGTGCCTACTGTGTACCGTTTTCTCAAGCGGCAAAGCACGCTGATGTGCGTACTGTGTGCAGTTCTGTCTTGAAATGGGACAAGGTCGAGGAAGGAAGTTCTTTGCCGGCTGAAAGGCAAATATGGTTCTTCTCAACTGAAATGATTGGAGACTTAGGAAAGTGCATTCAGTTTTGAATGGAGATTCCCAAGACGATCAACACTTTGAGCGTCTACAACCGGATTCCTCAAGACTGGACGGACGCAGGATCATTGACCGGACATAAGAGAGAAGAAAAAGTTGAATCGAACCCCACAAAGCCGGACATAAGAGAGAAGAAAATGTTGAATCGAACCCCACAAAGCCTCCCTAAACGTTCAGGCTGCCGGTACTCCTCGTACCCAGCCTATATATGGGGGCAATATGAGCTCCTCGTACCCAGCCTATATACGGGGGCAATATGAGGAGTGCCCGGGCATGTTTGGCAGTGGTCCTGTGTCCGTAACATAGGATTTGGCCCACCACGGACCATCTTTATCTCTTTTTTTCTTTCTCTCTTCATCTCTACCGGTCACATGCATGCGCCTGCACGTATAGGGGAAAAAGTGGGTCAAATGGCCGCGTACATGGACAAACAGGGACCCAAAATTGACACGCCCGAACACTGACCGGGTACGTCCGCGGATGTTTGAGAGGCCAAATTTGCCCACTCCGGCTGTAGATGCTCCTTAGGCTTTGTTTTGTTGCAAGGGATCCTCCTCCTTTCCCTGGGTGGGAAAACCACGAGCTGAATCGCCCATGGAGAGCTTACGGCGGCATTTAGGATGCGTTTGGTTGAAGGTTTTGGACCGCCCAATTTTTTTGGGATGGAACCATTCAATTCATGTGTTGGCTATATAAGAGATGAGCTAATTATTTGAGAAGGGACCATTAGTCATGCTCACATGATCATGCATGCAATGGGTGGCCATATGATTCGACCGATTTCTTGGGGTGCAATGGTTCAGCATCTTTAGAGAATATTCTCTTTTTTGAGTGGAACCATTCAAGTGCTTTATAACCAAACATGTCTATTTTTTTGAACGATCCCAACCCATCCCTGGCCACCCTTGCAACTAAACGCACCCTCGCAATGGGGATGGATTCAGTCCCTTTCCTTGGGCCTACCCTGGGTTAGATTCCGCACCTGAAGTGCCAAATGGTGTCGAGGATCTCCCTTGGAATGCCCATGGATTCCAGTGTTTCAAGGGAAATCACAACTGTGCCTTTTAATCCTGGAATCTCTTCCCAGCAACCAAACATAGTCTTATGTATATCAAAGAGTTTAACAAGAATCACTTGATTTTATTAAGTTCCATTTTCCATAAAAGGTCCAAATATTTTGTTCAGGCCAAAGGAACATGTAAGGGCATCTCCAAAGCTAACCTGCAATTGTCTTTGATATATGTCCGCTTTTATGTCCGGAAGTGGTCTGCGGACATGATGCGGGAGGGAGTCATCCAATGCTAATCACAAAGTATCTGGTCGGGAGGAGAATAAGTAGATGGGGACCATGCATGTGGTGGGATATTTATGGTTTAATGCCCGGTTGGGAGGAGAGAGAGGATAGATGGATCATGCATGCACGGTTGGGAGGTGAGAGAGAGAGAGAGAAAAAAGAGGGACCATGCTGTCATTAGTTTAGTTCACGTCCGGACTCCGGCGAAGCCCCCACGTTTGTTTCTTTAATATCGGAATCCGTACGCCCGGATTGCTAAGCGGACATTTACAAATCCCGTTGGATGGCAAAAGTGGTCTGGATACTGTACTCCAGAATATAGTGGAGGTTTAAGGTCCGATTTGGAGATGCCCTAAGGGCCTCTTTGTTTTACATGACTTTTTAAAACGTATTTGAGGGAAAACATAAGATTGGAGTGGCATGCCATGTTGAAAAGCATTTGGCTCATTAGCTAAGTTGACTGTCATCAACCTATGTACAAGATGAAGCCAAGCATGTCTTATCTCTGATCAGAGTGCGCCTAAATTGGATATTCAAGTGAACAATCCCTAATATTGTGTCGATGAACGGCTCTTTTCGTTGCAGATACTATAAGGCTAGCGGCGCGTCCCCTAGCTAACTATCCTCCCAAGAACGACATGGTACCACCATATCCCACCTTAAAAGCACCTCCATTAAAGAACACAACTTGTAACTTTAGTCCGCATCAATCCCTTTTAGAAGGTAGAGTCATACGGTCATTCCATGACTTGGATGACAAAGTCAGCAACAGAGTCTTGGAATGAAGATATTTGTTACTCATTAACCGAATCCATACCCTATCTTCCTCTGAAGCAAGTTTGTACAAAGTATGTAGGTAGGTACCTTTTTCGTTCTTGAAAAGAACAATGACTCTAAAAGCTACACCATGTTGGAATGGTAGCCAGTTCAACAGATTTAAAGCTCGAGTTAACGGCATTGAGGCAGTGAAGTTAAACTACAAGGCAATACTCCAATCGTTTCAGTCGAGAAGAACCATATTTGCTCTTCACTCCACAAACACATGACCTAACAAATCTTTTATTCCAACAACTGATGAAACTTTGGAGGGAGTTAGAAGCTCATCCTCTCAGCACATGGAGCGCGTCATCTTCCAAAGGGTTATTGCGTAAGTGATCTAGGGAACCGTAACCGCCGTGTCCTCCATCATCCACTGCTCTAGCCCAGGCAGGAGCATCATCCATCTCCTTTGAAACTCTCATATGGTGTCCAAAGGGAAAGGAGCCCTTAACTTGCACAACATATGCTGGATTAACCTGTCCACCATCACACATTCTTCTCCCTTGAAGACCAGCCTCCATGATTGAAGGTTTTTCAAAACCACAGCCAGACCTGTTTCATGTTCAACCAGGAACATCGTTTAAACACTAGGTCATTTCTCAAAAACCACAACCCCCACAGGATTGTAGAGGATACTATGTTCAGTTGTTATACTTTTTGTTAAAAATCCATTTTAACACAAACGGAATGAAATCATGAATATGCACCTAAAAACTAACCTGGACCTCAGCCCATTGATGCTTTGTCAGGATGATCTCAAAATATAAGTGAAACACCGATTCTATTTCTTTGCAATTCTCACATTCTAAAGGTTTGGGTATCCTTCTTTTTATCAAATTATCTATGACCAATATCTTATTCTGAGATAGCAACCACATGAAAAATTGTATTTTGGGAGGAACTTTTAAAGACCAGACAGAAGGCAAATAAACAGGCTTAACACCTCTCAAGTTATAATAACATACAAGGATCTAAAAGAGTAAACAAGCCATAACAAAGTGCCCTCCTCTTCCACTAAAGTAATAGTGGACCAAAGCCTCTAGCTCAGTTTCCTAAAATCCTTCACTCTTATTGGCTCGCAATTTCGGCTTCTTCATGTTAGAGCAGGTTTGTTCGCTTGGCAGCCCACCATCCATGATACAGCTGAAAGAACATGCGGTGCCCCCATGTTAGGTTTTGGTAATTGATGACATTCTCTATGTACTAATGGTTGCCTTGAGTTATATTTGAAGTATTTGTCCATGGGCATTTCTTGAAGTCCATGTGTTGGTTTCAAGGAGTTTATGAGTTGATCAAGGTGCTATTCAAGGAATTATCCAAATTTTGGTTAGAGAGAAGACATGAAACAAGGTTTATCAAGAGTGGTCAAAGAGTGAATCAAGTTGATCAACACACAAAGCATACAAGATGTACCGAGAGGGATCCCATGGTAGGTAAGCATTGCCCATTACGCTTTGTGTACTACCCCATGGTCTACGTGAGAGTTCTATGTGGGATTAGGTATGTTTCCATGGGCTTGCGTCAAGAGAAGATCTCATACGACCCCTGGAGGATGACATCAAGTGGTGTTCGTCATCAAGATTGCGGTGTGCAAGTTCAAGTGGAGCATCATGAAGAGGTCATGCTTGAAGCTTGCCCCATTGTAGTGACAATGGACTTGTGAAGATGTTCTGAAGAGTGGCTCAGCCATAGTGGAGTATGGGGGAGCAATCTACTAGTCTTCATCGAGCCAACACAATCAAGAAAATTGGTCCAACTTGAGGGAGTCAAGGTGGTCATCATCTAGCTCAAGTGGACTATGTGCAAGGCAAAGGTTTTCCCTTGATAGGTTTTTTATTTTTATCGGTCTCATGATGGTAGTTGGGAGACCGGGTTATAGGATCGATTGCCGTACTATCAAGGGGGGCTCTCAATGAGTAGCTTGATCATATCGTTCATAGAGAGCTCAAACCATCGCATCCTTGCATCATCTTTCTTGGTTCTTGTTTGTTGTTTCTCTTTGTGAGTCTTAGAACTTATGGTCACCTTGATGACAAGCTCGAGTTCATAAAAAACGGAGTTCATGTGTATCTTCTATGATGTTTTCGATGTTGGAGTTTTTGCCAGTTCTTCATTCATAGAGGTTTCACATCTATATACCTTTGACTTTTTTCTATTGCCTCTTTTTTCCTGTTGGATGCTACTTGTCGTCATCTATCAAACAAGCTTGAGTTTGCTCAATTCGGAGCTCATTTGCAGAAGTTTTGGCAGTTCAGGCTTTATTGTAGCTTCTGGTTTCTTTGCTGTGTTCCTGAAGGCCTCAAGCGGCAGTACCGGTCTCTCGAGCAGTAGTACCGCTTGTAAGCGGTAGTACCGCAGCCCTGTGCCGCGCGTAGAACCACTGCTTATGGGGATGTGATTTTTCGTGTCGGGTTGCGCGGTAGTGGAACGGTAGTACGAGCGGTAGTACCGCCCATGCACTACCACTCCGCTTCCGCTCCCCTCCAGGACCCTTCGTGCTCCGAGCGGTAGTGGTTGTGTGGCACTACCGCCTCTAAGTGGTAGTACCTCTCCTTCGAGCGGTAGTACTACTGGTGTGGCTCTACTTCACCCCATTTGTCCTGCTCTGCCTCCTTAGTGCTCTGAGCTGCAACCCTAGCGGTAGTACCGTTGTGGCAAGCGGTAGTACCGCTCTGGTGGCACTACCGGCTCGTGGTCTCGCACCATTGCATTTCTCTATGTGCGTTACTGCCCGGGCGGTAGTACTGCTCCCCTGAGCGGTAGTACCGCTCGTGTGCAGGCTGAGCACATAACGGTTGGATTCGGGAGGTCTTATAAAAGGGGGTCTTCTTCCCCATTGAACCTTATCCCTTGAGCTCGTGTTCTTCCCGCATTGTTGACCTTCTTCGAGCTTGTTATTTCTCAATCCCTCCATGGATTCTTGCTAGTTTTAGGGGGAAAAGAGAGAGGAGATCTAGATCTACGTTTCCACCAATCACTTTCTCCTCTGTGTGATGGGAACCCCTTGGATCTAGATCTTGGAGTTCTTCGTGTTCTCTTCTTCGTTCTTCCTCTCATTTCCCTCCCTAGCATTAGTTGCTTTGGTGGGATTTGGGAGAGAAGGACTTGGGCACTCTGTGTGCCATTGCCATTGCATTTCACTACAAAAAAAGACATCCGTGACATTTTGGGCCGAACGAATTTTTTTCCTGTCATGCTTATGACACTTCTATGACGATAATTGTGACAAAACCCGGTATCATAGATGTGGTGGGCTCCTACTTCTATGACAAAAAATCATGACAGAAAATGGGCTTTTCATCTTGGGCGGGCCGGAGACGCAGCTGCATGACATTCTTTGGGCCGTCCATGACGAAAAAACCATGGTAGAAGCGAGGGCGAGGAAAATATCGGGGAGTTCTCCGTTACGGTGGGTGGTCGGGGGCCGAGCGGCGTGCGTGGGTGCGAGGCGTTGGGCTCTAACCTAACCCGAGCAAGGCGTTCGCCTACTGAACCCGAGCGATTGCACTACAGGCTACACGTTACTGAACCCGAGCGATCGATCGATCTGGCTGTTAACTGAACCCGATCGAGCGATTCTTTCGCTACTGCTGCTAACTGAAGCCGATTGAACCTGCTGCCTCTTGATGAACAATGAGCGTTATTCGGGGGGGTGGATGAACAGTTCCCAGTGGGTGTTGGATGAACAGGACCCCGTGGTAGTAGAGGCCGTTGCCCCTGGATGAATAGGACCCCGATCGAGCCGGTTGGGGGTGGATGAATAGGACCCCATGGAGGGCTAGTTAAACAGTAGCCGGTGGAGGGCTGGATGAACAGTTGCCTGTGGAGGGGTGGTTGAACAGGACCCCGTGGAGAGGGCTGGTTGAACAGTAGCCGTTGGAGGAGCGGTGGAGGCTGGATGAACAGGACCCGTGGATGAATAGTCGCATGTGGAGGCTGGAGGAGGTCGACGGTGGATAAACAGTTGCGCGTGGGGGCTGGAGGAGTTCGACAGTGGAGATGAACAGTATCCCGTGGAGTTCCGTTTTGCGGTACGCCACACCCCTCCCGATGAACAGGTCCACTGTTTCGACCGCAGCGCTCCAACACAAGTCCGTTTCCTCCGTTTTGCGGTACGCCACACCCCTCCCGATCAACAGGACCCCGTTTCGACTGTAGGAGGTCCAAGAGAAGTTTTTTTCCTCCGTTTTGCGGTACGCCAGACCCCTCCCGATGAACAGGATCACATTACGACCGTGGCCGGTCGAACATAAGCCAGTTTCCTCTGTTCTGCAGTATGCCAGGCCTCGTTTCGATCGGCTGTTCCGTCCAAGCCGGTTGGCTCCCGATGAACACGATGACGCAGTTTCTCCGTTCCGACCCAGCCATGTACACGAGCCCTGGCCGTACATATGCGCGAGTAGGCGTTCGAGACCCCGCCAGTATGTACGTACATGGCCGTATTTACTTTCTTGCACCCTGGCTGTACGTATGTGTACATGCTACGTCCGCGCCTCTACTACAACACGTGCCCTTCCTTACTCAGCCACGGTTCATCGCTGCAGCCTGCAGATAGACCAATCGACCAATATGTACGTACACGTTCGCGACCAGAATGACAACGCTACGTACGCTTCGATCAGGTGGGTCCCGACTGTCAGGGAGGATAAGGAGGCACTTCCTTGCGTGCGAAGATGTAGCTGGTGGGTCCCAGCAGTCAGGGGGCGAAGCATTTTTTTGCCTGTAATATGGACGCACTTCCTTGCATGCGAAGATGTAGCTGGTCGGTCCCAGCAGTCAGGTGGGAAAGTTTTTTCGGTGAAATACGGTGGACCGTCTGGTGGGTCCCTGCTGTCAGGTGGAGGAATCATTATTTTCCACATAATAAGGAGGCACTTCCTTGCTGCGGCCGTGGACCCAGCTGTCAGCCTCTCCACATACAGTACTCTTCCGATGGAAGTCGTTCGTTGACCACATTGACCACGCCGCACCGAGAGCACCAAGGAGGTGGACGACAGCGAGGCCTAGGAAGGGGATGATGCGGAGCCAAGGAAGACGTGGCAGTGGATGCCCACGCGGAGAGGAGTACGAGGGTTCACTGGTTCGGCTTTGGTGTGAGGCTGCCTTCGCCACAGAATAACAAGGGGTGTGGGTGAGTAGAGGGATGGCTTGGCCAGCCGTGGAAGTAGTAGGGGAGGTGAGGCCTCCGCGGCAGCACAACTGACCACGGGAGGTAGGAGCAGGCGGCACGACCGACGCTGGTTTGGGCGGCTGGAGCAAGAAGACCAGAGGTTTAAGAAGCACTACGGCCGTTGGATGGACATCGTATGGTCACCAGGAGCTAGAATTGTTCATATTGACTAAGTTGACAAAGCCCTCCGTCCGCGTCAACTTAGTAGGCCCACAGGTTAGCCCACCACTATGGCGGGTCCCAGCTAGCAGGGGGAGTATGTTGGAGGCACTTCCTTGCGTGCGAAGATATAGCTAGTGGGTCCCAGCTGTCAGCGGGGGGAACGTTTTTTTTTTGTGAAATACAGAGGCCCTTCCGGTGGGTCCCAACTATCAGGTGGAGGAATCATTATTTTGCGCGTAATAAGGAGGCATTTCCTTGTGTGCGGCTGTGGACCCAGTTGTCAACCTCTTCATGTATAGTCCACTTCCGATGGATGTCGTTCGTTGACCACGTTGACCACGCCGCATCGAGAGCACCAGGGTGGTGGACGACGACGAGGCCTAGGAAGGGAATGCCACGGAGCCGGGGAAGACTTGACAGTGGTTGCCCACGCGGTGGGGAGTACGAGAGTTTACTGGTTCGGCTGCCGTCACCAGAAAATAATAGGAGGTGTGGGTGAGTAGAGGAATGGCCTGGCCAGCAATGGAGTAGGGTGGGGCGGTGCGGCCTGTGCGGCAGCACAACTGGCCACGGGAGGCGGGAGCAGACAGTCCCACCGGCGCTAGTTTGGGCAGCTGGAGCAAGAAGATCAGATATTGAAGAAGCAGCACGGCTGTTGGATTAACATCCAACAGCCACTGCTGCTAGAATCGTTTGTGGACTAAGTTGACAAAGCCTTTCATACACGTCAACCTAGTAGACCCACAAGTGAGCCTCCAAATCTGTCCCAAACAGCATACATCCCGAAATTTATAGCCAGATTCAAATTAATTTAAAAACTAAACATACCTTAATTTAAATCCAATGAAATTTTACCCGCACAAAAACAATGAAATTTAAAATATCAAAATCCGAAAGAAAAAAGTATTTTGGAACTAATTCCTGTTTGCTGTATTTTTTCATTTTACAGCCCATTTATTATTAGTTATAGCCCATTTCTTATTACTTATATCCCATTTTCTGGGCAAGCCTGAATGCATCCCTCCCCGTCTTGAAAGATTTCCGGCCCAGCAGGGCGTAGAAAAGCAAGTAGGCCTACGTTGGTTATTCTGCAAAAGACAAAATAGCTGGGCTAGCCATTTTCATAAAGGAAAGAACAAATAAACTGGGCTGGTCATGTGGTAAACATATGAAATAAAAGCCTGGGCTAGACGGGCCACAGCTCCCGCACAACCCAGTTGATGCCCTTCTCCGTCCCGGAAAAACAAAATTACTGCGCGCTGTTGGGTCCCTACTGTCATCCTCACCATGTACAGTCATCTCCTTATTCCTCTCGGTTGTTGACCATGTTGATAACACAGGAGGGCGACACCGCGGCGAGCGAACCAAGGCGGAGGACGATGGTGAGGCCTCGGATGGGAACGTAAAGGAGCCAGGGAAGATGCGTAGAGATTTAGGGTGCGATGTAGCCACGATGCATGCGCGGTAGCACAACCAGCCGTGGGAGGCGGGAGCATGCAGTCCCTCCGGCGCTGGTTTGACTTTGGTGGCTGCAGGAAGAAGAGACTGAAGAAACACGACAAACGTTGAATGTCAATCCAACAGTCAAGGTTGGCACAATCGTTTGTTGACTAAGCCGACACCAAGTAGCATACTTTTTATATATAGGAAGAAAAGAAAAACTTGGCTCATTCGCCTGATAACATTCCCGAAACTGTGATCGTTCGATCTTGCTTCGCAATTAAAACTGTGACGAAAATGCGTTTGTCTGCCGTCCTCCTCCCAGGGAACGTTCGCCACATAAGTGACTAGCACCCTTGGTTTTTAACCGAGAGTTCTTGGGTTCGAGTCCCAGGAATTCTCAAATTTGCCCTCCTTCCTTCCTCGCAAAAAAGAAAGAAAATCAAAGACTTGAGAAGGCGTACAGAATAAGCTAGTGTACCAATAAAGAGACGTTGATGAGTTTTAGAAAAAGAGAGGCGTGCTCCTGTAGCTGGTTCGAATCCAAACCTAGACTATGACTATATATGGTGCTATGCTACTCTGCAAGTAATGAAACTGACATATCCAACATTCACTTCTCCTCTTCTCTACTTACTCTGCCTAGCATCAGAAGCTCTGGCCGCAGCAACCATGTCTGCTGGCTGCTCGTCCACCTTCTCTTCAGCAGGCAACAACCAGATATGCGCCAAGTCGCCACCCGTACCATCGCCTGTGGGTCTCATCACGCCCCCGCCGGCACACGCACTGCAGCCGGTTGCTCATCGCAACCCGCTGCCGTTGGTGTGGTGCCACTGCTGCAAATCACGCAGAGCTATCTGTCGCATCTCAACCACAATCCTCAACCCTGACCGAGTCTTCTACAAATGCCCGAATCATGGGGTAATAATATGTTAAGTGTTGTTCTGCTGCTTTCAGTTGCTGATTTTTTTAATAGTTTGGTTGATGATTTTCCAATTTGATTCGTGCAGAAAAGAGAAGATTCGTGTGATTTGTATTTCTGGGAAGTTGCTGATGTTGGGGAATGCAACTATGCTGATTATTTGGTTAGCTGAGGAATCCCATTACCAGCAGGTTGGGGTGTTGGACAAGTAACTGAAGGAACGACAGAAGAGGAAGATGCAGAGCAGAAGGTTAAAGATGCAGTTTCTCTGATCATGGCCAAGCAACAACTGCTGAACGACCTTGACAACAATGAGGAGATGAAAGAGCTTGTGAAGATAATGGGCAAAATCAATGTGCTCTGTAGGATGATTGTCTCTTTATTTGCAGTGTATGTAACACTCTGATGTATTCAGTGGCTATGACATGAGCACTTTGCTGAAACTAGTAATGAATGAAACCTGTGTAGCAGGCTGGGCGTAGTGTTGTGAACATCTAATGGTTTCTATTAACGGAAACCGGGGGTATCCCCTTTTGCTCATAAATAAATAAATAGCAGCGGCCCTTTTGGTAATAAATAAATAAATTAGCAGAGGCCCTGTCGGATCAGCTTTGTTCCTATTCGAAGACGTCTAGCAAATTGCAGTCCAATAGTAAACTATGCCATCAAATTCAAGTTTCACAGCCAAATATGAGTACAACTAAACAACAATGTCATCATGTTTTAGTCGTCATACAATCACCAAACACAAAATCAACATACATAACAAGTGATATTCTCACATCAAAATACTAAACAACACGTTCATAAGGTTTCAGTTGTCATAGCAAACACAATTTCACATAGTAGATAAAAAACGTCTTCTGACAGGAAAATACGACAAAAGCAATCTAATCATCATCCGCAGCAGCAGCGTTAACATCTTCGCCATGTGTATCAGTCTGAATCGTAATTCCCCACAATGGCATCTTCTTCTTCATCCTCAATGTCCTCGAACGTTGGCTTCTTCTTGATCAACTCTTGTATGCCCAACACGACATGCAATCTTTTCGCCAGTGTCATTGAGGTGATGGTTCTCAAAGATATTAGGAACATCTATGGAATCTTGTACATCAGGAGCAGTGTAAGCATCATCTTGTTGTGCAACTTCATTAAACGAATTCCTCTGCTCAAACCTTTGCAATACTCTCCAATCATCGCTACATGCAAATGTGTCTTCCAAGAAAAATATTTGTGTTGCTTGATTTGCCAAAATGAAAGGCTCGTTGCTCTGGTACGCTGCCTTGACATTGATGGATTTGAAATAATCATCAACTTTGGGTTTTGCGACCCTGGAAAACATGTTATACCAACGATAACACAACAGAACCACACACAAATGATCCTCGAAACTGGAGATATACTGCAACTGAACAATGTCTGTTATGTTAGCATACATTTCAGTTATCTCTCTGCCGTACGTATCCATGCTCACGATGGCACTGTTTTGTGTCTTCCTGCATTCGT
The DNA here is from genome assembly GCF_003073215.2 of Triticum urartu. Taxonomy (NCBI): domain Eukaryota; kingdom Viridiplantae; phylum Streptophyta; class Magnoliopsida; order Poales; family Poaceae; genus Triticum; species Triticum urartu. The sequence goes on along the minus strand of NC_053027.1, from coordinate 495,848,805 downwards.
CGCGTGCAAGGGTGTTGTAGCGCACATCTCCAACAACGCAAGATTCATAATGTCTTACCCGAGTATCAGGACCCATTGCTAGTGCGTAAAAGGCATCATCAACTGCCTGCCCATCCTCTCGCATCTTCTTAACCTATGGTTATAAAATAGACAAGATGATCATCTTATGTACTCAATATATTAAAAAAATTGATAGTGCAATTCAAAAGCTTACATGGCTCTTGAACCATTTTGCAAATCCTGCCATAACCAGTTTGTCAATGTTTCTTGGATTTTGTGGCAGTAACTCCTTTTTGTAGATGCTGCACAACATAGTGATCGTGTCAAACATCTAAATATATAAGAATGTGCTGCAAGTTTAGTAGATTATGATGTGTAAGCTGCAGTACTTAGCACTTAATTGATATAAGGTAGTATCTCAGGATAGTTATTCAACACATGCCAAACCATTTTGTCCAAATCTTTAGGTTTGTCCTCTTGTCGAATCTTCCCTGTAACTCGAACAGAATAATCAAAAACATTGAGCCCGTGATTGTCTTCACCCACCTCTTTGCTATGTTGATCAGCTGTTTCAATGTATTTTGAGCAGAATGTCAATGCTTATGTAGCAATGTAGGCCTCTACAATGGAACCCTCGGGTCTAGCTCTATTCCTAACATAGCCCTTGAAAGTGCCTAGCCGCCTTTCAATAGGGTACATCCAACCATACTGTACTGGACCTCTAAGTAGTGCCTCATCAGGTAGATGAACAACCAAATGCACCATCACATCAAAGAAGGCTGGAGGATATATCTTCTCAAGGTCGCATAGGATAGTTGGTATCTTGTCTCTAAGACGCTCCGAAGCATCTATCCTGATATTTCTACTGCAGAGTTCCCTGAAGAATTGTCCCAACTCTACAACTGCTCTGTATAAGTCAGGGCGGCCCAATCCTCTAAGGATAATAGGTAAAACCCTTTGAAGTAGGACATGACAGTCATGAGTTTTCAACCCTTGTACCTTGTTTCCATCTGCACTGACTCTCCTTTCAGGGTTGGAAGCAAATCCATGTGGGAATCTCACACGTGACATGACCTCACAGAATTCTTTTCTTTTTACCTTGTCCAAGACGTACACAACTGCTGCCATATCCCGTGGTTTACCTTCATCTTCCACCTGCAAATCCTTTCTGATACCCAGGTGTGTCAAATCAATCCTAGATTTTAAGGTATCTTTCGTCTTGCCTTGAATATTAAGAAGTGTGTCGATAATGTTGTCACATATATTTTTCTCGATGTGCATCACATCAAGATTATGCCGCAGATCCAAATCTTTCCAATACTTCAAGTCCCACAAAGTGGACCTGCGGGTAAATAATAATTTCTCTTCTACCCTGCCATGCTTCCTTTTCCCACTACCATTACTAGGATGGTTTCCTGGTGTAATATGCCCGACTTTCTCTAATTCCACTTGCAACTCATCGATGGTGAGCCTCTTTGGCGCATCATGGTTTTCATGCTTTGCATTGAACACATATGTTTGGTATTTTGTAGGATGCGGCTTGTCCTTGGCAAGGAAACGGCGGTGTCCAATGTAATGGATCTTGCTAAGTATTGCATATGACAGCGGATTCCTATCACAGCGAACACATGCATTGTAACCATGTGTCGTTCGCCCTGACATAGTGCCCAAAGTCGGATAATAATGGATGCACCAAATTATAACAACACACAAAAAGAAACCAGCGGGTGGGCTGCTATATAGGTCTCGAGTGAGAACACCCCTCCATAGCTGTTGAAGTTCCTCCACAAGAGGCTCCATGAATAAATCAAAATCCTTTCCAGGACTTTTTGGACCTGGGATGAGAAAGGCCATCATGTAGTTTGATTCTTTGGTGCAGACAATTGGAGGCATGTTATAAGGGATAACAAGCACTGGCCACATGCTATATGTGGCGCTCTGGTGGACAAATGGGTTAAATCCATCTGAAGCTAAGCCAAGTCCAATGTTTCTCGGGTCAGCAGCAAACTTTTTGTGTTTCTGATTGAAGCTTTTCCAGTCACTACCATGAGATGGATGGCTCATTACATTCTGATATCTATATTCCTGGTTCCTAGAATGCCACAGTACATCCTCTCTTGTTTCAGCATCATGAAACAACCTCTACAATCATGGTATAATTGGAAAATGTCTCAGAACATTATGAGGAATCCTCTTCACAGCATCGCCATCTTTCCATCTTGATGATTTGCATTTCGGGCATTCACTTAAGTTGGCATAATCCTTCAGGAACATAACACAATTATTCTTACAAACATGGATCATATCATATCCAATTCCAACTGCACGAAGGAAATTCTTTATTTTACTGTAGGTGTGTGGCTGCTCAGACGCATCTGGGAAAGATTTGTGGAAATCAGCCAAATCGCATCGAATGATTTCTTGGTCATCTGCTCAGATGTCTTCACCTAAAGAAAGGTGACCATAGCTGAGAATACTGACAGCTTATTTCCCGGGGTGACAGCCACATTGCATTGTTCCAACATGCGGGCCCACCGTTTTTCTTCAGCAGGTGAAAGTTGATGAAATGCATGAGCATTTCGGCATTGTTTCAATGTTGGTCAAACTCACTGGCTCCGCCACCACCACCTCCTCCTCCTCTTCCACCTGAGCATCAGGCAGATCAAGATGGTGATCTGCTGCTTCCACATAGTCAGTAACATTGACGTTCACAGATTCACCATGATGAACCCACCTAGTATATGTGACCGACATCCCATACAAGTGTAGATGGTTTTGCACAGTTGACTGGGGTCTTGTAACTGAATTCATACAAGTGCTACACGCGCAGAGCACATCTGATTTCGGACCACCATACTCAGCTCTGATAAAGTTCATGAAGTTTTCAACCCCCTCGACATATGCAGCAGAGAATCTTCGAGCAGAAGTTATCCAAGTCCTGTCCATCTGTTAGACATACAAATTAGTTCTTGTACTAGATATTACTGGAAAAACATATATGCTTTTTTATGAAGTCCAGAAAAAAATACCTAGGTCGATGTCTAAAGCAATGGCAAGATATTTGGACGAGCAGATCTAAGTAACGAAATATATGTAAAGCTAATTCAGCAAACAAATTTGAGTGCTAAATTATGGTAGGTTGTTTCAGTAGTCAATGCGGCCGAGCACACAGCCATCGAACTATCGAAGGCCATTCAGGAACAAAGATTGAGTATAAAACGGTGTAGAGCTATTTCACCTAACAGATTGGCTACTAGACCATGGCAATCTACGTCATAATAAATATATGGAAGGATATTTTAGCAACTAATCGGGCTTGGCATGCCATCTCAGCTAAGCAGATTGAGTGTAGAATAGGGCAAGAAAGCTTCTTAAGCAGAGCATATTGACTGTAAACTACTTTGGTAAATAGTGAGATTAACAGCTTCTATCAGCTAACATTCAGCGCTACACCGACATGCACGGGGCCTCAGTCTAGAATGCGCATACCGTGGGAGAAGCTGACCACCGTGCATCTCCACACGAACGTCGCCAGCGGTGGCGGCGCTGACCGCCGTGCATCTCCACAAGAACGTCGCCAGCGGTGGCGGCGCAGCTAGAGGACGACAGTCTACGAGAGCGTACTGTGGGAGCGAGAGGATCACCGTGCGTCCCCTCCACAAAGAGCGGTTCTGACGTATCGGCGCAGTGGGGAGGGCGGCTTTGGCGGAGCGAATGGAGGGGAGGGGGCCGGGGGGAGGGAGGGGGGTCTGGGGAATATTATTGGCTAGTTGGCCGAAAGGCGGTTGAATTTGGGATTTGGGGGGAATTTTTTGGGGGTATTTTCGCACGATGGGGGGGGGGAGTTTGGCGCATGGTCGGTTTCTCCAAGTGCAGTCCCATGTGTCAGTGAAGAGGCAAGCTGAAGCGCATTTTGTTTACGTGAGCCGTGTGTAGGACCGAACATGTGTGGGGTGCACTGCGACCGCGACATGGGTGCTGTGAGTGTACCGCCTTTTTCCTTTTAAACTTGGTGTTTCGCACCCTCAAATAAAAAACCTTGGTGCTTTGGGCGATCCATCGATACTACTACTAGTAATCTGGTAATCCCGACTAAAACGGCACGGCCGGGTCTTTTCCCGCGTGATATGCTGGGAGGTTGGCTTAGTTAGGTTTTTTAAGACGAGTAATGCTACACCTATGTAATCCCAGTTACGTAATTAACGTAATGTGAAACGTGTGAGCTATTGATTGTCGATTGGGGGGGGAGGGGCCCACCACCATGAAAATCAGGGAGGAGAGAGAGAGGCAATTTACGTTAACCCTTTCGTAGGTTCCCATAGATGTAGAAAGATGTGAAATGCGTGAATGTGTAGTGGACGTACTATTCGAGTGTGCTACCTCTTGAGCATGCATTGGTTTTCTCTTGAAGAGGAAATGGTGATGCAGAAAAGTAGCGTAAGTATTTCCCTCAGTTTTTGAGAACCAAGGTATCAATCCAGTAGGAGACTACACGCAAATCCCTAATACCTGCACAAACAATTAAGAACCTTCCAACCAACGCGTTAAAGGGGTTGTCAATCCCTTCACGGCTACTTGCAAAAGTGAGATCTGATAAATATAATAAGATAAATATTTTTGGTATTTTTGTTGTATTGATTGAAAAGTAAAGATTGCAAAATAAACGGCGATAGAAATAGCTTGTTGACGGTAGATTAATATGATGGAAAATAGACCCGGGTGAGGGAGTCCTGGATTAGGGGGTCCTCACACAGCCGAACTATATACTTTGGCCGGACTGTTGGACTATGAATATACAAGATTGAAGACTTCGTCCCGTGTCCGGGTGGGACTCTCCTTTGAGCTTGGCAATTCGGATATGTAGATCTCCTCCCTTGTAATTGACTCTGGGTCACCCTAGCCCTCTCCGGTGTCTATATAAACCGGAGGGTTTAGTTCGTAGGACAATAACAATCATAATCATAGGCTAGCTTTCAGGGTTTAGCCTCTACGATCTCGTGGTAGATCAACTCTTGTAATACTCATATCATCAAGATCAATCAAGCAGGAAGTAGGGTATTACCTCCATTGAGAGGGCCCGAACCTAGGTAAACATCGTGTCCCCCACCTCCTTTTACCATCCGCCTTAGACGCACAGTTTGGGACCCCCTACTCGAGATCCGCTGGTTTTGACACCGACATTGGTGCTTTCATTGAGAGTTCCACTGTGCCGTCACGATAAAGGCTTGATGGTTCCTTCGATCATCATCAACGATGCGATCCAGGGTGAGGTTTTTCTCCCAGGACAGATCTTCATATTCGGCGGCTTCGTACTGCGGGCCAACCCGCTTGGCCATCTGGAGCAGATCGAGAGCTACGCCCCTGGCCATCAGGTCAGGATTGGAAGCTTGAACTATACTGCCGACATCCGCGGAGACTTGATCTTCGACGGATTCGAGCCTATGTCAGGTGCGCCGCACAGTCACGATGAGCATGACTTAGCTCTGCCGCTGGACAGTGTTCGGGAGATCACACCTGTGGCAACTCCGACCCTCAATCTGGAGCAGATCGCACCGTCCGAGGATGGGGGGATAGACCCCGCCATGGAGGCCGCACGCTCAGCGGCGATAGAGCCGAATACTGACTTCACCTCCTATGAGACCTGTGTTGTCGGACCCTCGGATCCGTCCCCGGCCACGGGCTCCGAACCGCCTGTGTCCGTGCCTATCAAATCTGATTGGGCACCGATCATGGAGTTTACCTCCCCGGATATCTTTCAGCACTCGCCCTTGGGCGATGTGATAAATTCATTGAGGTCTCTCTCCTTGTCAGGAGGCCCTTGGCCGAACTATGTCCGGCTTGAGTGGGAAGCGGATGACAAAGAAATTCGTTCCCCACCCACCACCCACTTAATAGCCACTGTTGACGACTTAACCGACATGCTTGATTTCGGCTCTGAAGACATCGACGGTATGGACGACGATGCAGGAGAAGAACAGGAACCACCGCCCACAGGGCGCTGGACTGCCACCTCATGATATGATATATACATGGTGGACACCCCCAAAGAAAGTGATGGCAATATGGCATCGGAGGATAATACCCTCGAGAAGCAATCTAAGCACCGGCGTCAACGGCGCCGATCTAAGCCCCGCCATAGCAAAAGCGGCGATACCGGCACAAGAGACAATAACGCAGAGGATAGTGCCGAAGACAAAGACAATCCCCTCCAGCCAGGCTTCGAGCGGGAGGATGGGCAAGCTAGCCCTAAGGAACAGGCAGCAGAAGGAGAATCAGAGGACGGCAATTACATGCCCCTCTCTGAAGACGAGGAGAGCCTCGGCGACGAAGAATTTATCGTGCCTAAGGATCCTGTGGAGCAGGAGCGCTTCAAGCGCCGGCTTATAGCCACAGCAAAAAGCCTGAAGAAAAAGCAACAACAGCTTCAAGCTGACCAAGATCTGCTAGCAGACAGATGGACTAAGGTCCTGGCGGCCGAGGAATACGAACTCGAGCGCCCAACCAAAAGTTACCCAAAGCGCAGGTTGCTACCCCAACTCGAGGAGGAAGCATTAAAGCCCACACTTCCAGCGTATGATGCGGCTGACCGGCCATCTCGTGGCCGAGACAAAGCGGCATATCAGCCCGAAGTCCAGCCCACACCCCGTCGCCAGTTAAACAAAAATACCAAGGCCCGGGGTCACACGCAGGACCTGCGAGATGTATTGCAAAACAAAGCAGGACATACAAGCTCAATCTACGGATCACGGGGGTGCGCCCCAACGCGTGACGACGTCCGTCATGCCGGATATACTACAAGCAAATCCGGCTGGGCCGAATACAGTAGACAAGACTCGTATGAACTGCGTCGAGACATAGCCCGGCATAGAGGCGCTGCACACCCCCCTATGCTTCACTGATGAAGTAATGGATCACGAATTCCCAGAAGGTTTTAAACCCGTGAACATTGAATCATATGATGGTACAACAGACCCCGTGGTATGTATTGAAGATTTCCTCCTCCACATCCACATGGACCGCGGTGACGATCTACATGCCATAAAATACCTCCCATTAAAACTCAAAGGACCTGCTCAGCATTGGCTCAATAGCCTGCCGACAAACTCCATTGGTAGTTGGGAGAATTTGGAGGACGCATTCCTTTACAACTTCCAGGGCACTTATGTGCGACCACCGGATCCGATGACTTGAGTCACATAACCCAACAGCCAGGGGAATCAGCCAGGAAATTCTGGACTCGGTTCCTAACTAAAAAGAACCAAATTGTGGACTGTCCAGATGCCGAGGCCTTAGCGGCATTTAAGCATAACATCCGCGACGAGTGGCTCGCCCGACACCTCGGCCAAGAAAAGCCGAAGTCTATGGCAGCCCTCACGACACTCATGACCCGCTTTTGTGCGGGCGGACAGCTGGCTGGCTCGCAGCAACAACACATCAAGAAATCCTGGCAATTCAGATGCCAAAGATAGCAACGGCAGGCCACGGCGCAACAGACACAAGCGCCGCAACAACGTTGACAACGCCGAAGACACGACAGTTAATGCCGGATTCAGTGGCTCTAAAACCGGTCAGCGGAAAAAGCCGTCCAAAAGAAGCAATCCGGGCCCGTCCAGCTTGGCCCGCATACTCAATCGCTCGTGTAAAATTCACGGCACCCCCACTAAACCAGCCAGCCACACCAACAGAGAATGCTGGGTGTTCAAACAGGCCGACACGTTGAATGCTGAAAACAAGGAAAAGGGGCTGCATAGCGACGAGGAGGAGGAGCCCCGGCCGTCGAACACAGGAGGACAAAAGAAATTTCCTCCCCAAGTGAAAACGGTAAACATGATATACGCGACCCGTATTCCCAAGCGGGAACGGAAGTGTGCACTGAGGGACGTCTATGCGATGGAGCCAGTCTCCCCAAAGTTCAACCCATGGTCTTCTTGTCCGATCACGTTCGGTCGCAGGGACCACCCCACCAGTATCCGTCATGGCGGTTCTGCCGCATTGGTCCTTGACCCCATTATTGACGGATTTCACCCCACTCGAGTCCTTATGGACGGTGGCAGCAGCCTGAACCTGCTCTATCAAGATATAGTGCGCAAAATGGGTATAGACCCTCCAAGGATCAAACCCACCAAAACCACCTTTAAAGGTGTCATACCAGGTGTAGAGGCCTGTTGCATGGGCTCAATCACACTGGAATTGGTCTTCGGATCTCTGGACAACTTCCGAAGTGAGGAGTTAATCTTTGATATCGTCCCCTTCCACAGCGGCTATCATGCACTGCTCGGGCAAACCGCATTTGCCAGATTCAATGTGGTGCCGCATTATGCATACCTCAAGCTCAAAATGCCAGGATCTCGTGGGGTTATAACAGTTAATGGAAACACAGAACGCTCGCTTCGCACGGAGGAGCACATTGCGGCCCTCGCAGCAGAAGCGCAAAGCAGCATTATGAGGCAAACCACCAATTCAGCGAAAAAGACCCCGGACACCTTCAAGCGAGTCCGGAGTACCCTGCAAGAGGATCGCCAGGCACGTTCAGAGCTCGCCTAGCAATTCGGCCTCCGTCCTAGTCCCAGTCAAGCGGCGAAATTTGCACCGCGTGTACATAATTACACACTCAAGATACCATGGGCACAGGCGGAGGCACGGCTATGGCACGACCCACAATGCGGCTCAACCGCTTCAGGACCCGTATATCTTTAACATTTTCTTCCTTCCAGGCCCCTGTTCTCTGAAGGCCCTCTCCGATCGCCTGATTATCGGACCCGTCACGGGAAGAAAACACCAAGGAAGCAAGAAGCTTTGACGTACAAGGGAATCCCCAGGTGGTCTCTGATAACGATCGCTATACCTGTTTTACATACCCACACACAGCTTGCCCTTGGACAAGACATGTCAAATAGTCCTATTTTTACTTATTGCACTACTTTGTATACATACGTTTTGACGTATCACTTAAATAACAATGTACAACATTAGCTCATTATTGCATTCCTTCATCTTTTTCCCTTGTCTGCTTATTTACGACAAATTGCACACGTACATTCTGATACGTCCAGTGCGCCAGGGGCTTCAGTGTACCCCATAACACGACATGAAAAGTCCGAACACTTTCGACAGTGCGGCACCCCGAACTTATAGCATTATATGCATCAGCTCCGAATCATGTCTTGGGTCAATAGTTGGGTTTGCCCGGCTCCCATGTTTTGGTACCTTACGTTCCGCTATATCGGCTAAGTAGCACTGGGAGAACTACTGCGATTGTGTCCCAGTTCTTCCGGACAAGCACCTCAGTAGATAAAGCCGAAAACTGACTGTCATGATGCGGCAAGAGCTGGTCGCTGTTCGAGAGGTCTCAAATCCTTAAAGATTTTTTCCGCTTAGGGTGAGGAGTCGACCTTGACCGATTTAGGCGTATGTAGCGCCCCAAGTTCGGCCTTTCGAATACTAGGGGCTTCGCCAAAATTTAAAATTATAGACTTCTATGGCTAAGTGAGAGTGATAAAGCTTTATAGTCCGATTGCCTGGTTCGTTGTGCTGAACACCTCCTTCGAAGGACCCAAAACTGGGATAAAGAGTGATCAGGTTTATCCTGAACACCTCAGTACTAGTTACATGGGGGCAGAAGCCGACGACTTGCCAACTCTCAAATTTTATAAACGGCCGCACAGAAGGTAATATTTTAAATCAACAAGTGTTATATAGCACACATGAACTCGTTTTCATATTACAGGATCACATGAGTACATTCATTCAAATATTACATCCTGAGCACATTCCTCCGCCACAAGGTGAGCACCCTTCAGAACACTGTCATAATACTTTTCGGGGTGGCGATGCTCCTTGTCCTCTGGCGGCCCCTCCTTCACCAGCTTTTTGGCGTCCATCTTCGCCTAGTGCACTTTCGCCCGGGCAAAAGCCCTGCGCGCACCCTCAATACAGACGGACCGCTTTATGACTTCAAACCGTGGGTAGGCATTCATAAGCCGCCTTACCAGGCCGAAATAGCTGCCAGGCAGGGGCTCGCCAGGCCACATCCGGACTATGAGACCCTTCATGGCCAGTTCGGCCGCCTTGTGAAGCTCGACCAGTTGCTTCAACTGGTCGCTCAAGGGCATCGGCTGTTCGGTCCCAGTATACTGAGACTAGAACAACTTCTCCGTCGAGCTCCCTTCCTTAGCCCGGTAGAACTCCGCGGCATCCGACACACTGCTGGGTAGATCTGTGAACGCTCCTGGAGAGCTCCGAATTCGGGTAAGTAAAAGGAAAGTTTCCTTCACATGCTTGCTTTGCATAATGAATGCCTTAACCGCCGCTATCTTCTTGACCGCCTAAATTTCCTGGAGGGCCTTTTGGGCTTTGGCCTTGGCATTTTGTGCATTCTCGAGGGCCTTCGCAAGCTCGGACCCTTGCGTCTTAGAGTCACGCTCCAAGGACTCGTACTTCTTGACAAACTCCTGGAGCTCTTGCTGAACCTCACCGACTCGGGCCTCTTGCTTCTCGTGCTCGGCGTGCTCCTTGCCCGCTTTGCGTTTGGCCTCGGACAACACCTTCTTCAGGGCCGCCACTTCTGTCGTGGCCCCTAGCAAAATTCATGACGATCCTATGATCTAACAACCACCTTCTTTTTTCTTTATCAATAAACAAACGGGGTATCACTTACCCTTGTTCTCTTCGAGCCGCCTCTTGGTAAGGTCGAGCTCTTCCTCGGACCGCTCAAGGTCCCGCTTCAGTGAAGAGACCTCCGTCGTACGAGCGGCAGCGGCCAGCAGCGAAGCCTGCTTATTCACATAGACATATTCTGATTAGACTCCTGTGATTATTATTTGATCCTCTGTTCGGCCTTTCTTTGCGAACACCAAATAGAGCATCAGGGGCTACTGTCTATGCTGTAACATTTTTCTCATAATTTGATTACTTACCTCAAAGCCTGTTAGGAGGCTGGCACAGGCTTTAGTCAGTCCGCTTTTGGTGGACCGAACCTTCTTGACGACCGCACTCATGATAGTGCGGTGCTCTTCATCAATGGAAGCGCCGCGAAGCGCTTCCAGCAAATTGTCCGATGCCTCTGGATGGACAAAGGCCATCGGCACAGACGGCTTGCCCCCCTTGGCGAGGGGTTGCCTGATAGAATCCGGAACCACTGGAGGTTCCGGCGCACTATTCGGCTGGGGGCTAAACTTGCTGCCCCCGGCATTAGAGCGCATGGGAGTCTTGCCCCCATGCGCCCAGCGTCTGGAATGTCGCCTTGGGGCGCCTCCGGAACTATCTCCCCTTGGTTCAGTGCCCTTTGAGACAACACCTCGACATCGTCCATAGGGCAGGGGGAGGAGGCGGTCGGGAGTGAATCGATGTTCATCTCCGACTGGCCCAAAGACTCATCCGAAGAGGATACGTCGATATGGGCTTTGGATGGACTGCATGATCATGTTTGGCATGATAATAAGCAATAAAACAAAACATACTAGAACTATTATGGTGTTCGGATACTTACGACTTCGCCAGGGGCTTGTCCCTGGGTAGCCACTCCTCGTCGCTGAAAGCGGCTGCTGTGGAGTAGTCCGGAAGGAGGGTCCTTCCCTTCTTGGACCCTTCGGCCTCCCTAGATGGGGCGGCCTTCCTTTTCTTGTCTCCCCCGGCTAGGGGGGAGAACTTTCCACTTCCTCCTCGTTTTCGTGGGAGGAGGGCACCTCAGTGTTATCGGACGATGAGTCCGATACAACCTTGCGCCGGAGACCTTTCTTGGTCCCCGCGGCCTTCTTCTTGGCCTTCTTCTCCGGCGCCTCATAAGGTGCCGGAACCAGCATCTCCGTTAAGAGAGCCCTTGCTGGATCTTTGAGCAATGGGGCCAGACAATCGATCCGCTCCGCTGTCGCTACCCAGTCCTGTTAAAATGGCATGGAGGCTCAGATCCTTCACATGATTATAGTGGGGAAGGGAACATCTTATGAGATATAAAGAGCTTACTGGATTGGCAGGGCGCTTTGCGCTGAGTCCGCGATCCTCAGTAAGGAGAGGAGGTACCTCGACGGCCTTGAACAGCACCTTCCAGACGTCTTGGTGCGTCATGTCGAAAAGCTCTCGCAGCGTCTGGTGCTTGGCAGGGTCGAACTCCCACATATTGAATGCCCGTCTTTGACACGGGAGGATCCGGCGAAAGAGCATGACCTGGACCATGTTGACGAGCTTGATTTTCTTGCTTATCATGTTTTTAACACAGTTCTGGAGTCCGGTCAGCTCCACCGATGAACCCTAGGATAGGCCCTTCTCTTTCCAGGAGGTGAGCCGCGTGGGGATGCCGGATCGAAATTCGGGGGCCGCCACCCAGTTGGTGTCGCGTGGTTCGGTGATGTAGAACCACCCCGATTGCCACCCCTTCACGGTCTCCACATAGGAGCCTTCGACCAGGTGACGTTGGGCATTTTTCCCACCATAGCGCCTCCGCACTCCGCTTGCTGGCCGACCACCACCTTTGGTTTCACGTTGAAGGTCTTGAGCCACAAGCCTAAGTGGGGCTTGATGCGAAGGAAGGCCTCGCACACGACGATAAACGCCGAGATGTTGAGGATGAAATTGGGGGCCAGATCATGGAAGTCCAGCCCGTAGTAGAACATGAGCCCGCGAACAAATGGGTGGAGGGGAAATCCCAGCCTGCGGACGAAGTGGGTAAGGAATACAACCCTCTCGTGGGGTTCTGGAGTAGGGACGATCTGCCCCGCGTTTGGGAGCCGACGCGCGATGTCTGCGGTCAGGTATCCGGCTTCCGGGAGCTTCGTAATGTTCTCCTCCGTAACCGAGGAGACCATCCACTTGCCCCCCGATCCGGACATGTTTGGAATGGTTTTTGCGGAGAAAATGAGAACTTGGGCGCTGGAGCTCGAGTGCACGAGAATGGATGGGCAGGGAAGAAGAAGGCGAGGGTGAAAAGGAGGAGTCCTTGTCCCTTTATAAGGGCGGTAGAAATTGTGTTCCTCCCCACTTGCTTGGTAAACTCGCTTATTCCCCAAGCGCCGTGATTGATGGCGCGATTGTGTTACCCACACCCGTATTGATGAGAATCCCGTGATAAGGGGACACGATCTCTGCTTTGACAAGATGTGCCAAGAAAACCGCCTCGCAATATGTGCAGTAGCTGGTTGAGAAAAACGATTCAAAAAATGACCGGGCCACGGCAGGGCGTCACGCTATGAAAAGTTGTCAGCAGATTAGATTTGTGGAATATTGTACTCTCTACGGTGGTATGTGGAATTTGTTTTGTAGAGCCGGACACGATCCTTGTGTTCAAAATCTTCTATGAAGTATTCGGAGGAGGAACCCGCCTTGCAATGCCGAAGACTATCTGCGCGCCGGACTCATCGTCATTGAAGCCTGGTTTAGGGGCTACTGAGGGAGTCCTGGATTAGGGGGTCCTCGGACAGCCGGGCTATATACTTTGGCCGGACTGTTGGACTATGAAGATACAAGATTGAAGACTTCGTCCCGTGTCCGGCTGGGACTCTCCTTTGCGTGGAAGGAAAGCTTGGCAATTCGGATATGTAGATCTCCTCCCTTGTAACCGACTCTGGGTCAACCTAGCCCCCTCCGGTGTCTATATAAACTGGAGGGTTTAGTCAGTAGGACAACAACAATCATAATGATAGGCTAGCTTTTAGGGTTTAGCCTCTACGATCTCATGGTAGATCAACTCTTGTAATACTCATATCATCAAGATCAATCAAGCAGGAACTAGGGTATTACCTCCATCGAGAGAGCCCGAACCTAGGTAAACATCGTGTCCCTCGCCTCCTGTTACCATCCGCCTTAGACACACAGTTCGGGACCCCCTACCCAAGATCCGCCGGTTTTGACATCGACACCTGGGGCCATAGGTTTCACTAGTGGCTTCTCTCAAGATAGCATATTTTACGGTGGGTGAACAAATTATTGTCGAGCAATTGATAGAAAAGCGCATAGTTATGAGAATATCTAGCCATGATCATGAACATAGGCATCACGTCCGTGATAAATAGACCGAAACGATTCTGCATCTACTACTATTACTCCACACATCGACCGCTATCCAGCATGCATCTAGAGTATTAAGTTCATAAGAATAGAGTAATGTATTAAGCAAGATGACATGGTGTAGGGGGATAAACTCAAGAAATATGACATAAACCCCATCTTTTTATCCTCGATGGCAACAATACTATACGTGCCTTGCTGTCACTAGGAAAAGACACCGCAAGATTGAACCCAAAGCTAAGCACTTCTCCCATTGCAAGAAAGATCAATCTAGTAGGCCAAACCAAACTGATAATTCGAAGAGACTTGCAAAGATATCAAATCATGCATATAAGGATTCAGAGAAGAATTCAATATTGTTCATAGATAATCTTGATCATAAACCCACAATTCATCGGATCTCAACAAACACATCACAAAAAGTATTACATCGAATAGATCTCCAAGAGAATTGTCGTGGAATTGTCACGATAGATGTCCTAGTGTGAGGACTTAGTCGTGAGGCCAACGCATCTATGTGGTAGCTTGAGAGGGGTTGAGCAGAATCAAGAAACGCAACACAAGACAAGGGTTTAGACAGCTTCGGGCCCCAGGAAACATCATCCGGTAACAACCCTACATGCTGTTTGTGGCTAGGTCTCATTATCACCACGAGGGAGTCGCCGTAAACCGGCTCTCCTAGTTATGTCTAGCCCTAAGATTATTTTCTCCCTCTCTCTTGGGGTGCCTTGCCCCTCCTTATATAAGTTGAAGGGGAGGTTTACATATAGAGTCCACCTCGGATTGGGACTTAACCTATATCGATGTCTCACCATCGACTTCTTAACGTCTTGGGCTTCTTAATGTCTCAGGCTTATTAACCCCAGGTGACTCTGTCTGCTGGGTTATGACTGTCCGCCAGTTTACCATCTGGTTTATCTGTCTGCCGGTTTATCATCTGACTTAACTGTCAGCCGGTTTATCACCCGACTTATCATCTGACTTAACTGTCAGCCGGTTTATCACCCGACTTATCATCTGACTTAACTGTCAGCCGGTTTATCACCTACCGGTTTATTGTCTGGTTTAACTGTCTGTCTTAACTATCTGTCTTAACTGTCTGTCGGTTTACCAAGTCCCAGCCGGGTTATAACTCCAGCCGGGTCATACCGCGGGGTATATCCCTGACATTAGCCCCCAGTTTAATTTGGATTTATCCATGTTAAACTGATCCTGATCATCCTTAAGTCCTTGACATTTCCTTCTTCTAGAAAATCCAGGTGAATAGGCTAGCTTCATAATCAATTTGCTGACATTGGTTTCTCATAGAAAATACTGCCGGTTTATCATTGCCAAAATCTCTGTTTTGTAAATATTGATAGCACCGGGTCATAATTGTTGCTAACATCAAGCTTGAAAAATGTACCTCCCTTATATGCATATCACTTGTAGCCCCCAAGTCTTAAGAAGGAAGCGTAGTAACGGCTTAATACTTGCTTCAAATATAAATGTCACAACCTTGAAGAAATCCGGGTTGTTCATCTCAGTCACTTGTCAAACTGAATATTCCACATATGTGCCCCCCAAGTGCCAGGTGTTCATGCTTGCAGCAACCTGGGACTTGTAATTGCTTTATGTTCATAAAAACTTCAACCAGTGTAGCCCCCAAGGGCCAGGTCATTATGCAATAAGGAGCAGGGACTTTATGGATATGATCATGTAGACTTGAATAGCAACGTGTAGCCCCCAAGGGCTGGCTCAGTAAGATAATATTGAGCTGGGACTTTATATATACTTCATTGAAAATAACATCATACGATGTAACCGCCATCCTGGGGCTTGAACCCACGTCCACAAGGTTAAGAGCTTTGTGCTTTACCAACTGAGCAGTGGATCCTTCAATATAATGGAATAAAGCTTGTGTACTTGGAATTTTTGACAGGAGCAATTGGTAGCCCCCAAGGGCCGACTCATTACAATGTGATGAGTCGGGTCTTCAATAAGTAAAAAATGACCTTGCATTAGCCCCCAAGTGTCATGGTTCATGCTTGCAGCGACATGGGACTTGCATATTTGATATAATCATGATCTGAATAATGTAGCCCCCAAGTGCCGGGTCGTAAGCCTGCAGGGACTCGGGACTATCCCTTCCATTGTAAATAAATC
This sequence comes from Triticum urartu, assembly GCF_003073215.2. NCBI lineage: Eukaryota > Viridiplantae > Streptophyta > Magnoliopsida > Poales > Poaceae > Triticum > Triticum urartu. The sequence continues at coordinate 495,832,662 of NC_053027.1, read as the reverse complement.
ATATCCACTGTCTGTATGATATTGCTGAATGCCTTGCATATCAATATTGAACCATACTCCTTGGTGTGAGCTGGTATTCTTGGATGAAAACATAATAGCCATTACTCTGAAGTAGCTTTGTAAACCTCAGTCATAATATTGGCTACTGATAACCATAATAAAGATCCAGCCATATTGGCTATTAAAGATTTGAATAATATAATCCAATGATTTATAAGTGCATGATTCCAATGGCGCAATCCCAATATATACTGGCTGTTGGGGAACGTAGCAGAAATTCAAAATTTTCTACGCATCACCAAGATCAATCTATGGAGTAATCTAGCAACGAGGGAAGGAGAGTGCATCTACATACCCTTGTAGATCGCTACGCGGAAGCGTTCAAGAGAACGGGGTTGATGGAGTCGTACTCGTCGTGATTCAAATCACCGATGATCCTAGTGCCGAACGGACGGCACCTCCGTGTTCAACACACGTACAGCCCGGTGATGTCTCCTACGCCTTGATCCAGCAAGGGAAGAAGGAGAGGTTGGGGAAGACTCCATCCAGCAGCAGCACGACGGCGTGGTGGTGGTGGAGGAGCGTGGCACTCCAGCAGGGCTTCGCCAAGCACCGTAAGAGACGAGGAGGGAGAGGGGTAGGACTGCGCCAACTTGGAGAGGAACTCGTGTGTCTTGGGCAGCCCAAACCTCAAGTATATATAGGGGAATGGGAGGGGCTGCACCCCCACCTAGGGTTCCCTCCCTAGGGGTGGCAGCAGCCCCCAGATCCCATCTGGGTGGCGGCCAGGTGGAGGGGGAGAGGGAGGCGCACCAGGCATGGGCCCTAAGGCCCATCTGCCCTTAGGGTTTGCCCCCCTCCTCCCCTTAGGCGCCTTGGGCCCTTGTGGGGGGGCGCACCAGCCCACCTGGGGCTGGTCCCCTCCCACACTTGGCCCATGTAGCCCTCCGGGGCTTGTGGCCCCACTTGGTGGACCCCCGGGACCCTCCCGGTGGTCCCGGTACGTTACCGATAAACCCCGAAACTTTTCCGGTGACAAAAACAGGACTTCCCATATATAAATCTTTACCTCTGGACCATTCCGGAACTCCTCGTGACATCCAGGATCTCATTCGGGACTCCGAACAACATTCGGTAACCACGTATATCTATTACCTATAACCCTAGCGTCATCGAACCTTAAGTGTGTAGACCCTACGGGTTCGGGAACCATGCAAACATGACCGAGATAACTCTCTGGTCAATAACCAACAGTGGGATCTGGATACCCATGTTGGCTCCCACATGTTCCACGATGATCTCATCGGATGAACCACGATGTCAAGGACTTAATCAATCCTGTATACAATTCCCTTTGTCCATCGGTATGATACTTGCCCGAGATTCGATCGTGGGTATCCCGATACCTTGTTCAATCTCGTTACCGGCAAGTCTCTTTACTTGTTCCGTAACACATCATCCCATGATCAACTCCTTGATCACATTGTGCACATTATGATGATGTCCTACTGAGTGGGCCCAGAGATACCTCTCCGTTTACACGGAGTGACAAATCCCAGTCTCGATTCGTGCCAACCCAACAGACACTTTCGGAGATACCTGTAGTGTACCTTTATAGCCACCCAGTTACGTTGTGACGTTTGGCACAGCCAAAGCACTCCTACGGTATCCGGGAGTTGCACAATCTCATGGTCTAAGGAAATGATACTTGACATTAGAAAAGCTTTAGCATACGAACTACATGATCTTGTGCTAGGCTTAGGATTGGGTCTTGTCCATCACATCATTCTCCTAATGGTGTGATCCCGTTATCAATGACATCCAATGTCCATGGTCAGGAAACCATAACCATCTATTGATCAACGAGCTAGTCAACTAGAGGCTTACTAGGGACATGGTGTTGTCTATGTATCCACACATGTATCTGAGTTTCCTATCAATACAATTCTAGCATGGATAATAAACGATTATCATGAACAAGGAAATATAATAATAATCAATTTATTATTGCCTCTAGGGCATATTTCCAACAGTCTCCCACTTGCACTAGAGTCAATAATCTAGTTCACATCGATATGTGATTAACACTCAAGCTCACATCCCCATGTGACTAACACCCAAAGAGTTTACTAGAGTCAATAATCTAGTTCACATTACCATGTGATTAACACTCGATGAGTTCTGGGTTTGATCATGTTATGCTTGTGAGAGATGTTATAGTCAACGGGTCTGAATCTTTCAGATCCGTGTGTGCTTTACAAATCTCTATGTCATCTCCTAGATGCAGCTACCACATTCTATTTGGAGCTATTCCAAATAACTGTTCTACTATATGAATCCAGTTTACTACTCAGAATAATCTGGATTAGTGTCAAAGTTTGCATCGGCGTAACCCTTTACGACGAACTCTTTTACCAACTCCATAATCGAGAAAATTCCTTAGTCCACTAGTTACTAAGGATAACTTTGACCGCTGTCCTGTGATCCATTCTTGGATCACTCTTGTACCCCTTGACTGACTCATGGCAAGGCACACTTCAGGTGCGGCACACAGCATAGCATACTGTAGAGAGCCTATGACAAAAGCATAGGGGACGACCTTCGTCCTTCCTCTTTCTTCTGCCGTGGTCGAGCTTTAAGTCTTAACTTCATACCTTACAACTCAGGCAAGAACTCCTTCTTTGACTGATCCATCTTGAACACCTTCAAGATCATGTCAAGGTATGTGCTCATTTGAAAGTACCATTAAGCGTTTTGATCTATCCTTATAGATCTTGATGCTCAATGTTCAAGTAGCTTAATCCAGGCTTTCCATTGGAAAACACTTTTCAAATAACTCTGCATGCTTTCCAGAAATTCTACGTCATTTCTGATCAACAATATGTTAACAACATATACTCATCAGAAATTCTATAGTGCTCCCACTCACTTCTTTGGAAATACAAGTTTCTCATAAACTTTGCATACACCCAAAATCTTTGATCATCTCATCAAAGCATACATTCCAACTCCGAGATGCTTACTCCAGTCCTTAGAAGGATTGCTGGAGCTTTGCATACTTGTTAGCATCTTTCAGGATTGACAAAACCTTCCGGTTGTATCACATACAACCTTTCCTCAAGAAAAACGTCGAGGAAACAATGTTTTTGACATCCTATCTGCAAGATTTCATAAATAATGCAGTAATTGCTAATATAATTCCAACAGACTCTTAGCATCGCTACGAGTGAGAAAGTCTCATCGTAGTCAACTCCTTGAACTTGTCTAAAAACATCTTAACGACAAGTCGAGCTTTCTTAATGGTGATACTTACCATCAATGTCCGTCTTCCTTCTAAAATCCATATGTACCTAACAGCCTTACGACCATCAAGTAGTTCTTCCAAAGTCTACACTTTGTTTTCATATATGGATCCTCTCTCGGATTATATGGCCTCGAGCCATTTTGGAATCCAGGCCCACCATCGCTTCTCCATAGCTTGTAGGTTCATTGTTGTCTAGCAACATGACTTCCAAGACAGGATTACGTACCACTCTGAAGTAGTACGCATCCTTGTCATCCCACAAGGTTTGGTAGTGAGTTGATCTAAAGTTTCTTGATTACTATCATAAGCTTCTACTTCAATTGGTGTAGGTGCCACAGGAACAACTCCCAGTGCCCTGCCACACACTAGTTGAAGAGACGGTTCAATAACCTCATCAAGTCTCCACCATCCTCCCACTCAATTCTTTCGAGAGAAACTTTTCCTCGAGAAAGGACCCGATTCTAGAAACAATCCCTTATTGCTTTCGGATCTGAGACAGGAGGTATACCCAACTGTTTTGGGTGTCCTATGAAAATGCATTTATCCGCTTTGGGTTCGAGCTTATCAGCCTGAAACTTTTTCACATAAGCGTCGCAGCCCCAAACTTTTAAGAAATGACAGCTTAGGTTTCTCTAAACCATAGTTCATACGGTGTCATCTCATCGGAATTATGTGGTGCCCTTTTTAAAGTGAATGTGGTTGTCTCTAATGCCTAACCCATAAACTATCGTGGTAATTCGATAAGAGACATCATGGTATGCATCATATCCAATAGGGTGCAGTTATGATGTTCGGACACACCATCACACTATGGTGTTCCAGGCTGTATTGGTTGTGAAACAATTTCCACAATGTCTTAATTCTGTGCCAAACTCGTAATTCAGATATTCATCTCTACGATCATATCATAGACATTTTATCCTCTTATCACGACGATGTTCAACTTCACTCTGAAATTACTTGAACCTTTCAATAATTCAGACTTATGTTTCATCAAGTAAATATACTCAGTATCTACTCAAATCATCTGTGAAGTAAGAACATAACAATATCCACTACATGCCTCAGCACTCATTGGACTGCGCACATCAAGATGTATTACTTCCAACAAATTGCTTTCTTGTTCCATTTTACTGAAAACGAGGCTTTCAGTCATCTTGCCCATGTGGTATGATTTTGCATATCTCAAGTGATTCAAAATCAAGTGAGTCCAAACGATCCATCTTACTGGAGTTTCTTCATGCGTATACACCAATAGACATGGTTCACATGTCTCAAACTTTTCAAAACGAGTGAGTCCAAAGATCCATCAACATGGAGCCTCTTCATGTGTTTTATACCGATACGACTTACGTGGCAGTGCCACAAGTAGGTGGTACTATCATTACTATCTTATATCTTTTGGCATGAACATGTGTATCACTACGATCGAGATTCAATAAACCATTCATTTTAGGTGCAAGACCATTGAAGGTATTATTCAAATAAACAGAGTAACCATTATTCTCCTTAAATGAATAACCGTATTGCGATAGACATAATCCAATCATGTCTATGCTCAACGCAAACACCAATCTCGATGGTAGAGGGAGCGTGCGATGCTTGATCACATCAAGCTTGGGAAAAACTTCCAACACATATCGCCAGCTCACCTTTAGCTAGTCTCCGTTTACTCCGCAGCCTTTTATTTTGAGTTTACTAACACTTAGCAACCGAACCGGTATCCAATACCATGGTGCTACTAGGAGTACTAGTAAAGTACACAATGTATATCCAATATACTTCTATCAACCTTGCCAGCCTTCTCATCTACCAAGTATCTAGGGTAATTCTGCTCCAGTGGCTGTTCCCCTTATTACAGAAGCACTCAGTCTCGGGTTTGGGTTCAACCTTGGGTTTCTCCACTAGAGCAGCAGCTGATTTGCCGTTTCATGAAGTCTCCCTTCTTGCCCTTGCCCTTCTTGAAACTAGTGGTTTCACCAACCATCAACAATTGATGCTCCTTCTTGATTTCTACTTTTGTGGTGTCAAACATCGCGAATATCTCAAGGATCATCATATATATCCCTGATATATTATAGTTCATCACGAAGCTCTAGCAGCTTGGTGGTAATGACTTCGGAGAAACATCACTATCTCATCTGGAAGATCAACTCCCACTTGATTCAAATGATTGTTGTACTCAGACAATCTGAGCACAAGCTCAACAATTGAGATTTTCTTCCTTAATTTGCAGGCTAAGAAAATCGTCGGAGGTCTTATACCTCTTGATGTGGGCACGAGCCTGAAATCCCAATTTCAGCCCTCGAAACATCTCATATGTTTCGCGACGTTTTAAAACGTCTTCGGTGCCTCAACTCTAAACCATTTAACTGAACTATCACGTAGTTATCAAAATGTGTATGTCAGATGTTCGCAACATCCACAGACGACGTTCGAGGTTCAGCACACTGAGCGGTGCATTAAGGACATAAGCCTTTTATGAAGCAATGAGGACAATCCTCAGTTTACGGACCTAGTCCGCATAATTGCTACTATCAACTTTCAACTAAATTTTCTCTAGGAACATATCTGAACAATAGAACTGAAGCGCGAGCTACGACATAATTTGCGAAGACCTTTTGACTATGTTCAGGATAATTAAGTTCATCTTATGAACTCCCACTCAGATAGACATCCCTCTAGTCATCTAAGTGATTACATGATCCGAGTCAACTAGGCTGTGTCTGATCATCACGTGAGACGGACTAGTCATCATCGGTGAACATCTTCATGTTGATCGCATCTACCATACGACTCATGCTCGACCTTTCGGTCTCTTGTGTTCCGAGGCCATGTCTGTACATGCTAGGCTCGTCAAGTCAACCTAAGTGTTTCGCATGTGTAAATCTGGCTTACACCCGTTGTATGTGAACGTAAGAATCTATCACACCCGATCATCACGTGGTGCTTCGAAACGACGAACTTTCGCAACGGTGCACAGTTAGGGGGAACACTTTCTTGAAATTTTAATGAGGTATCATCTTATTTACTACCGTCATTCTAAGCAAATAAGATGTATAAACATGATAAACATCACATGCAATCAAATAGTGACATGATATGGCCATCATCACTTTGCTCCTTTTGATCTCCATCTTCGGGGCTCCATGATCATCATCGTCACCGGCATGACACCATGATCTCCATCATCATGATCTCCATCATCGTGTCTTCATGAAGTTGTCTCGCCAACTATTACTTCTACTACTACAGCTAACGGTTAGCAATAAAGTAAAGTAATTACATGACGTTTATGTTGACACGCAGGTCATAAATAAATTAAGACAACTCCTATGGCTCCTGCCGGTTGTCATACTCATCGACATGCAAGTCGTGATTCCTATTACAAGAATATGATCATCTCATACATCACATATATCATTCATCACATCCTTTGGCCATATCACATCACATAGCATACCCTGCAAAAACAAGTTAGACGTCCTCTAATTGTTGTTTGCATGTTTTACGTGGCTGCTATGGGTTTCTAGCAAGAACGTTTCTTACCTACGCAAAAACCACAACGTGATATGCCAATTGCTATTTACCCTTCATAGGGACCCTTTTCATCGAATCCGATCCGACTAAAGTGGGAGAGACAGACACCCGCTAGCCACCTTATGCAACTAGTGCATGTCAGTCGGTGGAACCAGTCTCACGTAAGAGTACATGTAAGGTTGGTCCGGGCCGCTTCATCCCACGATGCCGCCGAATCAAGATAAGACTAGTAACGACAAGTAAATTGACAATATCGACGCCCACAACAACTTGTGTTCTACTCGTGCATAGAAACTACGCATAAACCTAGCTCATGATGCCACTGTTGGGGAACGTAGCAGAAATTCAAAATTTTCTACGCATCACCAAGATCAATCTATGGAGTAATCTAGCAACGAGGGAAGGAGAGTGCATCTACATACCCTTGTAGATCGCTACGCGGAAGCGTTCACGAGAACGGGGTTGATGGAGTCATACTCGTCGTGATTCAAATCACCGATGATCCTAGTGCCGAACGGACGGCACCTCCGTGTTCAACACACGTACAGCCCGGTGACGTCTCCTACGCCTTGATCCAGCAAGGGGAGAAGGAGAGGTTGGGGAAGACTCCATCCAGCAGCAGCACGACGGCGTGGTGGTGGTGGTGGAGGAGCGTGGCACTCCAGCAGGGCTTTGCCAAGCACCGCAAGAGACGAGGAGGGAGAGGGGTAGGACTGCGCCAACTGGGAGAGGAACTCGTGTGTCTTGGGCAGCCCAAACCTCAAGTATATATAGGGGAAGGGGAGGGGCTGCGCCCCCACCTAGGGTTCCCTCCCTAGGGGTGGCAGCAGCCCCCAGATCCCATCTGGGTGGCGGCCAGGTGGAGGGGGAGAGGGAGGCGCACCAGGCATGGGCCCTAAGGCCCATCTGCCCTTAGGGTTTGCCCCCCTCCTCCCCTTAGGCGCCTTGGGCCCTTGTGGGGGGGCGCACCAGCCCACCTGGGGCTGGTCCCCTCCCACACTTGGCCCATGCAGCCCTCCGGGGCTTGTGGCCCCACTTGGTGGACCCTCGAGACCCTCCCGGTGGTCCCGGTACGTTACCGATAAACCCCGAAACTTTTCCGGCGACCAAAATAGGACTTCCCATATATAAATCTTTACCTCCGGACCATTTCGGAACTCCTCGTGACGTCCGGGATCTCATCCGGGACTTCGAACAACATTCGGTAACCACGTATATCTATTCCATATAACCCTAGCGTCATTGAATCTTAAGTGTGTAGACCCTACGGGTTCGGGAACCATGCAGACATGACCGAGATAACTCTCTGGTTAATAACCAACAGCGGGATCTGGATACCCATGTTGGCTCCCACATGTTCCACGATGATCTCATCGGATGAACCATGATGTCAAGGACTTAATCAATCCCGTATACAATTCCCTTTGTCCATCGGTACGATACTTGCCCGAGATTCGATCGTTGGTATCCCGATACCTTGTTCAATCTCGTTACCGGCAAGTCTCTTTACTCGTTCCGTAACACATCATCCCGTGATCAACTCCTTGATCACATTGTGCACATTATGATGATGTCCTACCGAGTGGGCCCAGAGATACCTCTCCGTTTACACGGAGTGACAAATCCCAGTCTCGATTCGTGCCAACCCAACAGACACTTTCGGAGATACCTGTAGTGTACCTTTATAGCCACCCAGTTACGTTGTGACGTTTGGCACACCCAAAGCACTCCTACGGTATCCGGGAGTTGCATAATCTCATGGTCTAAGGAAATGATACTTGACATTAGAAAAGCTTTAGCATACGAACTACATGATCTTGTGCTAGGCTTAGGATTGGGTCTTGTCCATCACATCATTCTCCTAATGATGTGATCCCGTTATCAATGACATCCAATGTCCATGGTCAGGAAACCGTAACCATCTATTGATCAACGAGCTAGTCAACTAAAGGCTTACTAGGGACATGGTGTTGTCTATGTATCCACACATGTATCTGAGTTTCCTATCAATACAATTCTAGCATGGATAATAAACGATTATAATGAACAAGGAAATATAATAATAATCAATTTATTATTGCCTCTAGGGCATATTTCCAACACTGGCGACTTAACGTCCAAAGCCAGACCGGGTTAATAAACACCGGATAATTATCTCATCTCATAGTGGCGACTTTTTAAAGCCAGCCCGGGTTAATAAACACCGGTAAAATATAATCATAGAGCATTATAAGCTTCGTCGAATAAACCTCAAAAAATATGTTGAATAAAATCAAACGAAAAAACGAGGCTTTTCATGGGCTGCCAGGCCGAAAATCGAGTGCTTTCATGGGCCGCACAGCCACTGAGTTAAACCTATATACAAACCTTATAAGATGGACCTCACATAACCAATCGTCGTTTTAACTTTGACAAGTTCAGGGTCTGCATAAGATTGACTTGTCAAACGTACGGCGGGTCATTCCAGGATTACCTGGGCGGAGTGGCTTACTTAAAAAGGCAGGATAACCCGGGGTTTTAGGTGAATACACCTGCCTTCCAAGCCTGGCTTTTAAGCCTTTTACAAGGGTTATAAAAACTCTTTGTTCTTTAGAACAAAGAGCCCCCAAGTAATATTTTTGAGCTGTGCTCAAGGGGCACCTATGTTTGAGCTGTGCTTTTGCAACAGACTATCTTTAGTACCTTTAACTTGGGTAGCAAGCCCCCAAGTGTTTTGTAAGAATTGCGTATAAGCCGGATTAAAGGGTAATCATAGCTTCGCTTCAATGAGCAGGAAGCCCCCAAGTGACCAATAAGATAAGCCCATAAGGCAGGATACCCATGTTTGAACCATATATCATGGCAGCAAGTTCTCTTTGGCAACCTTTATTTTTTTTGAGAACTCGAACTTGCGAGAGATGAATTTCTTTTTTCAACCGGAGTTTTAAACCGGATATTGAGAGCTTCAAAGCTTTATGGGAGACAACTTTCCCTTGAGCTGTATTTTAAACTGGAATCTTTCTTTTAAGACGGAAATTTTCTGACGGCCTTTAAATTTTCACCAATATGGCGGTAGCCTCTGGGACCGGGTTATCTTACCTCCAATGGCTCAGAGTTCTTGAATCTTCGCCATACTCATTGTATATCCCAATATGAATCATTCAATAAACTTGGTGACATGATGGTCACTTCTGTAGTAGACAATTTGTCCTGCACATGAAAATATATAGACCAAAGTAATTGTTCTTTGAAGGAAAGCAATATTTAATAAAAAATATACTGAATGGATTTCACCTAGTATGTCAGGCCAGTAATTATCATTGTGAACCTGAAATCAATCACAACTGAGTCGGCCGCAGGAGCATACAGATGAGCCGGTCACGGCGTTGTAAGCCGGTGCGAACGAGCAAGTTACCCTCCGTGTTGGAAACCGGCGTGGGTGCATGAACCGGTCTCGCGGGTGGATGGGCGAGTCGGCCGACGTGTTGATGTAAAACCGTAGTATAATGCCTCATTTGTAATGAACAATTGCCCTGCATCAAAAAATATCGCAATCCAAAGCAACCATTCACACAAAAATTTATATGTGTTATTAAAACAGACTGGATATCATCTGATTGCTTTCGTTCGGTGAGTGTACAGAGCTTTTCTTCGTCTCTGCTCGGGTTGTAAATGCCTTGTTGTGCAATATCATATTCATCAATGGGTACTAGCCTTGTCGGTACTATGCATTGGCTTGGGTCTTCACGTGGGGAGAGAATCCCCTCCTCTTTTTTTAGCAAGTGCAAAGTGGTGCACGGCACGCCGCACTAGTAGCTTGCTCTTTTTTTCAATCTTCCAATCGAATCCCCAATTCTTCTTTCTGCAGACGGCAGCCAGCACGCAGGGACGCCGCATCTTCAGAGGCAAAATCAAGCGGGGCAATGGGGGCGCCTCACGGCGGCACAAGCGTTTTGACAAAGGCTTTAGCGTAGACCAACCCGCAACATTGAGCGTTTGTGCGATGACGCGGCCGGGCACACGGCCGCAGCAATAGGCAGAGTCGGCCGGCGACTTAAAGTGAGGATGAGTTTCAGCGGCCCTCGACCGGGGCGGCTCATAGCGGCAAAGTGGAGGTGAGCTCGGCGACGGCTCGAGGAAAAAGGTGTGATCCAACGAGATGAGCAGGGTCTGCAGCGGCAACGGCGGCTCAGGGGCCGGTTTAAGGCGTCCTCAGCAAGGTGGAGAACGGCAGAAGAAAATAGCAGGAGCAGTTGTACGGGGCATCTCAAGGCTGAGGCGACTCACAGGCGCGGCGGCTTGAGCGGCGAAATTAGAGACAACCGGCGCGCGGATGGGTCGGAGTAGGTAAGTCCGAGCGGATGGCGACTCAGCCCTGGCGGCTCGGTGCGGCCGCGGGTGAGGAGACTCAAGGCCAAGGCGGGTCGTGGTGGAGTCGACGAAGAGCTCGAGTACGGAGGAGGCCTGGCAAGGGTGAGACCATAGTAGCCGGAAACGGGGAACGGTAGGCCGTCCCTCGATCCGGAATTGGATTCGGGAACAAGGTCGAATTTAGTATAATTTGATGAAGATTCGGCGTCTCTGCGGCCTGCTCCTCGATTCAGGTTCGAGAATCCAACAACCAAAATGCAAGGCATAATTTACTCACGCCGTCGTTTCTTTTTTTAAGGACTCCTCGTTCTTCTTCCAGTCCATTAATTGCAAGGGATCCATTAACAGTAAGGAATGCTGACCATCAGGGAGTTGTCGTTCTTTAGGAACTGCATTTCTCGACTCATGGTACCGTACCGTTCATTGTACCCAAATGAATTGAATCGCGTCCCCGCTATAAAAAAATCGTTCGAGAGATGTATACCCTTATTGTATCTTATTTTTTTCAGCCACCGACTCTCGTCCCTCGTTCCCGTTTCTCGTTCTCACCGTACCGAAAATATAGCAACTATGGGTGAGACCGAGACTTCTTGGTGGCGAAATGACGAGGTGACGACTCGGCCGGGTCAATGCGGGCTTCAGCGGTGGCCCAAGGTGCAGAGGAAAACCGGCCTTGAATCCGAAGGCTACGGCAAGACGGGTTGTAGCTGCGGCAACTCAAGGTCGGTGGCGGCGATTTGAAACAGGCAGAGGGGTCGCTCAGAGGTGAAGACAATGGCGACTCACGGCGCGGGCGGTTTAGAAGCGGGACCGGCACGATTGTTCGACCGACGGCGGGTTGGAGAGGCACCGACGGCTCAAGGCGGATGAAGAGACGCAGCGATTGCCGCAGCGAGGGCAACGGCGGCTCGTAGCCACGGTGAACCGGCGGAGAAACAAATGCATCAGGCAAAGGTGACTCAGGGCCACGCCGCCGGGTTAATAAAGTAGCTCCAAAGCTGGCAACTCATCCGTGGCGAAACGGGGCGGTTTAAGGAAACTCCCCGGGGCGGCGATTCAGCAGTGGTACAGGCCGGCTCTGAGGCTCCGGATCATGACAAAGTCGGATTAGCAGCGGCTCAATAGGAGCGCCGTCGGGTTACTGTCTCACCGGTTTAGGCCGAAGCAGAAAGACAGACGACGGCGGCTGATGGAACGAGGCAGACCACGTTAGCGGAGCGGGTCTGGTCAGTGCTTGATTGGAAACGGCTCAGAGTCGTCGTGCACCCATGACCAAATCCTCCTCCGAGTTTGTCGTTGGTTTTGACTTTTCTCTTTGTGCTGATGGATCATTGTTGTACTACCATCTCCTCGTGCTGATGGATCAATGGATGCATCACTTCCGCCTTCACATCTGGAACTAGCAGTACTAGTCTTTTAAATTAGTAATTCCTTAAAAACCGTGCAGGAATCCCTCGTGAGGTATTACTAGTGCAAAGCACTCATGTGTATTTGCAAGTGGCAACTGCTACCTATTATCGAACGCAGTCGGCGACTTCTGACTTTCTTTTTAATCAATCGTTGCATCTGATTTTTCCTTTCTGTTTTATCCTTGCTGCAGTTAAGACGGCCTCGCCGGGCACAGCGGTGACGGAGGCAGCTTGGTCGGACTGGCCCAGTGGCGGGGGGAGGCAGCAGTAGAGGGCGGCTTAAGGTCAAGCGAGGGCGACTCGGCGGCCCTGGCAGGGGCAGTTTGGAGATCGAATCCGTGGTCAAACCGCCTACGGGTCGTAAATTGTTTCTCTTTCTTTCCTTCTTCGGCAGACTGTCCGTACATGAATCAATTTCCATCGCTGCGTACTAGTTGAATCGGCAGCAAACTCTTGTCGGTATCGGCGACTTAAAAAATATCCAAATACTAAATCACATCACAAGCGGTGGTGGCGGATCAACCGCAGCCCTAATTCTTCCTTGACATTAAATCCCACCAATTGTAAATCTAGACTGATGAACTTGGAACTGATGCTAATCCTTCCAAGCTAGGTCTTTTCTCATCCGAAAATTATGAACTTCTCAATCCTTGAAAAAGATCCCTCCAAAAACTTAACACCACCGTGCGCATGCCCCATGGTGGGCGCCAACTGTCGTGGAATTGTCACGACAGATGTCCTAGTGTGAGGACTTAGTCATGAGGCCAACGCATCTATGTGGTAGCTTGAGAGGGGTTGAGCGAAATCGAGAAACCCAACACAAGACAAGGGTTTAGACAGTTTCGGGCCCCGAAAAACATCATCCGGTAACAACCCTACATGCTGTTTGTGGCTAGGTCTCATTATCATCACGAGGGAGTCATCGTAAACCAGCTCTCCTAGTTATGTCTAACCCTAAGATTATTTTCTCCCTCTCTTGGGGTGCCCTGCCCCTCCTTATATAAGTTGAAGGGGCGGGTTACATATAGAGTCCACCTCGGATTGGGACTTAACCTATATCGACGTCTCACCATCGACTTCTTAACGTCTCGGGCTTATTAACCCCACGCAACTTTGTCTGCTGGGTTATGACTGTCCGCCGGTTTACCATCTGGTTTATCATTTGGTTTATCTATCTGCCGGTTTATCATCTGACTTAACTGTTAGCCGGTTTATCACCTGACTTATCCTCTGACTTAACTGTCAGCCGGTTTATCACCTATCGGTTTACCGTCTAGTTTAATGGTCTGCCTTAACTATCTGTCTTAACTATCTGCCGGTTTACCAAGTCCCAGCCGGGTTATAACTCCAGCTGGGTCATATCGCCGGGTATATCCCCGACAAAAATCAAGGAGAACTTTGTATTGAGATACAAAGAGAGAGAAGAAGCCATCTAGCTAATAACTATGGACCCGAAGATCTGTGGTAAACTACTCACACATCATCAGAGAGGCTATGTGTTGATGTAGAAGCCCTCCGTGATCGATTCCCCCTCCGGCGGACCGCCGGAAAAGGCCCCAAGATGGGATCTCACGGGTACAGAAGGTTGCGGCGGTGAAAAAAGTGTTTCGTGGCTCCCCTGGATGTTTTTAGGGTATAAGAGTATATATAGGCAAAAGAAGCAGGTCGGTGGAGCTACGAGGGGCCCATGAGGGTGGGGGCGTGCCTCCCTGCCTCGTGGCCGCCTCGTCGCTTCCTTGACGTCCACTCCAAGTCTCCTAGATTGCGTTTGTTCCAAAAACGATCCTCGCGAAGGTTTCATTCCGTTTGATATTCCTTTTCTGCGGAACACTAAAATAGGCAAAAAAACATCAATTTGCACTGGGCCTTCGGTTAATAGATTAGTCCCAAAAATAATATAAAAAGGTATATTAAAGCACATTAAACATCCAAAACAGATAATATAATAGCATGGAACAATAAAAAATTATAGATACGTTGGAGACGTATCAAGCATCCCAAGCTTAATTCCTGCTCGCCCTCGAGTAGGTAAATGATAAAAACAGAATTTTTGATGTGGAATGCTACCTAACATAATTTTCAATGTAATTCTCTTTATTGTGGCATGAATGTTCAGATACAAAAGATTCAAGATAAAAGTTTAATATTGACATAAAAATAGTAATACTTCAAGCATACTAACTAAGCAATTATGTCTTATCAAAATAACATAGCCAAAGAAAGCTTATCCCTACAAAATCATATAGTTTGGCCATGCTTCATTTTCGTCACACAAAATGCTCCCATCATGCACAACCCTGATGACAAGCCGGGCAATTGGTTCATACTTTTTAACGCGCTTCAGCCTTTTCAATCCTCACGCAATACATGAGCGCAAGCCATGGATATAGCACTATGGGTGGAGTAGAGTATAATGATAGGGGTTATGTGAGAAGACAAAAAAGGAGAAAGTCTCACATTGACTCGTCTAATCAACATGCTATGGAGATGCCCATCAATTGATGTCAATGCGAGGAGTAGGGATTGCCATGCAACGAATGCACTAGAGCTATAAGTGTATGAAAGCTCATAAAAAAGAAACTAAGTGGGTGTGCATCCAACTTGCTTGCTCACAAAGACCTAGGGCATTTTGAGGAAGCCCAACATTGAAATATACAAGCCAAGTTCTATAATGAAAAATTCCCACTAGTATATTAAAGTGACAAAATAAGAAACTCTCTATCATAACGTTCATGGTAATATTTTGAAGCAAAAGTGTGGAAAAGGGATAGTAACATTGTCCCTTCTCTCTTTTTCTCTCATTTTTTTTCCTTTTTTCCTCTTTTTTATTTATTTGGGCTTCTTTGGCCTCTTTTTTTAGTCCGGAGTCTCATCCCGACTTGTGGGGGATTCATAGTCTCCATCATCCTTTCCTCACATGGGACAATGCTCTAATAATGAAAATCATCACACTTCTATTTACTTACAACTCGATACTTAGAACAAAATATTACTCTATGTGAATGCCTCCGACGGTATACCGGGATATGCAATGAATCAAGAGTGACATGTATGAAAGAATTATAAAGGTGGCTTTGCCACAAATACGATGTCAACTACATGATCATGCAAAGCAATATGACAATGATGGAGCGTGTCATAATAAACGGAACGGTGGTAAGTTGCATGGCAATATATCTCGGAACGGCTATGGAAATGCCATGATAGGTAGGTATGGTGGCTGTTTTGAGGAAGATATAAGGAGGCTTATGTGTGATAGAGCGTATCATATCACGGGGTTTGGATGCACCGGCGAAGTTTGCACCAACTCTCAAGGTGAGAAAGGGCAATGCACGGTACCGTAGAGGCTAGCAAATTGCGGAAAGGTAAGAGTGCGTATAATCCATGGACTCACATTAGTCATACAGAAATCATATACTTATTGCCAAAGTTTATTAGCCCTCGAAGCGAAGTACTACTACGCATGCCCCTAGGGGGATAGATTGGTAGGAAAAGACCATCGCTCGTCCCCGACCGCCACTCATAAGGAAAGCAATCAAAGAACACCCCATGCTTCAAATTTGTCACACAACGTTTACCTTATGTGCATGCTACGGGACTTGCCAACCTTAACACAAGTATTTCTCAATTTCACAATTACCCAACTAGCATGACTCCAACATTACCACCTTTATATCTCAAAACCATTATCAAGTATCAAATTTATCATAGTATTTAATGCACTCTATATGAAAGTTTTTATTATACTCATCTTGGATGCTTATCATATTAGGACTAATTTTATAGCCAAAGCAAACTACCATGATGTTCTAAAAGACTCTCAAAATAATATAAGTGAAGCATGAGAGATCAATCATTTCTACAAAATAAAACCACCATCATGCTCTAGAAAGGTATAAGTGAAGCACTAGAGCAAAATTATCTAGCTCAAAGGATATAAGTGAAGCACATAGAGTATTCTAATAAATTCCGATTCATGTGTGTCTCCCCAAAAGGTGTGTACAACAAGGATGATTGTGGTAAACTAAAAAGCAAAGAACCAAATCATACAAGACGCTCCAAGCAAAACACATATCATGTGGTGAATAAAAATATAGCATCGAGTAAAGTTACCGATAGACAAAGACGAAAGAGGGGATGCCTTCCGGGGCATCCCAAGCTTAGGCTTTTGGTTGTCCTTGAATTTTACCTTGGGGTGCCTTGGGCATCCCCAAGCTTAGGCTCTTGCCACTCCTTGTTCCAAAATCCATCAAATCTTTACCCAAAAACTTGAAAACTTCACAACACAAAACTCAACAGAAAATCTCATGAGCTCCGTTAGCGAAATAAAACAAACCACCACTTTAAGGTATTGTAATGAACTCATTCTTTATTTATATTGGTGTTAAACCTACTGTATTCCAACTTCTCTATGGTTCATACCCCTCGATACTAGCCATAGATTCATTAAAATAAGCAAACAACAGACGAAAAACAGAATCTGTCAAAAACAGAGCAGTCTATAGTAATCTGTATCAAACACAAACTCTGTAACTAAAACAATTCTACCAAAATCGGAAGACCTAAATAATTTTTTTATTGATCTACTACAATTGGAATCAGTATTTTATCACATTCTGGTGATTTTTAACAATTGTTTTCGTGAGCAGAAAGTTTCTGACTTTTTCAGCAAGATCAAATAACTATCACCCAAGAAGATCCTATAGGTTTTACTTGGCACAAACACTAATTAAAACATAAAACCACATCAAACCAGAGGCTAGATGAAATATTTATTACTAAACAGGGAAAAAGCAAGGAACAAAAATAAAATTGGGTTGCCTCCCAACAAGCGCTATCGTTTAACGCCCCTAGCTAGGCATAAAATCAAGGATAGATCTAGACATTGCCGTAATGATAAGGCAAATCGTGAAAACTCATCTCGTACTCCCTACGTTCAGCAGCAAGCTTCCTTTGCGGCAAGCAAAAATAATCAAAAGGGCTAAATTTAATGGGACAAAAGTCCCCAAGATCAAGCTCGGGTGGTATGGGTTCCTCCTTTGGCCCCTTATATTGGTCAACCAATTCATCATTATAAGCATTCTTTTGGCAAAAAGTCATGAGCCTTTGTTCAAGAGAAAAATCTAACCCATTGTTTTGAATATCAAAATCATCATTAAGTTCAGAGACTCTATCAACTAGAACATCGGTAGGAACCTTCTTTCTAAGGTTTTCATTATAAGCAACATGATCTAAAGATTGTAAACGCATTATGTCTTCTTGATTAAAAAGGATAGCTTCTATGGGAGGACGACCAATGTCCACCCTATAATGCACAAAATTGTTTTTGGCCTCTTTCATTATAAATCTGAACTCATGTGCCCAAAAGATAGTAGCTGCTTGCTTAATAGAGGAATGCTCAATATTGGAAAATTCTAGAAAAATCCTTTGTATGCAAGGATGCATATGAATAAACTGTCTTTCAAGTTCAACTACGAGCAAGGATATTCCATCGGCAAGACTACTAGTTCTATGAAGAATAGACCCACCCATAGTGGGCAAGGCACCGGCACAAGTAAAGAAATCTTGAATAACTCCTTTTCCAATAATATTACCACTACCAATCCGAAACTTTTTAGTGTGTAAAATAGTAGGTTCTTCATGAGGATCATCAAAAGCATCAAAGTTTTCCATGTTATTACCACTATCCTTATTAATGATAACCTCCCCAGTTTCAGACATGATGGGAACAAATCACACAAAGAGCGAGCACACAAAAGGTAAGCAAAAAGAGACGCGCTTTTTTTGCATGTCGCTACTGCTAATTTTGAAACTGCCCACATGGCGGGCCTCGCTTAGCAGTAGCACACGTGTTGGAAGCGCGCTATTGCTATCTTATTAGCAGTAGCACGTTTTACGTCCAGTGCTACTGCAAAGCCGCAACCACACCACATTTTTCCTCCCCTCCCCCTCCCCCATCCTCTATTCCTCACTTTCCCCTAGCTCCCACCTCCTCTCTCCCTCACTTTGCTTCTTCCTCACTACTTCTCCCCCCATTACTCTCCTTCTTCTACCTACCTTTCTCAATCTTTATTACTCCTAGGTAACTACACCACCTCGATTAATGCATCTCCTTTCTCTTTTTCCTTCCCCCTCCACTAGTTGAACTTGTTTCCTCCCAAACTAGCTAGCTAGCTAGGTGGATGTAGCATTTAGTGAAGTGACCTATGTACCTCCCTAACTAGATCTAGCCTTGTCAAGAAGAGCTTTGTCCACTTTTGATCTCCCTAACTACATCATCATCTCACCGTGCTCGATCTTGAGATAGGTGATTAAAAATTTATGCTTTTGCAAGAATGGAAATATGTGTATGTGTGTGCTATATGACATAATCGGGCGATATGATGGAAATTGTGTCTATGGCATGAGTTGATGCCAAATTGTGCTTGTGAGTTGCCTATGTTTTGCCCAAATGTCGATTTATTTCCGTTTCGGCGAATTCCGGGCATACTCTATATGTCCTATTTTTAGGGAAGGTCATGCCGTATTTTTGTATGACTTTGATGCATGCATGCATTTTTATAATCCATTTGTTTATTATTACCATGCAGGCGTTCATGATGGTCAGTGGAACGATGGTGGACAGGTGGTTGCAGTCGGCGGTGCAGGACATGAAAGAAAATAACCTGACAGAGGTTTTATGTCCGTGTCGAAGATGCAAAGGACGAGTTTGGCTCGACCCCTATGATGATGGTCATGTCGATGTGCACCTGCTCATGTTTCATGGATGGCTATACTCGATGGATAATTGAAGATGGGGATAATGATGTTGAGGATGCCGACGGGGCAGGCAATGACGACACGGGGCAAGATGGAGAGATGATCGATAATGGCGGCGGAGAAGGGGTCAGACATGGCGGCGGGAAAGAGGTCGGACATGGCGGACGAGAAGGGGCCGGACATGGCGACAGAGAAGGGTCCAGACATGGCGGCGGAGAGAACATGGACTTCACGCCACAGAATTCATCGATACTAAGTTCAGTCGTGCGGGACCCTCATGTTCAAGCACTGCTTCGCAAGGAGATGAGTACTGGGAGAGCTGCTTCTAGAGAGGAGGCCAAGCTGTAGCAACTGGTGGTAGACTTGAACACTCCATTATATCATGGTTGCAATCATGTGGTGACCCGCTTGAGTTTCACGCTCGAACTCCTGAAGATGAAGGCTAAAAACAAATGGACGGACACTAGCCTCGATGAGCTTCTCAAGTACCTAAAGGATGAGCTTCTCAACGACGAATATCGGTATTTCACATGTGATGCAAGGAACATCGTGTTCAGTGCGTGTACCGATGGCATGAATCCGTTTGGCAACCAGAACACCAACCATAGCACATGGCCCGTGTTTGTATGGATGTACAACCTCCCCATGGTTGTGCATGAATTCGAAGTACATACACATGAGCATGCTGATTCAAGGACCAAAATAACCAGGAAATAATATTAGTCTGTATCTGGGGCTACTTCAAGAGGAGTTAGACACGTTATGGAAAACACCAGCCAAGACATGGGACGCCAGCAAAGGCGGGTATTTCTATATGAGAGTCGCGTTGATCACGACGATGCACGACTATCTCGGTTATGGAAATGTCGCAGCCAGGTGTGCCATGGATATTTTGGATGCATGCGGTGCATGGATGATACGACGTCTCAGTAGCTAACGTCAAGGAAAGATGGCGGGTCTGGAAAAATTGTGTACATGGGGCATCGAAGATGGCTCGAGAAGGACGACCCGTGGAGAAACCATGGAGATCTATTGAATGGTGAGGCTGAGCATCGAGGACCTCCACGTAAGCGGAGTGGCGCCGAAATCGACGAGTTGTTGAAAAACTGGGAATAGTGCCCCGCACCGGGAAACACGATGAAAAAGGTGACGGAGCCTCTACTGAAGGTATGGAAGACGAGGTCTGTTTTTCGGGACTTGGAGTACTAGCACAAACTCGACATGCCTCATTGCCTTGATCAAATGCATATCGGTAAGAATGTCCTTGAGAGCTTGCTTGCGACACTGATGAACATGCCGGATGAGACCAAGGATGGGTCAAAGGCAAGAAAAGACTTGCAAGATTTGAAAATCAGGGAAGATCTGCACATGCCGCCCCGTAAAAAGCCAGAGGATATAGAGACGGAGATAGAGGCGCAGGTGGATAAGGGCAAAAAAGTAAAGAAAGAGGTTTATTGCCCCCGTTCTTGCGTCGGCTGAGATCGATCAATTCTTCAAGTGCCTTACCGGAATCAAAGTTAGTTCCGGTTACCGTGGCAAGATAAGCAGATATCTACACACGAAGAAGAAAAGGTTCAGCGGGATGAAGTCCCATGACTGTCATATGATGATGACGTAGATACTACTTGTTGCCCTTAGAGGGATAATGGATAAGCATGTCCGTGACACGCTTATTGGTCTCTGCAACTTTTTCGACGTCATCTCTCGAAAGTCGATCAGTGTGAAGCAACTCCAAAGGCTACTGGAAGAGATTGTTGTGATACTAAATGAGCTTGAGATGTACTTCCCGCCCACGTTCTTTGACATCATGGTGCATCTGTGTGTCCATATTGTGAATGACATAATGGACCTGCGGCCGTCATTTCTGCACAACATGATGGCATTTGAGAGGATGAATGAGATCATCAAAGGATTCGTTCGTAACATGTCCCGTCCGGATGGAAGCATCGTCTAGGGCTATCTGACACAAGAGTGCATCTCTTTCTACGAGAATTTTCTATATGGCGCAGACCGGCCGCCTGGTGTTGGTTTGCCCGTTAATGATAACCCACACGTATAGGGGATCGCAACAGTTTTTGAGGGTAGAGTATTCAACCCAAATTTATTGATTCGACACAAGGGGAGCCAAAGAATATTTGAAGGTATTAGCAGCTGAGTTGTCAATTCAACCACACTTGGAGATTAATTATCTGCAGCAAAGTGATCAGTAGCAAAGTAGTATGATAGTTTTGATAATAGTAGCAGCAACAATGGTAATAGTAACAGTGACAACAGTAATTTTGTAGCAAGTGTAACAGTGATGATAGCAGTAGTAGCTTAGCAAGAACAATATAAGATAAATTCGTAGGCATTGGATCGGTGACTTGTTGGATGATATTCATCATGAGACAGATATAACCTAGGACGATACGGCACTAGCTCTAGTCCGTCAATATAATGTAGGCATGTATTCCGTAAATAGTCATACGTGCTTATGGAAAGAACTTGCATGACATCTTTTGCCCTACCCTCCCGTGGTAGCGGGGTCCATATTGGAAACTAAGGGATATTAAGGCCTCCTTTTAATAGAGAAGCAGAACAAAGCATTAACACATAGTGAATACATGAACTCCTCAAACTGCGGTCATCACCGGGAGTGGTCCCGATTATTGTCACTCCAGGGTTGCTAGATCATAACACGTAGTAGGTGACTATAACTTGCAAGACCGGATCTAGAACATGGATATAATGATGATAACATAAGCGGTTCAGATCTGAGTTCATGGCACCCAGGCCCAAAGTGACAAGCGTTAAGCATAGCAAAGTCATAGCAACATCAATCTAAGAACATAGTGAATACTAGGGATCAAGCCCTAACAAAACTAACTCGATTACATGATGAATCTCATCCAACTCCTCACCGACCAGCGAGCCTATGAAGGAATTACTCACTCCTGGTGGGGAGCATCATGGAATTGGCAATGGAGAAGGGTTGGTGATGATGAATAATGAAGACCGCCCTCTCCGGAGCCCCAAACGAATTCTAGATTTGGCCTCTCGATGAAGAACAGGAGGTGACGGCAGCTCCGTCTCGTGGATCGTGATAATTCTTTCTCCCCGATTTTTTCTAGAAAAATAGGATTTTATAGCGTCGGTTTCAGGGTCTGCGGGGCCACCAGGTGGGGACTACCCACCTGGGCGTGCCAGGAGAGGGGGCGCGCCCTTATGGGTTGTGCCCACCCAGGGGCCCCTCTCTGATAGGTCTTGGCTCCAGAAATTCTTATTTATTATATAAAACTTCCTCGCAAAGTTTTGTTCTATTCCGAGAACTTTTATTTTTGCACAAAAACAACACCATGATAGTTCTACTGGAAACAACGTCAGTCCGGGGTTAGTTTCATTCGAATCATGCAACTTAGAGTGCAAAACAAGAGGAAAAGCATTAAGAAAAGTAGATACGTTGGAGACAAATCAACTCCCCCAAGCTTAAACCTTTGCTTGTCCTCAAGCAATTCAGTTGATAAACTGAAAGTGAAAAGGGAAAACTTTTACGGACTCTTTTGCTCTTGTTTGCATAAATAAGCTTAAACAGCACCCAGGTTTTCAGCCAACATTATAACTAACCATGCTAACAATAACTCTTAAAGATTAAATTAATGCATATCAATGACATAATCAGCTAGCGAGCAATAATAAGATATCACAAACAGCAACATGTTGTCAAAATAACCATGATATAATATGACAATAGTGGTATCTCCCTAGCCCTTTCTGAGACCGCAAAACATAAATGCAGAGCACCTCCAAAGTTCAAGCAACGACTAAACATTGTAATTCATGGTAGAAAAGATTCAGTCATGATGCACACAACATTAGCTACACACAATGCATAAGTCATGACAGCTGTGCTCTCAGGTTCTGGCGCTTGTTTTAGAAGGTGATGACACAACATATAAATAAATAGATAGTCCCTTCGCAGAGGGAAGCAGTGATTTGCAGAGGTTCCAGAGCTCAAGTTTTTAAAACAGAGGTAAATGGTGTTTTGAGACATGCACCCTTGTCATTTACTTCATGACCATCAGTTATCAACATCTTCCATGCTAAGCACGCTAGTGGCGGCTCCTAAGCGATAAAAGTAAAGGTTTACTCCCCCTCCACTGATAATCCCCAAGTGCAGGGAATCATCATAGCAATTTCCAAAGGTGGAAGTGATAAGTATGGAGTGTCAAACCCACAAGGAGCTAAAGATAAGATCAATATTCTCTCAAGTCCTATCTGCCACTGATACGACTCTACGTACACCGAACGTTTGCTTCCAACTTGAAACAAGAAATAAAACTATGTTGTGGGTATGAAGAGGATAACTTTGCATGATATCGGAGAGCTAAAATATAAAAGTAAGTGATGTTATCATAAAGTTAGAATATATTACTAAATATTAAAAATAGCGAGTGTGGAATAATGATGGATCGGTGTGCGGGATTTTCCTAGGCAATGGTTAGCAAGATCGGTAGTCGTCATTGCAATTTCATATGAGGAAGAGGCATAAGCTAACATACTTTCTCTACTTGGATCATATGCACTTATGATTGGAACTCTAGCAAGCATCCGCAACTACTAAAGATCATTAAGGTAAAACCCAACCATAGCATTAAAGCATCAAGTCCTCTTTATTCCCATACGCAACAACCCCTTACTCGGGTTTGTGTTTCAGTCACTCACCAACCCACTATAAGCGAATGATGAACGTATTGCAACACCCTACAGCAGGAATCCCTCACGCTTGCGCGACATGGAGGGCACCATAGGACAGCACCAAAATAAAACATACAACTCATACCAATCTAGATCATCAATCAACCCAAAGGCAAAGGATATCTACTCAAAACATCATAGGATGGCAACACATCATTGGATCATAATATGTGGCATAAAGCACCATGTTCAAGTAGGGATTACAGTGGGGTGCGGGAGAGTGGACCACGTAAAAGAGATGAGGATGGTGATGGTGATGTTGATGTTGATGAAGACGATCACCGCGGCGATGATTCCCCTCTCGATGGCACTCCGGTGCCACCAAGAGAGAGGAGGAGAGGTTCTCCCCCTTGTGCTTCCTCCTCCATGGCCTTCCCCCTAGATGGGGAGAGGGTCTCCCTCTGGTCCTTGGCCTTCATGGCGATGATGGCCTCTCTGGGATCCTCCTCCATGGCCACTGGTGATGATGGCCCCCTC
This sequence comes from Triticum urartu, assembly GCF_003073215.2. Taxonomy (NCBI): domain Eukaryota; kingdom Viridiplantae; phylum Streptophyta; class Magnoliopsida; order Poales; family Poaceae; genus Triticum; species Triticum urartu. The sequence continues at coordinate 495,808,089 of NC_053027.1, read as the reverse complement.
CGGCAGGGTGCCAGAGAGGGCCTAGATTGATTTCTCTTGGCTACAGAGGCTTGCAGCGGCGGAACTTCCGGTCTAGGTTTCTTTTTGGAAGTTTGGGTATATATGAGAGGTGTTGGCGTCGAGAACAAGTCAGGGGGGTCTCCGGGCTGTCCACGAGGCAGGGAGGCGCGCCTAGGGGGGTGGGCACGCCCCCCACCCTCGTGGGCAGCCCGGGACTCTTCTGGCCCAACACTTTGACTCCGTGGCCTTCTTCTGGTCCAGAAACAAGCTCCGTCAAGTTTCAGGTCAATTGGACTCTGTTTGGTTTTCCTTTTCCGCGATACTCTAAAACAAGGAGAAAACAGAAACTGGCACTGGGCTCTAGGTTAATAGGTTAGTCCCAAAAATCATATAAAATAGCATATAAATGCGTATAAAACAACCAAGGTTGATAATATAATAGCATGAAGACTTCATAAATTATAGATATGTTGGAGACGTATCAGCATCCCCATGCTTAATTCCTGCTCGTCCTCGAGTAGGTAAATGATAAAAGAAATAATTTATGAAGTGTGAATGCTAGCAAGTGCACAAGTTTGATCAATGATAATTTCAGTCACTTTTTCTAGCATCAATACATGTCATAACAGTAGCTCATCTCGTAAAACTTTTCATGATCAAGTAACAAGCTATTCACATGTTAAAGTATAGATCATAAACTTTCTTCAAAACTAACAAACAGTGCTCTTAGTCATCAAAAAATTGCAATTCATCTTATTTTTGGGAAGGGTCTATGTAAGAGCTTTGATTCAGCAAACTCCACACACTCAACTATCATTTAATCTGTCACAATTGTTAACACTCATGTGATATTTATGGGTTCAAAGTTTTAATCGGACACAGAGAAAGATAGGGGCTTATAGTTTTTCCTCCCAGCCTTTTACCTCAACGGTAATGTCAACAATAATAACTCATGAAAACCTACATCCAAGTGCAAACTCGGCATGCTGGATGATCCATGACAATATACTTTATTTTGGATATAAGCAAACATAACCCATTACATTGTCTTCCTTGTCCAACATCAACCTTTTAGCATGTCATATTTTAATGAGTGCTCACAATTACAAAAGATGTCCGAGATAGTATATTTATATGTGAAATCTCTCTTCCTTCAATATTCTTTCATGAATTGTTCAAGTGACCAATTCTACGTTTGCTAACATTCAATGAGTTTACTACCTATACTTATTATGTGTGAAGTCATTACTCCCCATGTTATAAGCATATGAAACATATATAAATTCAAATTTATGACATTCAATTCATTCAACCATTTACTCATAGGATATTCGTGAAGCACATGAGTAAATGACAAACTACTCCAAAAGGTATAAGTGAAGAACACTGAGTGGTCAAATAATTAACTAGCCATGGGAGGATTCTTTTTCATTCAATAATTCAGATCCAATGATTTTATTCAAATAGCGAGTAAAATTGAAAATACGCTCCAAGCAAAACACATATCATGTGACGAATAAAAATATAGCTCCGAGTAAGGTATACCGATAGTTTTGAAGACGAAAGAGGGGATGCCTTCCGGGGCATCCCCAGGCCTTGGGGTGCCTTGGGCATACCCAATCTTAAGGCCTTTCCACTCCTTATTCTCCTCATATCGATATCTCACTCAAAGCTTGAAAACCGCAATCACACAAAACTTAACGGAACTTCGTGAGATATGTTAGTATGATAAAGAGCAAACCATTCACTTTGGTACTATCAAAGACAAGGTTCATAGTTGTTCTCACACAACGCCTACTGTACCATATCATTTGTACAATTTATATTGAGAAATATAAGCCATAAAATTAGAAAACAAGCAAACTATGCGATGAAAACAGAATCTGTCAAAAACAGAACCGTCTGTAATGATCTGAAAAGCAACCATACTTCTGCTACTCCAAAAATTATGAAATAAAGTGGTGGACGTGAGGAATTTGTCTATTAATCTTCTCATAAAATAATCAACTTAAAATCACTCTTCTGTAAAAAAATGGCAGCTAATATCGTGAGCGCAAAATTTCTGTTTTATATAGCAAGATCACATTAACTTTCACCCAAGTCTTCCCAAAGGTCTTACTTGGCACTTTATTGAAACAAAAGATATAAAACATGATTACTACAGTAGGTTAATAATGTATACATACAAAAATAGTAAGGGTAAATATTGGGTTGTATTCCAACAAGCGCTTTTCTTTAATGCCTTTTAGCTAGGCATGATGATTTCAATGATGCTCACATAAAAGATAGGAATTGAAACATAAAGAGAGCATCATGAAGAATATGACTATCATATTTAAATCTAACCCGCTTCCTATGCCTAGGGATTTTGTGAGCACATAATTTATAGGAACAAGAATCAACTAGCATAGGAAGGCAAAACAAGTATAACTTCAAAACTTTAAGCACATAAAGAGGAAACTTGATATTATTGCAACTCCTATAAGCATATATTCCTCCCTCATAATAAATTTCAGTAGCATCGTGAATGAATTCAACAATATAACTATCACATAAGGCATTATTTTCATGATCTACAAGCATAGAAAATTTTCTACTCTCCACATAAGCAAAATTCTTCTCATTCGGAATAGTGGGAACACTAATTCCTAAAGTTGACACTCTTCCAAACCCACTTTAGATAATAGTATTATTCATACTCCAAAAGATATAAGTGAAGTCCATGGAGCATTCTACAATTAATATAGGCTAACCAATACCCAAGCTCAAAATGTATAAGTGAAGCACACGAAGCATTCTATAAAACCATACTCAAAAGATTTAAGTGAAGCACAAAGAGCAATTCTATAAGGTCATACTTAAAAGATATAAGTGAAGTACATGAATTACTCTATAAATTGATGAAGCGAAATATCACACTAGCATGGTTCTTGAATAAAAAGATAAAGACAAAGGACACAAATCATGTGAACAAAACAAAAACCGAGGTATACCGATAATTGTTGAAGAAGAAAGATGGGATGCCAACCGGGGCATACCCAAGCTTAGATGCTTGAGTATCCTTTGAAATATTTACTTGGGGTGCCTTAGGCATCCCCAAGCTTGAACTCTTGCCTCTCTTTATTCTTCTCATATTGATAACTCCTCGATCTTCGAACACTTCATCCACACAAAACTTTAACAAAAACTTTATGAGATCCGTTAGTGTAATAAAGCAAACTACCACTTTAAGGTAATGTAATTAAATCATTCTTTATTTATATTGGTGTTAAACCTACTGTATTCCAATTTCTCTACGGTTCATAAACTCCATTACTAGCCATAGATTCATCAAAATAAGCAAACAAAACATGAAAAACAGAATCTGCCAAAAACAGGACAGTCTGTAGTAATTTGGAAGTTTAGTAAACTTCTGTGACCCCACAAATTATGAAATAAATTTGAAAATTTGGAAAATTTGTATGGAAGTAATGTGCAAAAAGTTTCAGACCCATTTGACCTTCCAGTAAAAAATGTAAAATCACGCGCTACAGCCAAAGTTTCTGTTTTTATTCTGCACATAGTAAACAAGCAATCTAATCATCCTAAAACCAAAGCTTGGCACATTATTTTATAATACAATGGATATACACAAGGGGATAATTATTTACAGAGAAACTTCCATGAAAAATTCTACATTGTTTCCGTGAGCATGAACACAAGTGCTCAAGGTCGACCCTCACTTCTTCAATGCATAACTTTCCAATCACTTCTCTTTTTGAAAAACTTTTTTTTCATGAGAGGCAAGTAATTTTTTTTGTATTTTAATTATTTAAAAAAATATGTTTCACCCACAACTAAACAGAAACAAAAAGTAAAAACAAAATCTACTTAGTGAAGAAAGCAAACAAGCACACACGAGAATATCAACCCCACGCTATTGCTCCCCGGCAACGGCGCCAGAAAAGAGCTTGATAATCCCCAAGTGCAGAGAATCATCGTAGCAATTTCCAAAGGTGGAAGTGATAATTATGGAGTTTCAAACCCACAAGGAGCTAAAGGTAATATCAATATTCTCTCAAGTCCTATCTGCCACTGGTACGACTCTACGTACACCGAACGTTTGCTCCCAACTTGAAACAAGAAATAAAACTACGTTGTGGGTATGAAGAAGATAACTTTGCATGATATCGAAAAGCTAAAATATAAAAGTAGGTGCAATTATCATAAAGTTAGAATATATTACTAAATATTATAAATAGCGAGTGTGGAATAATGATGGATCGGTGTGCGGAATTGTCCTAGGCAATTATTAGCAAGATCGGTAGTCGTCATTACAATTTCATATGAGGGAGAGGCATAAGCTAACATACTTTCTCTACTTGGATCATATGCGCTAATGATTGGAACTCTAGCAAGCATCCACAACTACTAAAGATCATTAAGGTAAAACCCAACCATAGCATTAAAGCATCAAGTCCTCTTTATTCCCATACACAACAACCCCCTTACTCGGGTTTGTGTTTCAGTCACTCACCAACCCAATATAAGCGAATCATGAACGTATTGCAACACCCTACAGCGGGAATCCCTCATGCTTGCGCGACACGGAGGGCACCATAGGACAGCACCAAAATAAAACGTACAACTCGTACCAATCTAGATCATCAATCAACCCAAAGACAAAGGATATCTACTCAAAACATCATAGGATGGCAACACATCATTGGATCATAATATGTGGCATAAAGCACCATGTTCAAGTAGGGATTACAGCAGGGTGCGGGAGAGTGGACCGCGTAAAAGAGATGAGGATGGTGATGGTGATATTGATGAAGACGATCACTGCGGCGATGATTCCCCTCTCGATGGCACTCCAGTGCCACCAAGAGAGAGGAGGAGAGGTTCTCCCCCTTGTGCTTCCTCCTCCATGGCCTCCCCCCTGGATGGGGAGAGGGTCTCCCTCTGGTCCTTGGCCTTCATGGGGATGATGGCCTCTCCGGGATCCTCCTCCATGGCTACCGATGATGACGGCCCCCTCCGGCAGGGTGCCAGAGAGGGCCTAGATTGATTTCTCATGGCTACAGAGGCTTGCAGTGGCGGAACTTCCGATCTAGGTTTCTTTCTGGAAGTTTGGATATATATATATGAGAGGTGTTGGCGTCGAGAACAAGTCAGGGGGGTCTCTGGGCTGTCCACGAGGCAGGGAGGCGCACCTAGGGGGTGGGCGCCCCCCCACCCTCGTGGGCAGCCCGGGACTCTTCTGGCCCAACACTTTGACTCCGTGGCCTTCTTCTGGTCCAGAAACAAGCTCCGTCAAGTTTCAGGTCAATTGGACTCTGTTTGGTTTTCCTTTTCTTCAATACTCTAAAACAAGGAGAAAACAGAAACTGGCACTGGGCTCTAGGTTAATAGGTTAGTCCCAAAAATCATATAAAATAGCATATAAATGCATATAAAACATCCAAGGTTGATAATATAATAGCATGAAGACTTCATAAATTATAGTTACGTTGGAGACGTATCATCCACCAACAATCACACTCCACGGCTTGTCCGAAACAATGGGTGTCGTCCATACCAACAACAGTCCGGGGGGAGTTTTGTTTAATTATTTGCATTTTTTAGTTGGGGACTGGGAATCCCTTTACCGCCCGAGGGAGTCCTGGATTAGGGGGTATCCGGACAGTCGGACTATATCCTTTGGCCGGACTGTTGGACTATGAAGATACAAGATTGAAGACTTCGTCCCGTGTCCGGATGGGACTCTCCTTGGCGTGGAAGGCAAGGTTGGCAAGACGGATATGTAGATCTCCTACCTTGTAACCGACTCTGTGTAACCCTAGCCCCCTCCAGTGTCTATATAAACCGGAGGGTTTAGTCCGTAGGACGAAGGAGAACAACAATCATACCATAGGCTAGCTTCTAGGGTTTAGCCTCCTTGATCTTGTGGTAGATCAACTCTTGTAATACTCATATCATCAAGATCAATCAAGCAGGAGTAGGGTTTTACCTCCATCGAGAGGGCCCGAACCTGGGGAAAAACATCGTGTCCCCTGTCTCATGTTACCATCCGCGTAGACGCACAGTTCGGGACCCCCTACCCGAGATCCGCTGATTTTGACACCGATATTGGTGCTTTCATTGAGAGTTCCTCTATGCCATCATCGTTAGGCCTGATGGCTCCTTCGATCATCGGTAGCGATGCAGTCCAGGGTGAGACTTTTCTCCTCGGACAGATCTTTGTGCTCGGCGGCTTCGTACTGCGGGCCAACTCGGTTGGCCATCTGGAGCAGATCGAGAGTTACGCCCCTGGCCACCAGGTCAGGTTTGGAAGTTTAAACTACACGGCCGACATCCGCGAAGACTTGATCTTTGACGGATTCGAGCCCCTGCCGAGTGCGCCGCATGGTCATGATGAGCTTGATTTAGCTCTGCCATCGGACAGTGTTCAGGAGATCGCACCTGCAACCGCTCCGACCCTCAATTCGGAGCCAATTGCGCCATCCATGGATGGGTGGCTAGACCTCGCCACGGAGGCCACAGTCTCAGCAGCGATCGAGCCGAATACCAACCTTACCCCTCACGAGAGCCGTGACTCCAAACTGCCGGATTCTTCCCCGGCCACGGACTCCGAACCGCCTGCGCCCGTGCCTGTTGAATCCGACTGAGCGCCAATCATGGAGTTCACCTCCGCAGATATCTTTCAGCACTCGCCCTTCGCTGACATACTGAACTCATTAAGGTCCCTCTCCTTGTCAGGAGAAACCTGGCCGAACTATGTCCGGCAGGATTGGGATGTGGATGACGAAGAAATTCGCCGCCCACCCACCACCCACTTAGTAGCCACTGTCGTTGATTTGACCGACATGCTCGACTTCGACTCCAACGATATCGACGGTATGGACGACGATGTAGGAGACGAACAGGAACCACGGCCCACAGGGCACTGGACAGCCACCTCATCCCATGATGTATACATGATGGACACACCCAAAGAAAACGGCGACGAGGAACGAAAGGATGCAGTGAAGGATCATTCCCTCGAGAAGCAGTCAAAGCGGTGGCGTAAACGCCGCTCCAAATCCCGCCTCGGCAGAAACATCGATCATACAGACCCAGCGATAGAGCAGGGTGAGCCAGCGGACGATGAACACGGCATTGAACAACCGTCCGACAAGGGCGACACGGAGAATCAAACCGAACAACTCGTCTCCGGCGAAGATAACAGTCTGGATGACATCACACTGGACAAGCTCCTGGAGCAAAGGAATCTCCATCAAAGGCTTGTCGCCACTGCGCGGAGCCAGAAAAAGCAGAAGCGAAAGCTCAAGGCTGCGGAAGATACACTCAGAATCATATGGAGTAAAGTACTCAACACCGCAGAAAAGTATGGCGGCAGTCGCCACACAAAGAGCTACCCGAAGCGAAAGCTACTACCTGAATTCGATGATGAGGCCTTAGAGCCCCCACAATCAAAAAACAAAACGGCCATCCGGTCAGATAGACGACCTTGTGGCCAGCATAGAGCGGCAAACGACGCCGCACAGAAGCCAGTACGCGATCCACATGAGGACTCGCATCAAAAGGACGACCCAACCAGATCCATCTACGGGCCAAGAAAGCGCGCTCCAGCATGCAATGCAACACAACAACAAATCCGAACACCACGGTACACCCAAATACAGGGGTGCCGCACACCCCCTATGTTTCACCGATGAGGTGCTGGACCATGAATTTCCAGAGGGATTCAAACCCGTAAACATAGAAGCATACGACGGAACGACAGACCCTGGGGTCTGGATTGAGGATTACATCCTCCATATCCACATGGCTCGAGGAGACGATCTCCATGCCATCAAGTACTTACCCCTCAAGCTCAAAGGGCCAACTCGGCACTGGCTTAAAAGCCTTCCCGAAAACTCCATTGGAAGCTGGGAGGAGCTCGAGGAAGCTTTTCGGGCAAATTTTCAAGGGACCTATATCCGACCACCGGATGCAGACGATTTAAGTCATATAACTCAACAGCCCGGAGAGTCAGCCCGAAAGCTTTGGAACAGGTTTCTTACTAAAAAGAACCAAATAGTCGACTGTCCGGACGCCGAAGCCTTAGCATATTTCAAACACAGCGTTCGAGACGAATGACTCGCCAGACACCTCGGCCAAGAAAAGCCGAGAACAATGGCTGCATTAACAAGCCTCGTGACCCGCTTTTGCGCGGGCGAGGACAGCTGGTTAGCCCGATGCAGCACCAGCGACCCAAGTACATCCGAAGTCAGGGACAGAAACGGGAAGCCACGACACAGCAAAACAAGCGCCGGAACAAAGAAGACAGCCCGAAGAGCACTGCGGTAAACGTCGGATTCAAAAGCTCTCGGCCGGGTCAGCAAAAGCTGCCCCCCAAAGGCAACGGAGACGAACTGTCCAGCCTAAACAAGATTCTGGACAAACTATGTCAGATCCACAGCACCCCTAATAAACCTGCAAATCATACCCATAGAGAATGTTGGGTCTTCAAGCAGTCCGGCAAACTCAACGCCAAACATAAGGGGCTGGATACACCAAGCGAAGACGAGGATGAGCCTCGCAAACAAAGCACTGGGGAACAGAAAAAATTTCCACCAGAAGTCAAAACAGTAAACGTGTTACACGTGACGAAGGGGAGAAACAAAGCGGCACTCCTAGAGACACATGCCCCAGGGCCTGTTACAGCGGAGTTCTGCCACTGGTCGTCCCAACCGATCACCTTCGACCATCGGGATTACTCGGCCAGTATCCGGCACGTAGGATGGGCTGCCTTGGTGTTAGACCCAATAATTGACGGATACCACTTTACACGAGTCCCGATGGACAGCGACAGTAGTTTAAACCTGATATATCAGGACACAGTCTGCAAAATGGGGATAGACCCAATAAAAATCAGCCATAGCAATACTACCTTTAAAGGAGTAACGCCAGGCCCAGAAGCCCACTGCACGGGCTCCCTTCTACTAGTGGCTATATTCGGCTTTCCCGATAACTTCCGCAGCGAAAAGTTAACCTTCCGCATCGCTTCGTTCCAAAGTGGATATCAAGCACTACTCGGACGCGAAGCTTTCGCTCGCTTCAACGCAATACCGCATTACGCTTCTCTTATGCTTAAAATGCCCGGTCCACTTGGCATCATTATAGTAAATGGAAATATTGAGCGCTCCTTGCGCGCGGAAGACCGTGCGGCTGCCTTGGCAGCCGCACACTAGACGGCCTCACCAAATAGAGCATCCCACAGGTTGTTAAGACCACGGACGCGGTTAGACGAGTCCGATGTAGCCATATATAATTGATACAGGTTTGATGGCCATACCCCTGTAATAATACAAGGGGCTCAACGCGTGTAAACAAGTGACAATTAGACTCAACTTTAATCATCTTGATCTGTATATGGTTTATTTAGTATAACCTACCTTTTTCCACGACAACTTCTCAGCTAAGTTCCTCTCTTTTACAGATGACCATCATGCTACACCCGTCCAGGATACGGCACAACGGAGATACAGGCACAGACGTGCAGCAGGGACCCGTTCCAAGGATTCTTTTTAGATTAAGACCCTGCGTAAACCTTTTTTACTTTCTCTTGTTGATACACATCCCCCTGATTCTTTGTACAACTGAGAAGGATGCTGACCTATTGGCATGTGGCCACGTCAGGATATTGCATGTACCTAGACACCAGGGGCTTATTACAAAGGGCACTGTTCAGCCCGGTTTACATCATAAAGACCGAATACCTTAGGGAGTGTTCGGCGTCGCGAGTTTGGCCTTATATGCATCAGCTCTGAATCATGTCTTTGGTCAAATGTTGGTTTTGCCCAGCTCATGTGTTTTGCTGCTTTACGTTCCACTCTATCGGCTAAAGCGGCATCAGGAGAACTACTGCGATTGTGCCCCGGGTCATCCGGACGAGCACCTCAGTAGAGAAAGCCGAAAACTGACTGTCATGATACAGCGTGAGACTGGTCAACCAGTCGATGACCTAGCGGAATCTTCAGAATTCCTCTGCCGTAACAAAGGGCCATTTCCCGGCCAGGCATGTACGCGCTCTGAATTCGGATGAGCTCGGAGCCACCAGGGGCTATATAGTAGCCCCACTGTCAAACTCCTCTAGCTAAGTGAAAGTGTTAAAGCATTATAGTCCGATTGCCTAGTTCGCTGCGCTATCACCTCCTTAATGGACCAAGACGTTGGATCAAGTGTGAACATGCGTCTTCTGCGAACACCCTCACATTATATGCGTGGGGGCTGAAGCTGATGACTGCCATCTTTCACATCATATACATATATACATAAACGGCCGCACATGAGGTATTATAATTCTTTTAGGCAAAAGTATGTAATAGCCTTTACAATTCAGCAAAACATTGTTTCTCAATGGGAATACATGTCATTAGAACATAATATTCTTCGAGCACTGTGCTTGTATTGAACGAGCGCCCTCGAGAACTTCTCGAAAGTAGTGCTCGGCAGGTACTCGGCTTTCGTCCGAATCTTGGGCTGCAATGGCGATGGCCTCCATCTCCGCCCAGTATGTCTTCACACGGGTAATGGCCATCCGCGCACCCTCTACGCACGCCGACCTCTTCATCGCGTTGATGTGCGACACCGCACCAAGGAAGTGCTGCACCAAACTAAAATAATTGTTCGGCTTTGGCCTTTCCGGCCACAGATGATCCACAACAGACCCCATGGCGAGTCCGGACAACCTATTCAGTTCAGCCCATTCGGCCAACCGATCAGTCAATGGAAGCGGACGCTCTGGAACGTTAAATTGTGACCAGAACAGCTTTTCCACTTCGCGATCTTTTTGATCTCAGAAGTATTTGGCCGCATCGGCCACACTCGCCGCTAAGTCCAGATATGCATCCGCAGAACTCCACAGCCGATCCAAAGTGGCATACTTAGGATCTCCGAACTTCATCCGCAGCATAAAGGGCTTCCCAGCCGCGATATCCCCGGCTTGACACAGCTCCTCCTTCATCGCTCTCATTGCAGAGTGGGTGTCTTTGGCCGCCGTCGTGGCCTTCTCCAGGTCTGTCCTCTTCTCTTGATCTTCCTTTTCCAGAAGCTTGCAACGGTCGGCGGCATTCTTCAATTCCACAGCCATCCTGGCTATTTCCTCCTTGCTTTGGCAGTGAGAAACCTGTTCGGCTTTCAGCTCCTCGATCGCCTTTAGGGCGGCCGCATCGCTTTTTCTGGCTTGTTCTTTGGCTCGGGCAAGTTCCGCCCGAAGGTTCTCCACGGCCGCAGCTCTATCTGAATTCACACACATGTTATAGATACTGGCATCATGCTCCTCTTCCCATGTGTTACCGAAGGAATCACATACCCTGTGCCTCGTCAAGCCGATTGTTGACAAGTACGATGTCGGCATCTGCCACGTCAAGCTGCCGCTTTAACTCGGCAAACTCATCAGTCCGGCTGGCCACCGGACACTTCGCCACCTACATATTAAGGCGGCATGATTATTCCTGGGACTATGATCCTCTGTGCGCCGTCATCTTTGACGGCACCCAGAGTCTCAGGGGCTACTATCTACACAGGGCGCATCTAAAAATGCGTTGTACTGTCAAAAATGTACATCATTTCACATACCTCAAAACCGGTCAGTAGACTCGTAAAGGCTTCATGCAACCCGCTTTCGGCGGACGAAATCCTTTCAATCACCGTACCCATCAACGTGCGGTGCTCTTCTGAGATAGCCGCTTGCTCTAATAGATCCCGCAGTATGTCCGACCGCACACCAGACGGTGCCGGACTCTTTCGATTGCTCTCTTCAAGAGCCGGACACTGAGGACTTCGGGTGACCATAGGATTGCCCTCTGGCCTTATCGGATCAGGAGAAACCCTCCGTGACGACACCTCGGGGTCGCCCGCCTCACGAGGCGGTATGGCAAGGGGAGGCGTTTCGCTCTCCATCATCTCTGGAAGAAGATCCCCTGAAGAAAGCTCTGCTGAGAAGGGCTAAGATCCGAACTGCAAGATAAATGCTTCGGTCATCCTCCTCAGAAGTAAGTCAAGATATTTTCATTATCAAGTACCCTTTTACTTACAGCTCGGTGGAGGGCTGATCCCCTTGAGGGTATAGTGCGGCCGGGGTATCCCCCGGTACAGGACCCTCTGGCGAAGATTTCTTCCCCCGTTTGGAGACCATTGTCTCCAGGTCCTCAAAGACAGTCCTCTTTCTTCCCTGGGGGGAGGAAGTTTTAGTTCCTCCTCGCCGGCTAACCTCCTTCACGGAGGCGCTAGCCTCCTTGTTCCCCCCTTTATCTTCTCCTGAAGGCGTTTGATAAGGCGCGATCTCCAGCATCCTGGTTAACACGGGGTCTGGTGAGGTCTCAGGGAGGGGGGCCGGACACCTGATCAACTTTGCCTTCGCTATCCAATCCTGGTCAAAGAGCGGCTTTTTTAGGGCAACGTTGCGATCAACAAACGGACATCGTGTTCGGATGCCGGGCTACTTACTTGGGTATCCGGGCGATTGCAGCTCAAACCTGCATCCTCCGTGGAGTCCGGACACATTATTTGTGGTCCGAAGAACAACTTGTACATCTCCCTGGGCGTCATGTCGAGGAAGTGTTGAAGAGCTCGCGGTCCCTCCGGATTGAACTCCCACGAGCGGAGGGGATGACGTTTGCAGGGCAGGACCCGGCGAATTAACATGACTTGCATCACCATGACCAGACTGACATCTCTCTCAAGGAGATCTCGGATGCGGCTCTGCAATAGGGGCACATCCTTTGCTGGCCCCCAATCCAGCCCCTTGTTGACCCATGACGTTAGTCGTGGCGGGGGACCCGAGCGAAAGACAGGTGGGGCCACCCACTTGGTACCCCTGGGAGCAGTGATATAAAACCACTCTTGTTGCCATAAACTGGGCACCTCCTGGAAAGAGCCCTCGGGCCATGGGGCATCGTCGTTTTTGCTTGTTACGGCGCCTCCGCACTCTGCGTGCCACTCCTCGATCATCTTCGGCTCCACTTTAAAGGTCTTGAGCCACAGTCCGAAGTGAGGGGTAATACGGAGGAAAGCTTCGCACACGGCGATGAACGATGAGATGTGGAGGATAGACTCCGGAGCTAAGTCGTGGAAGTCCAGCCCATAATAGAACATAAGCCCCCTCACGAAGGGATCTGGCGTGAAGCCTAGCCCTCGGAGGAAGTGAGATACGAACACGAAACTCTCACCGGGCTTGGGGGTGGGAATAACCTACCCTTGAGTAGGCAACCTATGCGGGATTTCACCGGTCAGGTACCTGGCCTCCCGTAGCTTTATTACGTCCTCCTCCGTGACGGAGCAAGGCATCCACCGACCTTGAAGGTTGGATCCGGACATAATCGGAGGTCCGAAGCGCCTGAACCTGAGCTTTGGGTGTTGGAACTCGAGGCGGGAGGCAGATTCGATTAAGATCGAGAGAAAAAAGAATAGGCCTTGGTCTCTTTATAAAGAGGTTGAATACCAAGAGCCCTCCTCGTAACCGTTTGGGACTTACCTTCAATTGAGGGGTCGTACCAACAGGCACAATGGGTTACCCACGTCCGTTTTGATGAGAATCCCGTAACAAAGGGGACACGATCTCTGCTTCGACAAGACTTGCCAAGGAAACCGCCTTGCGAAACACGCTGAGATTGGTTATAAAAAATGATTCGAATAAAGACCAGGTTGTGGTGTGATGTCACACTGTGGGGTACGTCAGCAGATTAGATTTGTGGAAATATTATTCTCTCTACGGTGGTATGTGGAACTTGTTTTACAGAGCCGGACACGATCCTCGTGTTCAAAATCTTCTATGAAGTATTCGGAGGGGGAACCCACCTTGCAATGTAGAAGACAATCTGCGCCCGGACTCATCGTCATTGAAGCTTGGTTCAGGGGCTACTGAGGGAGTCCTGGATTAGGGGGTATCCGGACAGCCGGACTATATCCTTTGGCCGGACTGTTGGACTATGAAGAGACAAGATTGAAGACTTCGTCCCGTGTCCGGATGGGACTCTCCTTGGCATGGAAGGCAAGCTTGGCAATACGGATATGTAGATCTCCTTCCATGTAACCGACTCTATGTAACCCTAGCCCCCTCCGGTGTCTATATAAACCGGAGGTTTTAGTCCGTAGGACGAAGGAGAACAACAATCATACCATAGGCTAGCTTCTAGGGTTTAGCCTCCTTAATCTCGTGGTAGATCAACTCTTTTAATACTCATATCATCAAGATCAATCAAGCAAGAGTAGGGCTTTACCTCCATCGAGAGGGCCCGAACCTGGGTAAAAACATCGTGTCCCCTGTCTCCTGTTACCATCCGCCTAGACGCACAGTTCAGGACCCCCTACCCGAGATCCGCCGGTTTTGACACCGACACTGCCCTTTTCTCGTGCGATGGCGAGTGAATAAGCACTCGACTTGAGAATAACCCGCTTAGCATGGAAGATACCAACCACCTCATGTCGTTCCATGAACGATCCAGGCACACAAAAAGGATATTTATTTGAATTTTTTAGAGGTGGCACATGCAAATTTACTTAGGACGACAGGGTAATACCACATATAGGTAGGTATGGTGGACTCATCTGGAATAACTTTGGCTTCAAGGTTTTTGATGTACAAGCAGAATCCCACTTAGTTCAGGCGAAGGCTAGCAATTAGATTGAGAAGCGACTAGCTAGAGAGCAACAACGGTCATAAACATGCATTATGCATAAGTAACATTGGACACTAGCATGAGTAGGATATGAACACCATGAACATAAATATTGTGGAGGCTATGTTGGTTTTGATTCAACTACATGCATGAACATGTGCCAAGTCAAGCCACTCGAACATTCAGAGGAGGATACCATATCATCATACTACATCACAATCATTTTAACGCAATGTTGATATCCAAGATAAATCATTATCCACTCCCAGCTACTTATGCATGGCATGACAAACTATAATCTCTAATTGTAATTGCAAACATGTTTAATCATAATGGGCTGAATCATGGATACTAGGTTAAACATATTTACACAAACATAACAAAGCGAGTTCATACCAGTTTCTCTCTGCCATGGCCAGTTCATCGAATGTCCTCATTATTGCCTTTCACTTGCATGACTGAACAATGTGAAAATAATAATAGTGCAAGAGTGTTGTGGACTAAGCTGGAATCTGCAAACATGTTATTCAACAGGAGAAGACAAGGTAAAATGGGCTCTTTATTAGATCAACATTTATTCATATGAGAGCCACTCGACATTTTCATCATGGTCTTCTCCTTTGTAAGACTCGAACAAAAAGAAAAGAAATTCAGAGAAACACATTGAAATATTTTTGGAGTTTTTGGTTTTCCTGAACAAGCAAATAAAAGGGAAAAGCAAAAAAACGAGAAAAACTATTTACACGGGAAAGCTCCGAACAAGCAAAAGAAGAACAAGTAAATCTTCTTGGGTTTTCTTTTAAGTGGTACTACTAAGCATGCATAGAAAGTAAACTACTACAACTAATTTTTTTGGTTTCTCTAAAGTTTTTCAAACACACAATAAGAAGGCAAGAAAATAAATCTAAGCATGGATGATACAATGAAAAAGTGTGAACACCGACAAATGGATGATAAGTGTGAACATGAATGTAATGTTGGTGAGAAACACGTACTCCCCCAAGCTTATGCTATTGGCCTAACTTGGTAGTGGATCAGTAGCCTGGATAGTAGTCAGCGTGGTAGCTCACGAAGGCTCTCGGTGCGGACGCCTCGGCCTGTCGTGTTGCCTCCATTGCTGCATTGTGAGCTCGGGCCTCGCTCTCAAGAACAAAATATCTTACTTTGCTGTGATAGTCAAAAAGAGCAGGCGCAGGCAAATATGTGTGCACAACAGATGTTTGGTTAAACAACAGATTGTAAGTGAAGTCATGAATCTTTCCTTTAAGGATCTTATGATCTTTTAAGGTGTCAAAATCTAAATACTGTGTGGGTAGGATAGGGTCGATGGGCAAAGGTGAAACACTCAGCCTTCGTGCTAAACACGTGGCATATATTCCACCATAGAAATAGCCACTGTTAGCGTTATGCTGAAGTTTGCATGCAACAATCGCTCCAAGGTTATAATTCCTTTCACCAGTGAGAGCAATGTTAATGAGGCTTAAGTCTGGAGCACAAAGTGTACTACAGTCTTGCTTGCCTACTATACATTTCCCATTGCATAATGCAAAGTACTGAATTGCGGGAAAATGAATGCTTTTTATTCTACCTTGTGTCACTCCCCTCCTTTCACCGTAACAAAGTCTAGTCAAGAATGTTTTGAACTCAGCCTTGGGTGGTTCATCAAGCAAACCCCAAAATGGAAGTTTGCATTGGTAGGCAAAATTCTCTAGTGAGATGGTAAATGGATTATCATAAATCATACAAGACACCCTAGACTCACGAGGGTAGAATTTAAATCCTTTGACAAACAATTCAGTGAGAAGGTGGTGTTGTTCGCACTTATCTGAAATGTAGGGACCGAGACCGGCATTGTGAACATATTGCTCAAATTCCTCCTTAATGCCCACATGCATCATATATTCATCGCAAGGCCATAAGCATGTTTTGGTGGCGGCATCTCGTGTGGAATTTTCACTTGGTTCAACATAAGACCGGCGAGCAGAACTGTCACTAGAAGATTCCCCGATGATTGCCTCCTCGAAGAACTCCTTCCAAATAGGTTCATCATGTCAACGTAAAATTTTCTGAAAATTTTTGGGTGACAAAAATTTGTCAACAAAATCTTATCGAATTGATAGCAACTACTCATAGGGATACATAGAGGCCATAGCAAGCATTCAAACTACTTAGAACTCTAAGAATTTAACATGCAAGCTCATCTACAGCAGCACCAAGAGTAGCTAATTATTCAAAATATAAATCACTAAAACAAAAACTAATTGGACAAACAGTGGAGTCACATACCAAGCAACAATCCTCCGAAACAGTTTCAGAAACGGAGCTTCGAGCAAAGAGATCAAAATCCGTGGGTTTGAGAGCAAGAACACGGGAGAGAGAGCAATGGAGATTTTTTTGGAGGTAAGTGATGATGTGGGATGAAGAGATAAGTGAGGGGCCCATGTGGGGACCACAACCCACCAGGGCGCGCCTGGGGTCCTGGCGCGCCCAGGTGGGTTGTGCCCACTTGGTGGACCTCCCTCTTATTAAATTTTCAGAGCATTCTGAGAACTTTTATTTTTGGGTCATTTTTTTATTGCACGGGAAATTCAGAAAACAGACAAACCACGACATTTTATTTTATTTAACTAATAAAAACAGAAAACAAAGAGTAAGGACAGAAGGTAGTGCTTACTAAATTCATCAACTTCATACCGCTAAAAAATTATTCATTAATAAGGTTGATCAGGTCTTATTAACAACCACTTTCGATTAGCATGAAACCAAAGAACTTTCGTAAATCACTAAGTTACCTTAATGGGGATATGAATGTCCCCTACAATAAGCATTTCATATTTCTTTTTGACAGTAGGTAGTGGTATTTGAAAACTTCCAATAGTGATTGTCGGAGATTTTTCAATAACATTAATACCATTCACTTGAAATTGTTTCTTCAGAAAGTGCATCGTATGCTCATTACCATTAATATGAAAAGTGACCTTGCTTTTATTGCAATCAATAACAGCCCCTGCAGTATTCAAGAAGGGTCTACCAAGGATAATCGACATGTTGTCATCCTCGGGC
Organism: Triticum urartu; assembly: GCF_003073215.2. NCBI lineage: Eukaryota > Viridiplantae > Streptophyta > Magnoliopsida > Poales > Poaceae > Triticum > Triticum urartu. The sequence goes on along the minus strand of NC_053027.1, from coordinate 495,790,378 downwards.
ATCTCGAGTATAACAAAGTCAGTCAAAATAGTAACATTAGCAACAACAACGGGCACATCCTCACAAATACCGATAGGTATGGCAGTTGATTTGTCAGCCATTTGCAAAGATATTTCAGTAGGTGTGACTTTATTAAAGTCAATTCTTTTATATAAAGAGAAAGGCATAACACTAACACCAGCTCCTAAATCACACAAAGCAGTTTTCACATAATTCTTTTTGATAGAGCAAGGTATAGTTGGTATTCCCGGATCTCCAAGTTTTTTAGGTACTCCATCTTTGAAAGTATAATTAGCAAGCATAGTGGAGATTTCAGCTTTTGATATTTTTATCTTATTAGTGATGATTTCTTTCATATACTTCGCATAAGGAGGCATTTTCAAGATATGAGTCAAGCGAGTACGCAAAAAAACTCGCCTCAGCATTTCAGCAAAGCGTTCAAATTCTTCATCATCTTTATTTTTAGTTGACTTGGGTGGAAAATACATAGGTTTTTGAACCCACGGTTCTCTTTCTTTACAGTGTTTTCTAGCAATGAAGTCTCTTTTATCATACCTTTTATTCTTAGGTTGTGGGTTATCAAGATCAACAGGTGGTTCTATCTCAACATCATTATCTGGTTCTTTTTCATTATTTGATTGAGTGTCTTCATGAACATCAACATTATCTTTTTCATTATCACTAGGTGGATGTTCATTACCAGACTGAGTTTCAGCATTAGAGATAGAAGCTTCATTATCATTATCAGGAGGTTTTTATATTTCAGGTTCACTAGAAGCGTGCAAAGTCCTATCATTTTTCTTCTTCTTTTTCTTTTTAGAAGGACTAGGTGCACTAGTGTTATTTCTTTGCGAATCTTGTTCAATTCTTTTTGGGTGTCCCTCAGGATAAAGTGGTTCCTGAGTCATCTTACCTCCTCTAGTTGCAACTCTGACAGCAAAGTCATGTATATTATTATTCATTTCATCAAGTAATTCTCTTTGAGATTTAGCAACTTATTCTAACTGGGTTTGAACCATAGAAGCATGTTTTCCAACACCTCTAACATCATTTGAGATTCTAAATAACAAGTCACTCAAGCGAGCAATCATATCAAAACTATATTTCAATTGTTTCATAACATTTGCATTGAAGTGACCTTGTTTTCTAATGTAGTTTTCAAACCAATAAAGGCATTGACTAGGATGCATATTGTGAGGACTGTCATTATCATTGAATTTCATTAGAGAATTTACCTCTACCACCTTAGGCAGTGGTGGTGTATTAAGACCATGCATTTCTTCAATAAGAGGTAAATTTTAACATCCTCATCTTTAATACCTTTTTCCTTCATAGATTTCTTTGCCTCTTGCATATCTTCAGGACTGAGATATTCTTCGGAGTGGGTTTAGCCGGTGGTTTAGGAAGAGTCCAATCATCATAATTTTTCAATATGTTATTCAATAATTCTTCAGCTTGTCCAACAGTTCATTCCCTGAAAACACAACCAGCACAACTATCTAGGAAGTCCCTAGAAGCATCGGTTAGTCCATTATATAAGATATCAAGTATTTCATTTTTCTTAAGAGGATGATCAGGCAAAGCATTAAGTAACTAGAAAAGCGCCCCCAAGCTTGTGGGAGACACTACGGGAAACAGGTAATTTGCCGTTAGGGGGACGCTTTGCCGTCAGCTTTTACTCAGGCCAGACGACAAAGACCAATTTTGCTGTTAGCTGCAGACGGCAAAGAAAGACTGACGGCAAAATAGACTTTGCCGTCTACGAGAAAAATTACAGACGGCATACCACAAACTTTGCCGTCTGCCTACAACATAATAGACGGCAAAGAACTTTGCCGTCTATTATTTTGTAGGCCAGACGGCAAAGTGAGCTGTTTACCGTCTCTATTATTTTCTGACAGACGGCAAAGAGAAAACACACCACGCGGATCGATCACGCGGATCGATGACATGGCGAGATCTAAAATGCAGATCCAATTCAACCGCATCAGTCGGACCTACCCGCACACCCACCCACAAGTCATGTGCCACCCACCTACCATTACCGGCCCACCCACGTGCACGACCCGCCCCACCCACGCGCTCGTCTCCTCTATCTCTCCTTCCCCGAGAGCTCCCTCGTCTCACCTCTCCCGAGCAGAAGCACCAGCGCTGCAGCCGCGCGATGCCCCCATCGCCTATTGCCCACGAGCAGCCGCGTGATGCCGGCCCCGTCTCCCTCACCCCCAGGGCAGCCGCACGCTGCCGGCCCCGTCTTCCCTCGTCGGCCCCATCTCCCTCGCCCCCGGAGCAGCCGCACGGTGCCGGCTTCGTCCCCCATCGCCGGCCCTGTCTCCCTCGCCCCCGGAGTAGCCGCCGGAGCAGGAGGCCACTGCGGCATCCTCCTCATCCTCGCCGCGGGGTCCTCCTCCTCCGTGCCCACGACCCCACGCCTCCTCCCCATCCCGATCTCCTCTGCTCGTCAACCGCCGCTTCCCTTCGATCCGCCCGCGCTGAAAGAGCTCACCGCCACACGAGCAGGAGGCCGTCGCGGGATCCTCCTTCTCCTCCACGCCACGGGATCCTCCTCCCTAACCGCGACCCCATGCTTCCTCCTGATCTCGAGCTCCACTGCTCGTCAATCATCGCCGCCCTTCAACCTGCACTACTAGGAAAAGGGCTATAGATAGGATTGACACTAATGGCGCACTAGGGAAGTAGTGCGCCACTACTATATACGAATGGCGCACCAGTTGGTGATGCGCCATTAGTGTGGAAGACACTAATGGCGCACCAGAAAACTGGTGCGCCACTAGTGATAATTTTTTTTCATTTTTACATACATACTAATGGCTCATCCTACCGAAGTGCGCCAGTACTGAATTTTTTTATTCTTTTTTTTGCAAAACTACTAATGGCGCACCGCCTCACAGTGCGCCATTACTAGTTTAAACTACTAATAGCACACCCTGTAAAAGTGCGCCATTAGTATATATTTTTTTTACTTTTCTGCAAAACTACTAATGGTGCACCACCTGCAGGTGCGACATTAGTAACCAGGGTTACTAATGGCGCATTTGCAGGTGGTGCGCCATTAGTAACCTGGGACCCAACAAGATATTTTGGACAACCCCACACCTACCCACTCACTTTCCCCACTTCATTCCCTCCACCTCCTTCTCCAAGCTTTCGGCTGCCTCCTCCTCCTCACCTCATTTCCACCATAGATTCATCAAAATTAAGTGGTGAAATTACCTTTTTTTGATAGGTAAGTAAGGGGAAAGCTATCTTCATGATGTAGATCTACTTTTTTCTCCCTAGGTCGCTCCAACAATGTGCACATGCACTTTTTGTGGCCTAGCTAGATCTATGTATATTTGTGGTGTTGCATGTGTTTGTGGTGTTGCATATATGTTTTTGTTTGCAGGTACCGGTATTTGAAATGCGATACTTGTCAATATTTTGCCGGATTGTTGATTCATTTCCGTTTCGGCGAGAATTTTGGCACTATGCATTCTTTTTTGTCCTATTTTTAGGGAAGGTCATGCCAAATTTTTTCTTGGTTCTAAAATATCGTTTTGCTCTACCCCGCAGGCGACCATGGTCCGCACGATGACCGAAGGCATCGTTAATAGGTTTTTGAGCTCCGCGAAGGCCGAGATGCTTCAAAAGAACGAGACGGAGATAAGATGTCCGTGTCGAAGATGCAAGCTGAAGAGCCTTATTGCGGACCCAGATTCCGGGCAGGTGCGGGACCACCTGTTCTTGCGTGGTTTCATGGATGGCTATCGGTGGCAAGGTGATGAAGATGACTATGAAGTCGTCCATGGGGGCCGGACAAGAAATGAGGAAGGGCAACAAGACAAGTACCACCGTGGCGAGGGCGGGCGAGAAGACGAAGAATCTCCAGGACATGATCACGACGGTGATGCTGTACACAGTCATCATGTAGAAGATGTCGTACATGATGATGAGGAAGATCAAGATGAAGGGCATGATCATGAAGATGAAGATGCCGGAGCAGACGACGATGGGGGCTGGGTGCAGGACCCTCATATTCAAGAGCTGCTTCTCAAGCAGACGGATAACGCAAGAGCTGCCGCCCGAGAGAAAGCCAAGCTGGATCAACTGGAGATAGACGCGGTTACTCTGTTGTATGAAGGATGCAGGCCCGAGGATACCCGCCTGAAAGTAACGCTCATGGCTCTGGAGATGAAGGTAAAACACAAAATGACCGACGCATGATTCGACGAGAACATGTCATTCTGGCACGAACGTCTTCCCAAGGGGAACAAGTGCCCGACAAGTTTCGAGGAGGCGAAGAAAATCGTGTGTCCTCTGGATTTACCGCACGTGAAATACCATGTGTGCATGAACAATTGCATCATTTATCGGGACGAGCACGCGGAGTCTACCATATGTCCGGTGTGCGGCGTCACTCGATACAAGAAGAGGAAGAAAGCTCCTCGAAAAAAGGTGTGGTACTTTCCGATCACTCCTTGTCTGCAGCAGTATTTCGCGGACCCTAAGGTAGCAAAGCTCCTGCGTTGGCACGCGGATAGGGAGGAGAAGAAGCGGGAAGATGACGGAAATGATCCGGAGATAAATAAAAAAGACAAGATGCTGAGTCACCCTAAGGATGCGAGCCAGTGGCAAGCGTTGAACTTTGAATACCCAGAATTTGGGAAGGATCCAAGGAACATCGTGCTGGGCGCGAGCATCGATGGAGTCAATCCGTTTGGCAGCCAGATAAGCACACATAGCACGTGGCCTGTGTTTGTGTGGATGTACAACCTTCCCCCCTGGTTGTGCATGAAGAGGAAGTACATTCACATGAGTATGCTAATTGAAGGGCCGAAACAACCAGGGAATGACATCAATCTGTATCCGGGGCTGCTGAAAGAGGAGCTAGACACGCTGTGGAAAATGCCAGCCAATACGTGGGACGCCACAGAGAAAGAATATTTTCCTATGAGAGCCGCACTGCTCACGACGGTGCACGACTATCTCGGTTACGGATATCTCGCGGGGCAGGTAGTCCACGGATGTTTTGGATGCGTAAGGTGCATGGATGACACAACGTATCACCAGCTAGATAGAGATCCCGGATCTTCGAAAACCGTGTTCATGGGACATCGAAGGTGGCTTCGCGACGATGACCCGTGGAGGAAACGCAAGGATCTGTTCGATGGTGAAACCGAACCCCGAAAACGCTCGTGTACGAGGAGCGGCGAGGAAATAGACGAGTTGTTGAAAAATTGGAAAGATTGCCCACTGTCGGGAAAGAAGCAAAAGGCACCATAGCCGGGAAAGAAGCGAAAGGCGCCAGAGCCGCTGCTGAAGGTATGGAAAACAAGGTCTGTTTTCTGGGACTTGCCGTACTAGAAGATCCACCGTGTGCCTCACATCCTTGATGCCATGCATATCACGAAGAACGTGTGCGAGAGTCTGCTTGGTACCCTGCTCAACATGCCAGAGAGGACCAAAGATGGGCCGAAAGCAAGGGCAGACTTGAAATCAATGGGCATTAGGCAGGAGCTTCACGCTAATGATGATGATGATGATGATGATGATGATGATGATGATGAGGCGAAGCAGGACACAGAAACTCGTCGCAAAGGCAAAAAGGCCAAGAAGACCGGAAGTGGCTACCCTCCCGCGTGCTTCACTCTAAGTCAGGAGGAGATCGAGCAGTTTTTCACCTGCCTCTTGGGGGTAAAAATTCCTTACGGTTACGCGGGGAAGATAAGCAGATACCTAGACCCAGCGAAGCAGAAGTTCAGCGGGATGAAGTCTCACGACTGTCACGTGCTGATGACGCAGATACTTCCAGTTGCAATCCGTGGGATCATGGACATGCACGTCCATGAAATGCTATTTGGCCTATGCAACTTTTTCGACGTCATCTCTCGGAAGTCGATTGGCGTGAGGCAACTCAGAAGGCTACAGGAAGAGATCGTGGTGATACTATGCGAGCTTGAGATGTACTTCCCGCCCGCATTCTTCGATGTTATGGTGCATCTGCTGGTCCATATCATGGAGGATATCATCCAACTTGGGTCGATGTTCTTGCACAGCATGATGCCGTTCGAAAGGATGAATGGTGTCATCAAAGGATACGTTCGCAACATGTCATGTCCAGAGGGAACTATAGCCAGGGGCTTTCTGACCGAAGAGTGCATCTCCTACTGCCCGAATTATCTAGGCATCGAGAACCCCATTGGTCTACCCGTCAACAAGCACCTCGGCAGGCTCGCTGGATGGGGTCACCGTGAGGGTCGCCGCGAAATGCATGTCGACTTCGAGGGTCAACTCACCGACTTTGAAAGAGCAAACCTAGTCGCGCTACAACACATAGACGTGGTCAATCCTTGGGTGGTAGAGCACAAAACCTTTATTAAGAAGACGTACAATGACCGAGGCCAACAGAGGACGGACGGAGATATACTCAAAGAGCACAACTCATGTTTCACGCGTTGGTTCAAGCAGAAGCTTCTGTCGTACCCTTTACATGAGGATTCTTCCGCGGAAGAACAACTCATATTCGCCTTGTCACAGGGCACCGAGCACAACCTGATGACCTATGAGGCGTACGATATCAACGGCTACACATTCTACACCGAGGCCAAGGACATGAAGAGCGATGGTTATCAGAACTCCGGGGTAACGATGGAATCCTACACCGGTAATGACAAGGACAGATACTACGGAAGGATCAAGGAGATCTGGGAGCTGAGCTACGCTGGAGAGAAGGTCCCGATGTTCCGTGTCAGATGGGCCAAGAGCGTCCTAAAAGAAGACCGGTATTTCACCACCATGGTTATACCCGAAGCCAAATCCAAGACCGTGGGCGCAAACATCACCGCGAAAAATGAGCCATGGGTACTGGCTTCCCAAGTGCACCAATGCTTCTTCATTACCGAACCGTCAAAGCCCAGTCGTGTTGTCGTGAGGAGAGGCAAAAGGAAGATCATCGGAATGGATGGAGTAGCCAATGAGCAAGACTTCGACAAGTATGGCGATCCGAATATCGAACATGACGACGACGATGAAGTAGCAGCACACACCACAAGAAGAAGCAGGACCACCCTACCTAAAGGACGTCCGTTCCATAGAAGAACTCCATTTGCGAAAAAGAAGGGCAAGAAGATTGTGAACAGATAGCTAGCTAAGATCGATTGTATTTAAATCGTAGTCTTCATTTCTCGATTGTATTTCATGGGCACTTTTTGATATCATGAATATTTTTAAATTTCACGGGCACTTTTTGAATTCATGAGGACACTCGATCTCGATCCCCCTCCACCGCCGCCGACGAGCACCCGGCCCGCCGCACCCTCCCCCGCTCCACCGCCGCCAACGGGCACCCCCCGCACCCTCCCCCGCTCCACTGACGCCGCCGATGATATTTTCAAGTAAAAAATTTGAATATATTTTTAAAAAAATTATTACTGTTTTTATAAAAAAATATTACTGTTATGATTTAAACAAGTTTGAACATATTTAAACACAAATAAATATCAAACAGCATTTAAAATGCAAAAGAATATTGCGGAGCCTGGGAATCGAACCCAGGACCTCCTCGTGTGTGTGCTGCGTGCTGACCAGTCGGGCTAGTGGGCGGGTTCTGATGTGTATTGGGTTAGGTGCAATATAACCTGTGCTCGAACTGTAATAAAAAAATTCTAATGGCGCACCGCTGCGAGGTGCGCCATTGCTATCTAAAAAAAAGATTTCGCAGCGGTGCGCCATTGCTATCTAAAAAACGATTTCTAATGGCGCACCGCTGCGGGGTGCGCCATTGCTATCTAAAAAAAGATTTCTAATGGCGCACCGAGGTCTGGTGCGCCATTAGTAAGCTTCCCCCTAGCTATCTCCGTCTCCCTCGCCAGATCCCCTTCGACCCTCTCTCCCTCGCCACCAGATCCCCATCTATCGATCGACCCACCCCCAACCCAACCCCAGAAGCGAGCGAGCGACCGCCTAGGGTTTCGACCGCCGCCGTCCGCCGCGCCTCATCCTCCCGTCCGTCGCCTTCGCCGCTCCGTCGCCCTCGCCGCTCCGTCGCCCCGTTGCCCTCGCCGCTCCGCCCCAACCAAGGTGCTCCCTCCACCCCGCCTGCCCCTGCCGTCCTCCGCCACCGGCCCCCTGCTCTCCTTGACCGCGGCGAGCGAGGAACCGGACGAGCTCGGACCCCAACCCCGACCCCAACCCCTCCGGCGACCAGGTACCTCTCCTCCTTCCTCCTTCCTCCCTCTCTCCACCATTCCCCATTCCCTCCCTCCCCTCGACCGTGGCAGTCTATGGTTGCAAGATTGGGGAGGGCCTCCTCCTTCCTCCTTTTCCACTGCTGGTGGCAACATCCTCAACCCCCCGTCTTTTTTTCATTTTTGTTAGTTTGATTATCTGTAAATTGATGTGCCATGACCCAGTAGAGGCACATCCGAATTTTGTGTTTAGTTTTCTCACCCCAAATTGCATCCCATGACCCAGTAGACTAGTACAGATGACATGCCATGACCTAGTGCACTAGTAGAAATGTCATGGCAAATTTCACCACCATTCTGTACCATGGTATTTTTGTGATATGTAGTTTTTGATCTGGTTCAGAACTGGTAGGGGTATTCTAGGGCAATTTCCAATATGCAGTGAATGGCAAATTTAGATTCGTTCCACCACAATTTTTCCATTTTGTTTTTAGGGAGAACCAAATTTTGCCACGACAAATTCATACGTTCTACCATCACTACATATGAGTTCTTTCTTGCCATGTTGTAGTTGCCATCAAGTTTTACATTTCTGTCATAGTTTTGACGTGTCAATCGCATTATTTCTTCGAGCTGATGCATTGATTATGCCTTTGAGGCAGTTAGTTAACCTCTCACCTATGTTCATGCAGGGATATTATTCTTGGAAAAGCCACTGTTGGTGACGGAATAGAAAGATAAGCAGGTACCTATCTTCAGTCCCAATCTAACAGGGTAGTCCATGGATTCAAACTAGCTAAAGAAGATTCAAACTGCCGAACCTTTAGGTTAACAACTCAACACAAACCAATCCCTGAAAGCAAAAACTCAACACAAACCAAGTGCATTATTTTTGTGACTGTTTTCATGTTTGTAGAACCAATATTTTTGTGGCAACAATCAGTTTACTCCCTCATGCCAACAACCACTCATTTTTCAGTTAACTCCATACAGTTCAGATCATATTTTGATTGTCAACAATAGTGGACTTTTAAGGCTTTTTTAGAGGCAATACTAGTGGATATTAGGCCTTTTTACAGGCAATAATAGTGGAATTTTAGGCTTTTTTTGGAGGAGTGTGTTTCATGCTGGCCTACAGTGATGAATTAGTCAGAATTGTGTATGATTGTGCCTAAAGTAGACAATCTAAAGATACAGAAAAAATAATTAGGGGAGCATGTGTGAATCTAAAGTATATTGTCAACTTCCAACATTTGCTCTGTTGTCCATGTGGTTGAAGCAATGAAGTTGAGTGTGTCATTCTTGAGCTGAAATAGAACTTGATAGCCTGTACAGTGAATATATGCAGTGAACAGAAATTGACAGGTTTTCTTGACTGAATTCAGTCCTGTACAGTGAATATATGCAGTCAATATACAATCATTGTAATTTTTGGGAGTAATTTTTGGTGTCAAATCACTCAAGCAGTAATTGAATTTACAAACTGAACTTGACACAATACTATTCAGTTTATTTGCTTGGACAGTAGTATGTATGCTCATCACTTTATGTATGGTGTTATGCCCTATTATCTCTGTTCAGTTGACTAATGAAGCACTAGGCTCATCCATGGTACAAGTTCACCTGTGAACACTTGAAATTAGTTAGGACATCCCATACTGATAGATGTAAATTGTGTCCAGTAGGCTTTGAAGCACCGGGTTTTTCCTGTTTCTAACTCTGAATCTGATATAAACCATACTGTTGGCATAAGTGGTCTTTTGTATATGTGTTAATGCTTTGTTAATATAAAGCTATAGATGATGTTGTACTTGTGATGATGCTACTTGTGATCTTCTGAAATAACCCATTGGCGACTTCATTACGCGGGGATAATGATATTGCAGGTATCCCGAGAGGCCCTTGAGTTTGCTGGAATGTCGATTAACTTCCGTTCCGGCAAATTCGGGTACTCCATATGTCCTATTTTCAGCAAAGGTCATGTTGAAATTTTCCGTGAATTTTAGCATGACTTTGCTAAAAAAATAGGACATATGGGGTACTTGCGACTAATGCATGGGCCGGGGTATCTTAGTACTTAGTTAAGTAGGATCAACTGCCCCGCCATTCTTGCTGCATAGGTGGCAATAGAGCCAAGTGATTAGTGCCAAGTGATTAGGCCCAACCTAGGGTGCCTCGGCATCAATAAACCCTAAATGATGAAAACTTAACTTAGCATTTAGGGTGCCTCGGCGTCGACAAACCCTAAATGATGAAACCTTGGCTTCTATAGGGTGCTTCGGTGTCGATGAGAACCTAAATGATGTACGCTTAGGCTTTTAGGGTGCCTCGGCGTCGACAAACCCTAAATGATAAAAGCTTAGCTTTTAGGATGCCTCGGTGTCGACAAACCCTAAATGATGAGACCATGATCTTGTTCCTTGACAATAACCAACTTTTTGACCAAACTTTTTTCCTATTTAGAGAGAAACATGGCCCACAATGATGAGGCCAGTGGTTCGGGCAGCAAGCAATTCTGGGAACTGTCCCATGAGTTGGAGGAAGAACCTCACCGCTATGAGGACGCCGCGGAAGACACCGATCCTGACTACACAACCCCTAGTGGCGTCGGGGATGACACCACTGATGATGGCGCCGCGGATGCCACCACGATGATGGCGGCGCACGCACAGATGGCAGCCAACCGAAGAGGCAATGGAAGGACCGGCGCCCGAACATGCTCGGCACCGTCAGGGAGGAATTTACTGAAGTGAGCTCCGACGGGCATCCGACGGCGCCCAAACACGTAGTCTAGGGGTACTCGATTCAGCTCGGGTGCATTCTTCGGAGCACCGCCTCGATTAACACCGAGAACCTAAGGCATAAGGACCGAGGGAATTTGCGCAGCCTCCTCTTCATGAAGCTGCACAAACGATACAAGTTCCCTGCTGAGTTCGCAAACACACGCCTCTCAGGTAATAAAGTGAACGGTGCCGCCCTCACGACGATGAGCACGGCCCTGTCTACTTGGAAAAGCACGGTGAAGGCAATGATTGACAAAGGTGATAGTTATGGGAGATCAAGGCGAAATATCCTTTGATGAGCGAAGATGACTACAAGGAGTTCAAGATCAAGTGCGAGAGCCCCGCAACCTCCGAATCAAGTCAGTGGGGGAAAGAAATGCGGCAGTTGAACATAGGGGTACACCAACTCGGTCCCGGCGGTTACAGAGTGGCGGAGCCTGTATGGGACAAGGAGGACGCGGAGCGTGCCGAGTAAGGCCTACCGCCCCGCTTCGAGAAATACAGTGACAAGCAGACCAGGAACTTTCTCAGGGCCCGGTACAAGGAGGACCCGGTAACAAAGGAGCTTACCACGGATCCGAAGACCAAGGAGCTTGAGCTTGTTCTGGTAAGGGATACACCCCGCGTAATTAGCTCCATATGGTTGCATTCTAATTAATCCCCCATATTTCTAAATGGTTCACGTTCCTTCCGCAGGACAAAGAAAGCAGTAGCGCAGGGTCGTCTCAGAGCTCCCCTTTCGACACCCCTTTGAATAGGGCATTGAACGTAATGAAAAAACAGGGATAAGCTCAATAAGCCGACGTCAGCTGGTCGTGTGGCCGGCAAAGGCTTGTCCACAAAATGGTCATCATACTATGGCGCTGGTGGGCGAAAGGAGAAAAAGACCAGCTCGGAAAGCCAGTCGCACGAGGTTGAAGCACTCAAGGCGCAAGTGGCGTGGATTCCGGAGAAGGTCCAAGAGCAAGTGCAACAACAACTGGGATCGACGCTTACCGGCATTATGCCTACCTTGATTCATGGGATAACGACATGGATTGCGAGTGGCCAGCAGGGGCCGCCCCCGATTCCCAGCTTCACGGCCAACAACTCACACAACATGCAGGCGGCGCCATTGGTGTCTCCGGCAGCGGCGGTATTGGTGTCTACGGCGGCGGCGCCATTGGTGTCTCCGGCGGCGGCGGTATTGGTGTCTCCGACGCCGGCATTGGAGCTTAATGCACCCGGGTGTACGTCGGCCGGCACCTCGCCAGCAAGCGGCCCCTCCGTCAGTTGCACGCCCGCCGTTGGCGGTGCCTCGACATTAGCCGAGCTCGACGGCATCACGGTAACTAAGCCTCTCGGCCGAGGACTTCATCTCCTTGCCTTTGACTGGGCATCCCTGACGCCCTACATGTTTTCGCAGGGCGCCGCCAACGTTCCTTGCACTCTCCTGCACTTCGTGGGCGGCGAGTTGGTCGATGTCTCTAAGGGCAGAATCGTTCAACCGGTCAACCCCGTGTTCCACGGTAATCCGATGCCACCCACAATGTATAGGGTTGAAGTGGTTCGGGTGCTGCCAGGTTGCGACGAGCTGCTACCTCCGATTCGACCCGCTGGGGCCGACGAACAAGATGAGATGACCCTCAGCGCCTGCGTAAGCTGGCCCCTGCTTTGGCCAAAGAGCCAGATTTGTCTGGGGCGGGGGACACCACCCCACAGACAAGACCGCCAGTCGTGCCAGCGCCAAGCCATGGCAAGAACGCCACAACGCTACCGGACATGCCGGACATCCCTATGGCACAGGATCCGGACATGCATATGGCACAGGATCTGGACGACGATGACAACGACGATGGTACATTTAACAATGTTGATAAGTAGTTTGCCGAACATGGGTACGGTGACAAGTTTTGCGGGCCTCCTTCTCAAGAACCCAAACAAGACGACCGCGATCTAGCCGGTACGATGGAGAAACCCAATTGCAACAGGCGTCGTCTGGCCTTCAGTTTTCAGGAGACGCCTCCAGCTGCCGCGTTCACCGAGCCTCAGATAGCGGAGGTGCCAAATATTATCAGCCCCAACACGCTCAAGAAGGCGGTCTGTGAGCAGAACTCGGTCCCATTACAGCAGATCAAGAAGAAGGGCCGGAAACGGCCGACTCAAAAGGCCGCCGGTGCAAGCCAGCCGGCACCGAGTATGATCCGTGCTCAGGACGGGCCACCTTCACCTAAGGATATCTCGAGGAGGGTGCATGTGGCGGGTAGGGCGATGCTACCGGCAAATATGCTCAGTGCTGCAACCGGTGCTATGTGGAGTCTGCACGACAATGTTCTTTCTTTGGAGAAGCGGCGTCTCAGAGAGAATGATGTGGCATACCCGGTTTTCGTGGCCAAGGTGCCAGAGGGCAAGGGCTTTGTGGATGGCGCCATCGGGGGTACGATCGTCCTGCGGTTTGATGACATCTTTGCTATGTTCAACCTTCATCTGCTGCACTACACCTTCGTTCGGCTGTTTTCGCTGAGTATGGAGATGCGGATCATTAGAGACAAGACCCCGGGCATCGTGATTGTCGACCCCTTCTACATGCGTGCCAAGCTCTTGAGCAGCGCTGGGGACCGCCAAGTTGCGAGTTCACACCTCGAAGACGTCATTCTGGCAAACCTGGATAAGGATAACTTCCTTGTGCCTTACTTTCCCGAGTAAGTCATCCCTTAACCGCCCCATAACATATGATTTCTTAGATTTCGATCGTTCTTTTTTTTCTAACATTCCGTGTTCTGTGCAGTGACACACATTGCACACTCATCCTCTTAAGCCCGAAATATTCCATGGCCATGTATTTCGACCCGAACCGTAACTCCAAGATAGACTACACAAATATTAAGAAAGTTCTTGATGATGTTCTCCCTGGCTACGCCAAATCTGGAGGCACCTTCATCAGGGCAGTTCGTAAGTACGGCAAGCATGTGTTCGCCCACAATACGACGTTTTGTTGCGTCAAGCAGCCGCCTGTCGGTCAGAAGGATGCCTACTACGCCCTCCATCACATGCGGGCGATTGTAAGGGACCATCATCACCTTCTGCTACCAAATAATCTCAAAGATTGGGCCGCGAGCTTGTTGGCAATCCAGGACGCGGACATCAGACAAGAATTCTTTCGCATCCAGTCGGAGTTTGCGAACATCATCCATCAAGATGTCCTTCATACCTCGGGGCAGTTCTTCCTCAGATATCAACCGTCCAACATTGAGATAGACGGAATGCTACAAATGCAGGCTGACAACGCCCGCGATTTCATGACCATCACGACAGACGGCGGCTTCATCCACGCTCCTGTCCATGAGTCGAGTCGAAAGTAGTGATGTGTAGTTCTGAAACATTGATTGGCTCATGTTGTAATTAAACTTTAATGAATTGTATGTCTCTTTGGTTTGGACAGTCGTTCAACTTAGATGTAATTGATGCTATTTATTAGTAGGACCATGAATCATGCTATTAATGTCTTTCTTTTCTCTTCCGATCCTTTTGTTGCATACTTATATATTGCTTATGTATGTATTGTCTGTTGTTTGGCTTGTGCATAGAGATGCCGTCGTATGTCGTGTACAAGGGTAAGGTTCCCGGAGTCTATGACGACTGGGAGGAGTGTCGGAGGCAGGTTCATCGTTTCAGCGGTAACAGTTACAAAGGGTACACCACTATGGCGGACGCAGAATCTAGATACGCCCGCTATCTAGCGGGACAGAGGAGGGAGCGTTGGAGGAACCGGATGAAGACCAGTTTGATCGCGATGATGCTCATCATGATGACCGTAGCTCTCTTCAATGTGATGGTAGTTTAGATGATTGATATCAACTTGTAATGTGAAGACAAACTCGATACTCGCGGTCCTGAGACTTGTAATGTTTTATCTTTGTTCGGTCTTTTGAATTCGGAGACTAATATGATGAATTGTATTCGGAGACTAATCTTCTATTGTATTCAATGAATCTGCTGTTGCTGTGTGCTACTGTCTATATTCTGTCAAATAATATATTTTGTAACCTGCGCAAAAATCAGAAAAGTAAAAAAAACCAAATATTCATACTAATGGCGCATCACCACAAGGTGCGCCATTAGTATGCCAAAGGATACTAATGGCGCATCAAGACAGAGTGCGCCATTAGTATGCCAGGTATACTAATGGCGCATCTATCCGTAGTGCACCATTAGTGTGCCAAAGCACATGGTTAAATATGGCCCCTGGGAGGCACACTAATGGCGCATGGTGTTATATACTAATGGCGCACTGGATGATGCGCCATTAGTATACCAGATACTAATGGCGCACCAGTAGTGCGCCATTAGTAAAAATTACTAGTGGCGTGCTACTAATGGCGCACCGGTGATGCGCCATTAGTAGGCAAAACCGGTGCGCCATTAGTAGGCCTTTTCCTAGTAGTGCTGGCCGCGCCGCAGCTTCGTCAAGAGCTCGCCGGAGCTACCCTGCAGCACCCCTTTCTCTTTCCGTCTCCCTCGCCCTCCATCTGCCCCTCTGCCATCATAAAATCTGCCCAAGACCACCGTCCGCCGCCTCGAGCTCGATGCTCACGCTCGGATGTAACCGCTGGCAAGGGCCAGTGTGTCCTTTTTTGTGAAATATTGTAGTTTTTACATGTGCTGATTCGTTCATTTGTTCGTCATGTAAATGGGAAACTTCATATTGTGAATAGTGTATTTCTGTGTAAATATTGTGATGATGGATATATTGTGCAAATAGAGTATTCGTATCTTGTAAAATCCGTTCTGTTGTCATACATTCTTGAACTTAAGATGGTGAAATCGCTATGATTTTTTTTGTCTACGCCATCGAGCAAATACGACCTCTGCACCTCGACTGGTGGTTCATATTTTCTAAATGAAATAATTTTCTTAGCCGTCTGGGGTGTATGAGGCAGACGGCAAAGATAGAGTCTGGCTGACGGCAAAGCTGTCTTTCTTTGCCGTATGCTATTATTTGGTTGACGGCAAAGATGAAGTTTGCTGACGGCAAAGATTTTGCCGTCTTCCTAATGAAATGCTGACGGCAAAGAACTCTTTGCCGACTTATCTTTGCCGTCTAACTTTGTCGTCTGCTGACTGATGGAAAAATCTTTGCCGTCTGTTTTTAGGCCTTTGCCGTCTGTAATCCACAGACGGCAAATTACATGATTCCTGTAGTGAGACTCTCTTCTTTAGTTTGCACAAAGTTAAATATTACTCGCGATGCACAAGGTTTCTCCTCATATACTATTTCACCTTAGCTAAAGGTCCGTCGCCCCCTGGATTTCAATTCCTGGGCAGTTGATTCCCAATTAAAGGAAGCATTCCCCTGTGTAACAGGCGCTAATCTGCCTATTACTCCAGGGAAGCAGCGCCTCGGTGTTTATCTTAGGGGCGTGTGGGGCCTAGAGCTGCTGGCTCCCGATCTGGAGGTCGGCCGGGATTAAGGGATGGCCGGGGGGCGCTACCAAGCACGGTGGTGGTGTGAGGTCGAGGGGAGGGCGGGGTGGCGGAGGCAGGGGTCTGGGCCGGTGGTCGTTGGCGGTTCGAGAAAGATCGTCAACAGTGACTGGCGGGAGGTAGACGAAGGCCATCTGCCTGTTCCTTATAGATAGGACGGTTCATAAAAAAATCAGCTGACCTATTTATTTTCAGTCGACTATTATTTTGATAGGACCACATGTGGTGGTGTGCTGGAGGAGTACCTGCATTTCCCAGCCATCCCTGTGCTCATATATTACAAAATCATACGGAGTAGAATCTAATTTTGTTTGGCATGCAATGTTATAGAGCTATCATATGTCTCCTGTCATTTATTTTTTAGCCACCTGCTATCTGCTACTTTTACAGTGCACTAGTTCTGCACACACTTCACCCATACTCTCACTATTGTGTTTTTATACAAGGGTATTTCAGACTCTGCCTTGACAGGAGCAGAAAAGAAAAGAGAGAAGTCGCTCCAGCTTCATACGCGGCTAGGCCAGACACATTTTAGCAATTTAAAGGGTGTAGTGTCAACAGATGGAGTTGATGATCTCACTCGCAATGAACCACCATCCCAAGTGTCTGCTTTAACTTCGCAGTGTCATATGTGGTTGCATGTTGCGTATGGTGTCTAGCTTGTATTCGAAAGGTCGACGTTGGTCTTTATTAAGATAAGGAAAGATATTTTTTACATGAACCACCATCCTGAGAGCACTAGAAGACAAATAGCTAGTCAGGGAACTAGCTGAGCCAGTGACAAGCCCAACATAGACAGGCATCACCTGGAAGCCAACTAAAAAGCCACGATGGTGGTGAAGCAGCCCGCCTTCCACCAGGCTCTCAGGTCCTAGATGATCATGCTCACCACTCCAGCCGGATGTCTAGCTTGCTTCCAATTTTGTTAAATTGCATCTGCTTAGCGTACACATTATACCTTTGAATATTACATGCCTTCCTTTTTTGGGTACATACTAGTACATCTGTCTATTAACCATGTTCTTACATCAAACTAATGTTCTTGTGTATCCCTCATCAACCACTTATGATGAGGCAGTCAGGCCAGTGGACTACTATGAGTAAAGATCCTCATTTAAAGAATGCAGCGCCAACCTCCCCACATGATTCTCAAGAAACAGCAAGGCTAGATGAAGATAGTGAATGTAGCTCTGTAGTTGATTACCACATTTCCCCTACACGAGCATCACGGGTGCTTGCTCTAACTTGGCAGCGTGATATGTGGTTGCATATTGCATATGGTGTCCAGATTGTAATTCTTCCAATCTGGTTAAATTGCATGTGCTATTCTGCTTAGTTTATATATTATACCTGTTAATCTGACATGCCTTCCTATTTTTAGTACATAGTAAATCTTTCTATTAAGCATGTCCTTACATAAAACTATTGTTTTTTTGTATCCCGCATGAATCAATATGACGAGACACCTTTAGTATATGCAGTGCGATATTAGTTGCATCCTTCATATGATTTATAGCATGCTCTACTTCTAAGTTGTTGAAATGACAATTATGATGGGATGCTTTTAACTTGGCAGTGTCATATTGGTTGCATCTTTCATGTGGTGTCGAGCTTTCATTGCTTCTTATTTGTTGAAATGGCTTCTGCTTAGTTTACACAAACAATTGTGAATATGCCATGTCGTCCTGTTTTTCGTACATATTCCATCATGGTATCATGTGTTTTGATACGTCTCCATCGTATCTACATTTCCAAACACTTTTGCCCTTGTTTTGGACTCTAACTTGCATGATTTGAATGGAACTAACCCGAACTGACGCTGTTTTCAGCAGAATTGCCATGGTGTTATTTTTGTGCAGAAATAAAACTTCTCGGAATGACCTAAAACTTCATGGGGAATATTTTTGGAATATATAAAAAATACTGGCGAAAGAATCCACACCACGGGGTCCACACCTTGTCCACGAGGGTGGAGGGCGCGCCCACCCCCCTGGGGCGCACCGCCCTGTCTCGTGGGCCCCCTGAGGCTCCACTGACGCCAACTCCAACTCTATATATTCACGTTCAGGGAGAAAAAAATCAGAGAGAAGGATTCATCATGTTTTACGATACGGAGCCGCCGCCAAGCCCTAATCTTTCTCTTGGGAGGGCTGATCTAGAGTCCGTTCGGGGCTCCGGATAGGTGAATCCGTCACCGTCGTCATCATCAACCATCCTCCATCACCAATTTCATGATGCTCACCGCCATGCGTGAGTAATTCCATCATAGGCTTGCTAGACGGTGATGGGTTGGATGAGATTTATCATGTAATCGAGTTAGTTTTGCTAGGGTTTGATCCCTAGTATCCACTATGTTCTGAGATTGATGTTCCTATGACTTTGCTATGCTTAATGCTTGTCACTAGGGCCCGAGTCCATGAATTCAGATCTGAACCTATTATGTTTTTATGAATATATGTGAGTTATAGATCCTATCTTGCAAGTCAATAGTCTCCTACTATGTGTTATGATCCGGCAACCCCGAAGTGACAATAATCGGGACCATTCCTGATGATGACCGTAGTTTGAGGAGTTCATGTATTCACTAAGTGTTAATCCTTTGGTCCGGTACTCTATTAAAAGGAGGCCTTAATATCCCTTAGTTTCCAATAGGACCCCGCTGCCACGGGAGGGTAGGACAAAAGATGTCATGCAAGTTCTTTTCCATAAGCACGTATGACTATATTTGGAATACATGCCTACATTACATTGATGAACTGGAGCTTGTTCTGTGTCACCCTATGTTATAACTGTTGCATGAGGAATCGCATCTGACATAATTATCCATCACTGATCCATTGCCTACGAGCTTTTCACATATTGATCTTTGCTTAGTTACTTTTCCGTTGCCACTGTTACAATTACTATAAAAACTGCTATTGTTACTTTTGCCACCATTACCACTACTTCCATACTACTTTGCTACTAAATATTTTGCTGCAGATATTAATTTTTCCAGGTGTGGTTGAATTGACAACTCAACTGCTAATACTTGAGAATATTCTTTGGCTCCCCTTGTGTCGAATCAATTAATTTGGGTTGAATACTCTACCCTCAAAAATTGTTGCGATCCCCTATACTTGTGGGTTATCTGGACTATTTTCTGGCGCCATTGCCGAGGAGCATAGCTCTATTCTTTGAGTCACTTGGGATTTATATCTGCTGATCACTATGAGGAACTTGAAAGACGAAAAAAACAAGATTTATCCCTCAACTACACGGGGAGGTAAAAATCTGCCATCTAGCTCTGCACTTGATTCACCTTCTGTTTTGAGTAAACTTGCGACACCTACTCCTGCTATTGATTCTGCTATGTCGCATGTTATTGATGTTGCCACTTCTACTTCCCATGATACTTATGATGAAACTACTTCTATGCTTGATAATACTGTGCCATTAGGTGAATTACTAGATGAACAACTTGCTAGGGTTAGAGGGAATGAAATTATTGAGACTGATAATATTGATGAAAGTGATGATGAAGATTCTCCCCCTAGATATGAATTGCCTGATGTACCCGCGGGTTATGTTATGGGTGAAGAAACTGCTAGAGACCTTTTTGCTTGCAAAGATAGATATGATCTTAATAAACTGTTAGCTAAGCTGAAAGAAAAGTCTTTGAATGCTAGAATGAAATATGACCTTGCTTTTGCTACTTCACCTATTTATATTTTTGATAAGGATTATGATTTTTATGTCGATCCTGAGTTGATTACTTTGGTTGAATCTGATCCTTTTTACGGCTATGAATCTAAAACTGTTGTGGCACATCTTACTAAATTAAATGACATAGCCACCCTATTCACTCATGAGGAAAAAATCCGTTACTACTATATCCTTAAGCTATTTTCGTTCTCATTAAAAGGTGATGCTAAAACATGGTTTAATTATCTTACTCCTGGTTGTGTGCGTAGTCCCCAGGATATGATTTATTACTTCTCTGCTAAATATTTCCCCGCTCATAAGAAACAAGTTACCTTAAGGGAAATATATAATTTTGTGTAAATTGAAGAAAAGAATCTCCCACAAGTTTTGGGGGAGGCTTCTCCAATTACTTAATGCTTTGCCTGATCATCCTCTCAAGAAAAATGAAATACTTGATATCTTTTATAATGGACTAACTGATGCCTCTAGAGACCACCTGGATAGTTGTGCTGGTTGTGTTTTCAGGGAAAGAACTGTTGATCAAGCTGAATTACTATTGAATAATATGTTGAGTAATGATAATAATTGGACACTTCCTGAACCAATTCCTAAGCGAACTCCGAGGAAAAGGGGTATTCTATTTCTCAGTCCTGAAGATATGCAAGAGGCAAAGAAATTTATGAAAGAAAAGGGTATTAAAGCTGAACGTGTCAAGAATTTACCACCTATTGAAGAAATACATGGTCTTGATAACCCGACACAGGTAGTAAAGGTAAATTCTCTCTATAGATTTGATGAAGGTGATATTCCTCGTTATAAGTATGCTAGCCAATGCTTAGATGAGTTTTATAATTTTATTGTTAAACAAGAAAACTCCAATGCTTATGTTGATAGACAATTGAAACATAATGCTTATATGATTGAACACTTGAGTGATTATATGTCTAGAGTTAAAGGTGAACTTAAACTTATTAGTAAACATGCTTCTATGGTTACCACTCAAGTAGAACAAGTGCTTAAAGCTCAAAATGATTTGCTCAATGAATTAAATAATGAGAAGAATTATAATGTTGTTAGAGTTATGACTATAGGGGGTAAAATGACTCAAGAACCTTTGTATCCTGAGGGCCACCCTAAGAGAATTGAGCAAGGTTCTCAGAGAAATAATGTTGATGCACCTAGTCCTTCTAAAAAGAAGAAAAAGAAAAATGATAGGACTTTGCATGCTTCTAGTGAACCTGTTGTTGACACACCTGAGAATCCCAATGATATTTCTATTTCTGATGCTGAAACACAATCTAGTGATGAACATGAACCTGATGATAATATTAATGATGATGTTCATGTTGATGCTCAACCTAGCAATAACAATGATGTAGAGATTGAACCTGCTGTTGATCTTGATAACCCACAATCAAAGAATCAACGTTATGATAAGAGAGACTTTGTTGCTATGAGGCACAGTAAAGAAAGAGAACCATGGGTTCAGAAACCCATGCCTTTTCCTCCTAAAACCTCCAAGAAAAAGGATGATGCGGATTTTGAGCGCTTTGCTGGAACGATTAGACCTATCTTTTTGCGTATGCGTTTGACTGATATGCTTAAAATGAATCCTTATGCTAAGTATATGAAGGATATTGTTACAAATAAAAGAAAGATACCGGTAGCTAAAATTTCCACCATGCTTGCTAATTATACTTTAAAAGGTGGAATACCTAAGAAACTAGGAGATCTAGGAGTACCAACTATACCATGCTCCATTAAAAGAAACTATGTTAAAACTGCTTTATGTGATCTTGGAGCCGGTGTTAGTGTTATGCCTCACTCTTTATATCGTGGACTTGATTCGAATAAGTTGACACCTACTGAAATATCTTTGCAAATGGCCGATAAATCAATTGTTATACCTGTCGGTATTTGTGAGGATGTGGTTGCAAACGTTAATATTTTAACAGACTTTGTTATTCTTGATATTCCCGACGACGATGGTATGTCGATTATCCTTGGTAGACCATTTTTAATACTGCAGGGGGTGTTATTGATTGCAACAAAGGCAATGTCACTTTTCATGTTAATGGTAATGAGCATACGGTACACTTTTCGAGGAAACAACCTCAAGTCCACAGTGTCAATTATATTGGAAAAATTCCAACGATTACTATTGGAGGTTTTGAATTTCCTCTTCCTACAGTCAAGAAGAAATATGATATTCTTATTATTGGGGACGTGCATATCCTCGTTGAGGTAACTTAGTGCTATTCGAAATCTCCGGTTTCATGTGATTCGGAATGAGTTTGTTAACAAGACTTGATCAACCTTGTTAGTGGATTCCTATTGATGAGCATCAGATGGATGAAGTTAGAAAGCACAACTCTCTCTACCCTCCTTTTACTTTCTGTTATTTAGATTAAATAAAGCAAAAATAGTATTTTTCTGTCTATTTTCTGAATTATCCTTGCAATAAAAAATACCCCGAAAATAAAAGTTCTCCAAATGTCCTGAAATTGAAATATGATTTTTTTTGTAGAATATTTAAGAATATCTGGCACTGAGAACACACCAGAGGGGGCAACCACCTGGCCACGAGGGTCCAGGGCGCGCCCCCTGCCTCGTGGGCCCCACATGGCCCCCTCCACTTATTCCTGCACCCACACACTTCGTCTTCCTCCCGAAAAAATCCACACACAGCTCAAACCCGTGTTCTAGCTCATCTTGCTGCCATTTTCGATCCCCTTGCTCAAAGCTCCATTCACAAAATTGCTTTGGGGATTGTTCTTTGGTATGTGACTCCTCCAATGGTCCAACTAGTTTTTGTTCTAGTGCTTTATTTATTGCAAATTTTTGCTGCTTAGGTGACCCTGTTCTTGAGCATGCATGACAAATTTATATGGTCCCAAGTAGTTCTAATGCATGATATAGCCTCTAGGCACTTGTGGGAGTAGTTGCTATCAATCTTGTTGAGTTTGGTTCACTTTTATTTTGAGTCACTAAAAATTTCAGAAATTTTTCAGAGGAAGAAAAGATGTCTAGGAAAATGTACCAAGGAGGTTCCTCAAAGAAGCAAGGACCCAGCCTCGCGATACGTGAGCCAGACAATGAACTACCGAGGGAAGCTCAAGTGCGGCCTTGCGAATGGCCGTTAGAGGAGTTTATGGTCCGGGCAGGCATCAAGGAAGAATTTGACGCATATGTGCGTAACGCTGAACTTGAGGGGTCCGTGTCAGATAAGTGCCCACAATACTACTACCTAACTGATTCCTTTGTGAGAAGGTTTAAATTCACATCCTCACGTAATTCTCACACTGTTCTGTTTGATCTCTATGATAAATCATATCCCATGGACCTAGAAGATTTTAATACTGCTTGTAAACTCCCGCAGTGGGGCAATGTTAGTGAACCCCGCAAATCTGAATATAAAGACTTTCTTGCTAGTATCACTATCGGGGAATCTAGAGAGATCACGCAAGCTACCATAGGGAGCATTCATTTTCCCGCCAAACATTATTTTGCTCTCTTTATAGGTAGATGTATTAATGGTAAAGATGAGGCTTGTAACATGTGCGTTCCAGATCTTTGTGTCCTCAAGAGTGCGGTATTAGGAGATAAACAATATAAATTGGGGGCCATTGTTGCACGAAGGCTGCATCATAACAGTATAAGTGGAGATTTGTTTGGTGGAATTTATGCAACCCGTTTAGCTAATTATCTTGATGTACCCATACATGAAAATGGTATGGAGTTGCCTCCTGCTTATTTAGATTATAATGCTATGGTCCGCCACCAATTTGTTGAGAGGAATGAACAGTTCCTCCAGTACCGACTAATCTTTGACAAGCGGCGCACTATTCATGCTGCCCTCCCAGATTCTACTTTCTTTAACTTTCAGGCAAAGGGGAGATGTGTCATAACTAGGGAGGAGGCAAACGAGTATGAGAGGAG
Source organism: Triticum urartu (assembly GCF_003073215.2). NCBI lineage: Eukaryota > Viridiplantae > Streptophyta > Magnoliopsida > Poales > Poaceae > Triticum > Triticum urartu. The sequence goes on along the minus strand of NC_053027.1, from coordinate 495,766,323 downwards.
GACAGAAGCAGCTCGCCTCCAAGCTGCAGCTCTTGAGGCAATAGCTGCTACATCTCAGTACGACCCCAGTTACAACTTAGGATATCCGCCAGGCCAGCCGTGGCCATAGACCAACTTAGGCTAAAAGCCTAAGCTTGGGGGAGTACGTATTTCTCACCGACATTACATTCATGTTCACACACTCATTCTAGTTGTCAGTCCTAATACTTTTTCATCGTACTATCCATGTTAGTTTATTTTCTTTTCTTAGCTTCTTTTTGTGTGTTTGAAAAACTTTAAGAAAAAACAAAAAAAATTAGTTGTAGCTTTTAGCTAGTTTACTTTTCATGCCTGTAGTAGTAATAATTAAAAGAAAACCTAAAAAGATTTATCGTTCTTCTTTTGCTTGTTGGGAGCTTTCCCGTGTAAATAGTTTTATTTCTTTTCTTTTCTTTCGGGGTCGAGAGGAGAAGACCATGATGAAAATGTTGAGTGGCTCTCATATGCATTATTGATGATTTAACCAAGAGCCCATATTACCTTGTCTTCTCCTATGTATTAAATGCTTGCAGATTCCAGCTTAGTCCAATGCACGTGCACTATCATTAAATGCTTGCGGTCTCAGAAAGGGCTAGAGAGATACCATCTTGTTATATCATATTATGATTGTTTTGAGGAAGTGTTGTCATCCGAGATTTATTATTATTGCTTGCTAGTTGATTATGCCATTGATATGAGTAAACATGAGACCTAAGTGTTATTGTGAATATGGTTAGTTCATAATCTTTGCTGAAAACTTGAATGTTGGCTTTACATATTTGCACCAACAAGAGCAAACAGAGTTTGTAAAAGTTTTTCTTTATCACTTTCAGTTTGCCAACTGAATTGCTTGAGGACAAGCAAAGGTTTAAGCTTGGGGTTGTTCATATGTATCCATCGTATCTACTACTCCAAACACTTTTGCCATTGTTTTGGACTCTAACTTGCATGATTTGAATGGAACTAACCCGGACTGACGCTGTTTTCAGCAGAATTGCCATGGTGTTATTTTTGTGCAGAAATAAAAGTTCTCGGAATGACTTGAAACTTCACGAAGAATATTTTTGGAATATATAAAAAATACTAGCGAAAGAATCAACACCAGGGGCCTTGTCTCGTAGGCCCCCTGAGGCTCCACCGATGTCAACTCCAACTCTATATATTCACATTCGGGGAGAAAAAAAATCAAAGAGAAAGATTCATCGCGTTTTACGATACGGAGCCGCCACCAAGCCCTAATCTCTCTCCCGGGAGGGCTGATCTGGAGTACCTTCGGGGCTCCGGAGAGGGGAATCCGTCGCCGTCGTCATCATCAACCATCCTCCATCACCAATTTCATGATGCTCACCGCCGTGCGTGAGTAATTCCGTCATAGGCTTCCTGGACGGTGATGGGTTGGATGGGATTTATCATGTAATCGAGTTAGTTTTGTTAGGGTTTGATCCCTAGTATCCACTATGTTCTGAGATTGATGTTGCTGTGACTTTGCTATGCTTAATGCTTGTCACTAGGGCCCGAGTGCGATGAGTTCAGATCTGAACCTATTATGTTTTTATGAATATATGTGAGTTCTTGATCCTATCTTGCAAGTCAATAGTCACCTACTATGTGTTATGATCCGGCAACCCCGAAGTGACAATAATCGGGACCACTCCCGGTGATGACCGTAGTTTGAGGAGTTCATGTATTCACTAAGTGTTAATGCTTTGGTCCGGTACTCTATTAAAAGAAGGCCTTAATATCCCTTAGTTTCCAATATGACCCCGCTGCCACGGGCGGGTAGGGCAAAAGATGTCATGCAAGTTCTTTTCCATAAGCACGTATGACTATATTCGGAATACATGCCTATATTACATTGATGAACTGGAGCTTGTTCTGTGTCACCCTATGTTATAACTGTTGCATGAGGAATCGCATCCGACATAATTATCCATCATTGATCCATTGCCTACGAGCTTTTGACATATTGATCTTTGCTTAGTTACTTTGCCATTGCCACTGTTACAATTACTATAAAAACTGCTATTGTTACTTTTGCCACCATTACCGCTAGTTCCATGCTACTTTGCTACTAAATACTTTGCTGCAGATATTAAGTTTTCCAGGTGTGGTTGAATTGACAACTCAACTGCTAATACTTGAGAATATTCTTTGGCACCCCTTGTGTTGAATCAATAAATTTGGGTTGAATACTGTACCCTCGAAAACTGTTGTGATCCCCTATACTTGTGGGTTATCATGTTTGCCTTACATCAAAGTAGTGATTGTCAGTATCATGCACGAATGAGTTCTGAAGAGTGAATTTTAGTGTTTTTTCTTGTTGATTTTACTTGACAATTCAAAATCAATAAAGCTGAAGGAAGTTAGCAAGGCAGCAGATAAAGGTGCTCCTTCCAAACGGAGGTCCTCTATAGATTCTACTCCTCCAAGCCCCCAAGATGATTTGCAAGACAACACATGCATAGACACTCAACGTAGTTGTGTTGATGATTGCTACCTCTTGAGCATGCGTTGGTTTTCCCTTGAAGAAGAAAGGGTGATGCAGCAAAGCAGCGTAAGTATTTCCCTTAGTTTTTTAGAACCAAGGTATCAATCCAGTAGGAGGTTACACGCAAGTCACCTTGTACCTACACAAACAAATAAGAACCTTGCAACCAACGCAATAAAGGGGTTGTCAATCCCTTCACGGCCACTTGCAAAAGTGAGATCTGATAGAGATAATAAGATAGATATTTTTGGTATTTTTATGATATAGATTGGAAAGTAAAGATTGCAAAATAAAATAGATTGGAAACTTATATGATGGAAAATAGACCCGGGGGCCATAGGTTTCACTAGTGGCTTCTCTCAAGATAGCATAATCTACGGTGGGTGAACAAATTACTGTCGAGCAATTGATAGAAAAGTGCATAGTTATGAGAATATCTAGGCATGATCATGTATATAGGCATCACGTCCATGACAAGTAGACTGAAACGATTCTGCATCTACTACTATTACTCCACACATCACCCGCTATCCAGCATGCATCTAGAGTATTAAGTTCATAAGAACAGAGTAACGCATTAGGCAAGATGACATGATGTACATGGATAAACTCAAGCAATATGGTATAAACCCCATCTTTTTATCCTCGATGGCAACAATACAATACGTGTCGTATCCCTCGCTGTCACTGGGAACGAACACCGCAAGATTGAACCCAAAGCTAATAACTTCTCCCATTGCAAGAAATATCAATCTAGTAGGCCAAACCAAACTAATAATTCAAAGAGACTTGCAAAGATATCAAATCATGCATAAAAGAATTCAAAAAAGATTCAAATACTGTTCATAGATAATCCAGATCATAAACCCACAATTCATCGGATCTCGACAAACACACCGCAAAAAGTATTACATCGAATAGATCTCCAAGAGAATCGAGGAGAACTTTGTATTGAGATCCAAAGAGAGAGAAGAAGCCATCTAGCTAATAACTATGGACCCGAAGGTCTAAGGTAAACTACTCATACATCATCGGAGAGGCTATAGTGTTGATCTAGAAGCCCTCCGTGATCGATTCCCGCTCCGGCGGAGCGCCGGAAAAGGCCCCAAGATGGGATCTCACAGGTACAGAAGGTTGCGGTGGTGGAAATAGGGTTTCGTGGTGCTCTTGGATGTTTTCAGGATATATGAGTATATATAGGCGAAGGAAGTAGGTCGGTGGAGCCATGAGGGCCCCACGAGGGTGGGGGCGTGCCTACACCCTTGGGCGCGCCTCCCTGCCTCGTGGCCGCCTCGTTGCTTCCTTGACGTCCACTCCAAGTCTCCTCGATTGCGTTGGTTCCACAAAAAACTCTCCCGAAGGTTTCATTCCGTTTGGACTCCGTTTAATATTTCTTTTCTGCAAAACACTGAAATAGACAAACAAATAGCAATTTGCATTGGGCCTCCGGTTAGTAGGTTAGTCCCAAAAATAATATAAAAGTGCATAATAAATCCAATTAAACATCCAAAACACATAATATAATAGCATGGAACAATCAAAAATTATAGATACATTGGAGACGTATCAAGCATCCCCAAGCTTAATTCCTGCTCGTCCTAGAGTAGGTAAATGATAAAAACAGAATTTTTGATGTGGAATGCTACCTAGCATATTTCTCAATGTAATTTTCTTTATTGTGGCATGAATGTTCAGACCCGAAAGATTCAAGATAAAAGTTTAATATTGACATAAAAATAATAATATTTCAAGCATACTAACAAAGCAATCATGTCTTCTCAAAATATCATGGCCAAAGAAAGTTATCCCTACAAAATCATATAGTCTGGCTATGCTCTATCTTCATCACACAAAATATTTAAATCATGCACAACCCCGATGACAAGCCAAGCAATTTTATCATATTTTTTATGTTCTCAAACTTTTTCAATTTTCACACAATACATGAGCTTGAGCCATGGACATAGCACTATATGTGCAATAGAATGGTGGTTGTGGAGAAGAAAAAAAGGAGAAGCTAGTCTCACATCAACTAGGCGTATCAACGGGCTATGGAGATGCCCATCAATAGATATCAATGTGAGTGAGTAGGGATTGCCATGCAATGGATGCACTAGAGCTATAAGTGTATGAAAGCTCAACAAAAGAAACTAAATGGGTGTGCATCCAACTCGCTTGCTCAGGAAGACCTAGGGCAATTTGAGGAAGCCCATCATTGGAATATACAAGCCAAGTTATATAATGTAAAATTCCCACTAGTATATGAAAATGATAACATAGGAGACTCTCTATCATGAAGATCACGGTGCTACTTTGAAGCACAAGTGTGGTAAAAGGATAGTAACATTGTCCCTTCTTTCTTTTTCTCTCATTTTTTATTTGGGACTTTCTCTTTTTTATGGCCTCTTTTCTTTCTCTCTTTTTTATATTAGTCCGGAGTCTCATCCTGACTTGTGGGGGAATCATAGTCTCCATAATCCTTTCCTCACTTGGGACAATGCTTTAATAATGATGATCATCACACTTTTATTTACTTACAACTCAAGAATTACAACTCAATACTTAGAACAAAATATGAATCTATGTGAATGCCTCTGGCAGTGTACCGGGATATGCAATGAATCAAGAGTGACATGTATGAAAACATTATAAAGGTGGCTTTGCCACAAATACGATGTCAACTACATGATCATGCAAAGCAATATGACAACGATGAAGCGTGTCATAATAAACGGAACGGTGGAAAGTTGCATGGCAATATATCTCGGAATGGCTATGGAAATGCCATAATAGTTAGGTATGGTGGCTGTTTTGAGGAAGGTATATGGTGGGTGTATGATACCGGCGAAAGTTACGCGGTATTAGAGAGGCTAGCAATGGTGGAAGGGTGAGAGTGCGTATAATCCTTGGACTCAACATTAGTCATAAAGAACTCACATACTTATTGAAAAACCTATTAGTTATCGAAATGAAGTACTACACGCATGCTCCTAGGGGGATAGATTGGTAGGAAAAGACCATCGTTCGTCCCCGACCGCCACTCATAAGGAAGACAATTAATAAATAAATCATGCTCCGACTTCATCACATAACGGTTCACCATACGTGCATGCTATGGGAATCACGAACTTTAGAAAAAGTATTTCTCAAATTCAAAACTACTCAACTAGCATGACTCTAATATCACCATCTTCTTATCTCAAAACAATTATCAAGTATCAAACTTCTCATAATATTCAATGCACTTTATATGATAGTTTTTATTATACCTATCTTGGATGCTCATCACATTAGGACTAATTCTTTTTTAACCAAAGCAAATTTCCATGTTGTTCTAAAAGACTCTCAAAATAATATAAGTGAAGCATGAGAGATCAATAATTTCTATTAAATAAAACCACTACCGTGCTCTAAAAAGATATAAGCGAAGCACTAGAGCAAATTTATCTAGCTCAAAAGATATAAGTGAAGCACATAGAGTATTCTAATAAATTCCGATTCATGTGTGTCTCTCCAAAAGGTGTGTACAGCAAGGATGATTGTGGTAAACTAAAAGGCAAAGACTCAAATCATACAAGACGCTCCAAGCAAAACACATATCATGTGGTGAATAAAAATATAGCCTCAAGTAAAGTTACCGATAGACGAAGACGAAAGAGGGGATGCCTTCCAGGGCATCCCCAAGCTTAGGCTTTTGGTTGTCCTTGAATTTTACCTTGGGGTGCCTTGGGCACCCCCAAGCTTAGGCTCCTGCCACTCCTTATTCCAAAATCCATCAAATCTTTACCCAAAAACTTGAAAACTTCACAACACAAAACTCAACAAAAAATCTCATGAGCTCCATTAGCGAAATAAAACAAACCACCACTTTAAGGTACTGTAATGAACTCATTATTTATTTATATTGGTGTTAAAACTACTTTATTCCAACTTCTATATGGTTCATACCCCCCGATACTAGCCATAGATTCATCAAAATAAGCAAACAACACACGAAAAACAGGATCTATGAAAAATAGAACAGTCTATAATAATCTGTATCAAACGCAAACTTCTGTAACTCAGAAACATCTACCAAAATAGGAAGACCTAGATAATTTGATTATTGATCTACTGCAATTGGAATCAGTATTTTATCACTTTATGGTGAGTTTTAACAATTGTTTTCGTGAGCAGAAAGTTTCTGACTTTTTCAGCAAGATCAAATAATTGTTATCCAAGAAGATCATATAGGTTTTACTTGGCACAAACACTAATTAAAACATAAAACCGCATCTAACCAGAGGCTAGATGAAAAATTTATTACTAAGCAGGAACAAAAGGCAAGGAACAAAAATAAAATTGGGTTGCCTCCCAACAAGCGCTATCGTTTAACGCCCCTAGCTAGGCAAAAAAGCCAGAATAGATCTAGGTATTGCCATAATGATATGGCAAATCACGAAAGCTCATCTCATATTCCCTACGTTCAGCAGAAAGTTTTCTTTGTGGCAAGCAAAAGTAATCAAAAGGGCTAAATTTAATGGGACAAAAGTCCCCAAGATCAAGCTCAGGAGGTATGGGTCCCTTCTTTGGCCCCTCATATTGCACAACCAATTCATCATTATAAGCATTCTTTTGGCAAAAAGTCATGAGCCTTTGTTCAAGAGAAAAACCTAATTGATACGTCTCCAACGTATCTATAATTTTTGATTGCTCCATGCTATATTATCTACTGTTTTGAATGTTTATGGGCTTTATTATACACTTTTATATCATTTTTGGGACTAACCTATTAACCCAGAGCCAAGTGCCAGTTTCTGTTTTACTCTGTTTTAGGGTTTCGAAGAAAAGGAAAATCAAACGGAGTCCAATTGACCTGAAACTTCACGGAACTCATTTTTGGAAGGAAAGAAGCCTAGAAGACTTGGAGTGCACGTCGGGGGATCTGCGAGGAGGTCACGAGGCAGGGGGCGCGCCCACCCCCCTGGGCGCGCCCTCCATCCTCGTGAGCCCCTCGTGGCCCCCCTGACGTACTTCTTCCGCCTATATATCTCCATATACCCTAAAAACATCCGTGAGCACAATCGATCGGGAGTTCCGCCACCAGAAGCCTCCGTAGCCACCGAAAGCCAATCTAGACCCGTTCCGGCACCCTGCCAGAGGGGGCAATCCCTCTCCGGTGGCCATCTTCATCATCCCGGTGCTCTCCATGACGAGGAGGGAGTAGTTCTCCCTCGGGGCCGAGGGTATGTACCAGAAGCTATGTGTTTGATCTCTCTCTCTCGTGTTCTTGATTTGGCACGATCTTGATGTATCGCGAGCTTTGCTATTATAGTTGGATCTTATGTTTCTCCTCCCCCTCTACTCTCTTGTAATGGATTGAGTTTCCCCTTTGAAGTTATCTTATCGGACTGAGTCTTTAAAGATTTGAGAACACTTGATGTATGTCTTGCCGTGGATATCTGTGGTGACAATGGGATATCATGTGATTCACTTGATGTATGTTTTGGTGACCAACTTGCGGGTTCCTCCCATGAACCTATGCATAGGTGTTGGCACACGTTTTCATCATGATTCTCCAGTAAAAACTTTGGGGCACTCTTTGAGGTTCTATGTGTTGGTTGAATAGATGAATCTAAGATTGTGTGATGCATATCGTATAATCATACCCACGGATACTTGAGGTGACATTGGAGTATCTAGGTGACATTAGGGTTTTGGTTGATTTGTGTCTTAAGGTGTTATTCTAGTACGAACTCTAGGGCTGTTTGTGACACTTATAGGAATAGCCCAACGGATTGATTGGAAAGAATAACTGTAAGTGCATCTAGTGCCACCCCTAGTTGGTTTTGGAGTATTGACGACAAACCTAGTTGAGGGACTAATGTGTTTGTGAGAATTGCAGGATAACACAGGTAGAAGTCCCTCATTGATTCGGTTTTCCTACAGAGATGACCCCTAAAAATGTATGAAGACATTGAAGTCAAAGGTGGTATATGAAGATACTCACATTGAAGACTATGACAAGAGAAGACACCACATGAAGCCTATGGAGCTCGAAGACTTAGATCTTTCGTAGTTCTCTTTCTTCTGTGTTAAGACATAGGAACCACCGTACTGTTAAGTGGGGTCCAAGAGAACCAGTCAGAATGACTGAAGTGATGCTTAAACAAAACCTATGTCTTCGAGTGAAGACTTTAAGAGCGAATCTTGTCCAGAGTCGGGCAAGTCAGCTTTGCTTGAAGCCCAAGTAAAGTTGCCGTGTGAGTTTGAAATCTGACCGTTGGAACACGTGTCACTTCCTTAGTGACCCAGGGTCATTTCAGACAAATCAGGTCGGGTTGCCAAGTGGCTATAAATAGCCCACCCCTACAACCATAAACGGTTGGCTGCTCAGATTCAGAGTACAGCTTTTGTCGTTTGAGAGCAACCCACCTCGAAGCCTTTGAGAGAGAATTCCTTGCAAGGATAAAGCCCTAACCACCCAGAGCCAAAGAGAATTAGGCATCACTTAAGTCTTCTTGTCTGTGTGATCTGAAGACTTATTACACTTGAGGACTGTGCATCCTCCAGCCCATTAGGCGTCGCGTTCTGAGCATCCAAGAGACATTGTGGATTGCCGGTGAACGAAGTCTGTGAAGGTTTGGGAGTCTACCTTGAAGACTTACCAGAGTGATTGGGCGAGGTCTGTGTGACCTTAGCTCAAGGGGAATACGGTGAGGACTGGGTGTCCTGAGCTGCGTGTTCAGGACTGGGTGTCTGGGACTGTGTGTCCTAAGGTTTAAATACCTAGCCGCCCTAACCAGACGTACAGTTGTCACAGCAACTGGAACTGGTCCAACAAATCATTGTCTTCAGGGAGTCACTAGTTTCATCTTCCCTTCCCTTTACTTACTGTTACTCCTTGTGAAGTCATTGTATGTTCGCACTATCTTTTGTCTTCACTGAGTGACTGCGTGTTCTGTGTGGCTTCACAATATCTTCCTACCTGATCCTTACTACATTGCTGCTATTAGTCATTGTGCTTTCACTCTATTGAATACTTGACTATGGCTTGCCTAGTGTAGTCTACCTTCCGCTGCAGGGTAATAGGTTTATTTCTATCGTTTGTCTTCATAACTTCCACGTTTTGAAGACGTTCATAAAAATCGCCTATTCACCCCCCCCTCTAGTCGATATAACGCACTTTCAATTGGTATCAGAGCAAGGTGCTCCCTTGTTCTGTGTGATTCGGTTTAACCACCTGGAGTTTTAGCTATGTCGACTGCAGGGATAATTAAAGTCTCCGCTGCGTGCCCCGTCTTCGATGGAACTGAATATCCCTACTAGAAGAATAAGATGCGCATGCATCTTGAAGCCATTGACGTCGACCTATGGTATGTCGTCAAGAACGGCGTTCCCAAGGCTGGAGAAGGTGTCACTGCAGCTAATGTCAAGAAGTTCATTCAACTGGACTCTACTGCCAAGAATATCATCTGTGGTCATCTGACCAAAGGACAGTATTGCCGTGTGAGATCTTTGGAAACATCTAAGCTGGTCTGGGACTGGCTCTCCGAGGTCAATGAAGGCGTCTCAACCCAGAGAGATCAGAGAATCAGTGTCCTTCGCAACCTCTTCAACCGCTTCAAGCGAAATGACAATGAGAATGTCCAGATCACATTTGACCGACTCACTGACATCACAAATGAGCTTCAAGCCCTCGGCGCTACTGAGATCAGCAAACATGAAGTCGTCAAGACACTACTGAGATCACTTGATAGTTTGTTTGACACCCTAGCCCTGATGATTCAAGAACGTCCTAATTTCAAGACACTCGATCCGTCTGACATACTTGAGAGGCTCAACACACATGAGTTTCAGCTTTCTGAGAAAAGAGATATCTACAGTCCAAACTATGGGCGAACTCGTGCCTTGAAGGCAAAAGCTGTCTCCTCATCTGAAGAAGAATCTGACAGCAGTTCGGATGATCCTGAAGACATTGGAAGGGAACTTGCTATGCTTGTGAAGAAGTTCCAAAAATTCACCAAGAAGAAAGGTTTCAGAAAGTCTTCTCGATCAGGCTCAAGGAATGATGAAGCTTCTGCTCATGACTACAAGAAGAAAACATGTCACAAGTGCAAGAAACCTGGCCACTTCATCTCTGAGTGTCCACAGTGGGACAATGAGAACAAAAAGAAGAAGAAGAGCAAGGAATATGACTCTGACGACAAGAAGAAGAAGAAATACTCAAAGTCTTCTTCCAAGTCTTCCTCAAAGTCTTCATCACACAAGAAGAGCTCATCTGGCAAGGCACGTGCATTTGTTGGCAAGGAAATGGATTCAGAGGAGGAGTCCGGTTCTGAGGAGGTGGAGGTGGAGTCTGAGGAGGAGTCCGATTCAGGCGTCGCAAGTCTGGCTACAGCATACGTTGCCAAGTCCATCTTCAACATTGAAGACAATGACTTCATCACCGACACCGATGCAAATGACAAGGACTACTCCGCTTCTACCTACTGCTTCATGGCACGCGGTGCCAAGGTAAACACACGCACTACTCACTATCAAACATCTAGTGACGATGACTCTGATTGTGGTTCAAAACCCAGCTACAAAACACTTGCTAAAATTGCAACTGAACAACAGAAAGCTATGGAACATATTCAAAAACTGCTAGACAGAAGCGATGATCTGTTAGGTGCTGAAATGACTCGATCTGAATCCTTAATTGAAGACATAAAAAATCTTCACATTAAGTATGAGGAACTAGAAAGTCGTCATGAAACTCCCTCAACAACTCATGAAAAGCTTTCCTATGATTATCTTCAAAGGAAGCAAGATCTTGAGAAATTGAGAGCGTCTCATGAAGATCTTCAAAAGGAAAATGAGTCACTTCGCACCGAACAGATCAGCTCTGCTCAGGAAGGATTTGAACCACCATGTCTCAAATGCATTGAGCGTGATAATGCTACTACTGTTGCTGAATGTTCTACTGCTGCTACTGTTGCAATATCTTCAACTGTTGATGTGGGAAGTAACCCCTCTGCTGAGGATTCCACTGCTATTGCTGATGAGAATGCTAGGTTGAAGACATTGCTTGAAACAGGGATGTACAAAAGTCTTAAAGGGCATCAGACACTATGTGATGTCCCCAAAAAGCAGATTTTGAACTGAAACCCGAGGAAAGAGGGTGTTGGGTTCGTAAGGAAAATGAATGCTGATGGCTCTTACTGGAAACCTGAGCAGTACCCCAAAACCACATGGGTTGCTACAAAGGAATTTTCAGCAGATCCATCCACTCTATCTGGGTTCACTTGTGCTAACCCCATTGTCATTGATGAATCCTTTGATGCAAACTATAAACTGTTTAAGAATCAGAATGGTGAAGTGTTTGCCAGGTACATTGGTACTAACTGCAGGAATGGACCGCCTATGAAGAAGATCTGGGTTCCGAAAAGGTGTCTGGAGAATCTTCCTTTGAATGTCATCATGACACCTCACGTGAAGAAGACAAACCTCAGACCAAAGGCTTCATACGGTCCAAAGGCTTCATACAGACAGAGGACTCACCTGAGTCGCACTAACGCAAATGTCTTGCAGGGAAACCATACTCAGGCATATGAATATGAGAGCGGTTCATCAAACCGCCATGTTCATAAGACCAAGAACTATTCTGCTTATTCTTATGAGTACTATTGTCCGCCTGCAAGACTGTTTGCTAGGGCTCCAAAGCCAAAGTTATCAGATGCTGCACTTAGACTTATTGCTTCTAAGCCACCCATGAAGATGTGGGTGGCTAAGAAAGCTTGACTGTCTTTTGCAGGGAAAGGTCTCCAGCAGAAAACCAAAATCGTTTGACGCTATTGCTGGGGACCTTAAACATCTTGTAGGGCGCAAGATCAAATGCCCGAATGGTCTTACTATGTACTTCATTCCCGAATCGCTTGCTACTCTCCCTATTAGTCCTAATCTGGATCTAAGCTTTCATAACCCACTGGTTCATCAAATGTTTTTGCTTCACAATGCTCTTCGTGAAGCCTATCCCCCTAACTGCACTGTAGGGTACGACACCAGCGTCTTCAGAATGGATTATTGATAGTGGGTGTACAAATCACATGACTGGCAAAAGAAGCCTTCCTATGGACTCAACCTTACGTCCATCCGACAAGAGCCACATCACATTTGCTGACACTGGTAAAAGTAAGGTATTGGTTCTAGGTAGAGTTGCAATCTCAAGGGATCAACACATGGATAAAGTCATGCTTGTTGAATCCCTTGGCTTCAACTTAATGTCTGTCTCAATGCTTTGCGATTTAAACATGATCGTAATATTTGGAAAATATCGTTGCCTTGTTGTAATGGAATCTAACAAGTCTCTAGTATTTGAAGGGTATCGAAAAGATGACTTGTACGTGGTAGATTTCTCAGCAGGACCACAGCTTGCCGTATGTCTTCTAGCAAAAGCTTCAGAATGCTGGCTCTGGCATCGGAGGCTTGGGCATGCTGGCATGAGGAACCTCCACACCCTGGCAAAGAAGAAGCATGTCATAGGCATCGAGGGTGTCAAGTTCAAGAAAGATCACTTATGCGGTGCCTGTGAGGCAGGAAAGATGACGAGGGCCAAACATCCCTCGAAGACAATCATGACCACTACTCGACCCTTCGAACTGCTTCACATGGATCTTTTCGGTCCCACTCATTACTCAACTCTTACTACTACTGCTTGTCTCTATGGCTTTGTCATTGTTGATGATTATTCTAGATATACTTGGGTGCACATAATCCTTTACAAGACTGAAGTGCAGGATGTCTTCAGACGCTTCGCCAATCGAGCAATGAACAACTATGGCGCCAAGATAAAGCATATCAGAAGTGACAATGGCACTAAATTCAAGAACACTGGACTTGATACATATCTTGATACCATGGGCATCACACATGAATTCTCAGCCCCGTACACGCCACAGCAGAATGGGGTCGTCGAACGCAAGAACAGAACACTCATTGAGATGGCTAGAACGATGCTAGATGAATACAAGACTCCAAGAAAATTCTGGCATGAAGCCATTGATACTGCATGCCATACAATCAATCGTGTTTATCTTCACAAGCTTCTTAACAAGACATCTTATGAGCTCCTTACTGGCAAGAAGCCAAATGTCAGTTACTTCAGAGTATTTGGCGCCAGGTGCTGGATCAAGGACCCACATCACACCTCAAAGTTTGCACCAAAAGCGCATGAGGGTTTTATGCTTGGATATGGAAAGGATTAGCACTCCTACAGAGTCTTCAATCTCTTTCATTACAAAGTGGTTGAAACAGTGGATGTGCGGTTTGATGAGACCAACGGTTCACAAAGAGAGCAACTGCCAAATGTGCTAGATGAAGTTCCATCCAGTGAATCAATCAAGCTAATGGGAACTGGAGAAATTATACCTTCTGAAGCTCATCCTGAAGAAGAACTTATCATCTCAGCACCTGATCAACATGAAGACAATGCTCAGCCTGAAGACATTCCTTCTAACAACGACAATGATTAGCAAGAGCAAAATCTTCGCCCTGTACATCTTCGCGTTGCCAATGAAGTGCAGATTGAAAGAATAATTGATAGCATCAATGCACCCGGTCCACTCACTCGTTCAAGGGCAACTCACCTAGCAAATTTCTGTGGGCACTTCGCATTCGTCTCAATAACAGAATCCAAGAAAGTTGAAGAAGCCTTCATGGAACCTGAATGGATTCAAGCTATGCAAGACGAGCTTCAACAGTTTGAGCTGAATAATGTATGGGAACTGGTCAAGCGTCCCGATCCTCGGAAGCACAACATAATAGGCACCAAATGGATATACCGCAACAAGCAAGATGAGCATGGTCAAGTTGTCAGAAACAAAGCTTGTCTCGTTGCTCAAGGATATACTCAAGTGGAAGGCATTGACTTCGATGAAACATTTGCTCCTGTGGCTAGACTTGAAGCCATACGCATACTGCTGGCCTATGAAAATCATCACAACATACTTCTTTATCAAATGGATGTGAAGAGTGCCTTCCTCAATGGCAAGATTGAAGAAGAAGTGTATGTTGCACAACCTCCTGGCTTTGAAGATCCAAAACATCCTGACATGGTATACAAGCTCAACAAGGCACTGTATAGCCTCAAACAAGCCCCTCGGGCCTGGTATGACACACTCAAATACTTCCTGAAGAGAAAAGGCTTCATACCTGGTTCTCTCGACCCCACTCTCTTCATGAAGACATATGATGGTGAACTATTTGTGTGCCAAATATATGTGGATGACATTATCTTCGGCTGCACCAATCAGAAGTACAGTGAAGAGTTTGGATATATGATGCAAGAGCAATATCAAATGTCTATGATGGGAGAGCTGAAGTTCTTTCTCGGTCTTCAAATACGATAGCAACACAACGGCATCTTCATATCTCAAGAGAAGTATCTCAAAGATTTCCTGAAGAAGTTCGGTATGCAAGATTGCAAAGGCTTCACGACGCCAATGCCAGCCAAGCATCATCTGGGTCCTGACGACAATGGTAAAGAGTTCGATCAAAAGGTATACCACTCCATGATTGGTTCTTTAATTTATCTATGTGCATCTAGGCCAGATATTATGCTTAGTGTTTGCATGTGTGCTCGATTCCAAGTGGCACCAAAGGAGTCGCACCACTTAGCTGTGAAGCGAATTCTTCGATATTTGGCTCACACCCCAACTCTAGGATTATGGTATCCAAAGGGCTCAGAGTTTGATCTGGTTGGATTCTCGGATGTTGATTATGCTGGTGACAAAGTTGATCGCAAGTCTACATCAGGCACATGTCACTTTCTGGGACGATCACTTGTATGTTGGTCTTCAAAGAAGCAGAACTGTGTATCTCTCTCCACTGCTGAATCTGAATACATTGCTGCTGGATCTTGCTGCGCTCAGCTTCTGTGGATGAAGCAAACGCTCAAGGACTATGGCATTCATCTGAAGCAAGTGCCACTCTACTGCGACAACGAAAGCGCCATCAAGATTGCCAACAAACCAGTTCAGCACTCGAAGACAAAGCACATTGAAATTCGTCATCACTTTCTCAGAGATCATGTTGTGAAGGAAGATATTGATATCATACACGTCAACACTGAAGAGCAATTGGCAGATATCTTCACCAAGCCCTTGGATGAGAAGAGATTTTGCAAGTTACGGTGTGAACTAAATATCCTGGAATCCTCAAATGTAATGTGATCAGGCACACATCCTAACCCTTATGCATATTGATGACTTAGATGTGCAACACACGAAGTAAAGTATATCTTCAATCAATGAAGACATACATTCTAAGTGTGAATACATTAATGTGGAATTTGACTTCAGAGCGCCACGATAATTGTGCGCCATGTCTGGGTATAATACTTCCTATACGGTGGGTAACGCCACCACCAAATGTTCTATTTTGAAGTGTTTCACTCATGGCGTTACCTTGCTATGTCTTCACATTTGGTTTGGCTTCAATCTCAACATGTCTTCATGATTATCTTCACTATGTTGATTATATATATATACTAGTGTTCTGTCCTCTACAGCATTCACTTATAGCTATGTCTTCTTGTTGAATCTTTTGAACTAAGTGAATGTGATCAGACCCTAACCTCTCTATGCTATCTATCTCAAACTCTATCTCTCCAAATCATATGCATTCTATTGAAACTGTCGAATGTCTTCTCCACGTCCTTGTCAGCAGAAGATACAAAGACAAACCTTAAGTCCACTTTCAATGCTCATTCCTCCACATGAAACCCGGAGAAGTAGGAACGACCACCCGACAATCCAGGCGTGCGTGGGACGTGGAACAAACCCCAAAATTCTGCATGATGGCCACGTGTTCCTCAGATGCGAATCGCCAGGGGCACCTGTGTAATAACGCAGTGCCGCCCCTGTACCTATAAATACACACTTCACGGCGGTCATTATCTCTTCTTCCACTCTCGCACGAACCCTAGCGCCACCGCTAGCCCTCGACGACGCCGGCGACGAAGCGCTTCGCTGCCGCAACCTCTCCGACGCCGTCTTCACGCCAACCGGGTACATCGTCCTCTCCGCCGTCGCTGTAGGTGTCCTCCGTCGCCAAGTTAGGGCACGGAAGATCGAACTGCTCGGCCTCATCTTCCACTCCGTCTAGCAGTTCTTAGTGTGGTAAATAAAACTTCCTTTTTACGGCACCGTTGATCCTATGGCTTTGTCACTTTCTACCACAAGCAGTTTCTATTCACACAAGTTAGATCTCTCTCATACTGCATCTCATAACATGCCTAGTATATTCACTTATGCTTCACAAAGTAGTTAGTTTCCTCACTTGTACTGATCTCTAGATTCGTACAAATATGGAACCAACTCCTTATCTATGAGTGAATGTCTTCACACGATGAGGTCAATGTCTTCTAAACTGATTTATATTCAAAATCTTCTGAGAATGCATATGACCTCTTCCCCTTCCCTCGCACCTTAATGCTGTCACAGGTACATGTCCGTGGGAGAATCCCTTGGTTCTCATAGTCTGCATTCATTTGCAGAATTCTTACAGCATCATATAAATTCTCCCGAAGCAAGTTCCTGTTTGTCCAGCAAGCGAAAATCTTTGAAGCCTTTGAACGTGTTGAAGCCTTTCAGTTTAAAGTTCATGGCTTCAGAGAAATCAGCAAGGAAGGGTGGCAGAAAGCGTCGTGGAGAAACATCTAGAGATCTGCCAGATGACCTCTCAGAACTGTACAAGACAGATCCTGAAGAGGACTACAATTAGCGCAAGACCCGAATCCAATGGATTCGAAGATATTGGGCAGAACAATGGTTCAAATACCGATTTGTAACCCAGGAATATGCTGAGAAAAATGCCATCAAGAGACCGTGGGGAGACATCCTATACAAGAATCTTCAACCCAGGTCCAGAGATGAAGCCATTGAACAAGGCTTCTATCCCTGCATGGTCCGTGGGCCACAGCCTGCTGATGCACACCCATCGTCACTACTATGGTGTCGTGATGACATTCTGTTCAAGCGCAACTTCCAGTTTGCCCAGAACTCAGCGAAGCAAAACAAGAAGACATTGGGACTAGACTTCAACCCTGGTCCCTCAGCTCCAAGGGCTGATGGCACACGAGATGCAAAACCCAATGTCGTCGGTCCTTTCTACAACCTTGAAGGCCTCATCACCCATATCTTGGTTCAAGGGACTGCAGTGAATGAGCCTGCATCTGACGCTGAATCAGATGAAGCGCCTGCAGCGCCGAAGCCAAAGAAGTTGAAGAAGCCTAAAGCTTCAAAGCCCGCCCCTTCACCAAAAATCTCACGGGCGAAGCCACTGGCAACTGCACCTCCTGAAGACAGTGTGTAGTCCGAAGATTTATCACGCATCTCCAAGCCCCAGAAGGTCAAAATGCCTCTGCCACACACCGGCCAAGAGCTAACAGCTGCTGCCATTCTGCGCAATGATGCCATTGATCTGTCAAGTGATGAAGATCTTGCAGATGACGCTCTTGAGCAACTCATCAAGAGCAAAGAAGAAGCAGAAATCTTCAATGATCTGCCTCTCTTTGATGTAACAGTCATTCACAACTTCATTGATGAATGGTTTGACACGCCAAACATCAGCTTCGACGATCTCCAACTACCCATTGGCCTCAGTGTCGCCTTCCATGGCGCCATTGCTTCAGAGTTAGCTATCGCCCAGCGCATTGTCGAACTGAAGCAGAAGATTGACTTTGAGAAATCTCAGTTCAAGAAGCATATGGCCAAGCTCAGCGTGCAAGACGCGAAGAATTTCAAGATTATGCTACACGAGCTCAAGGAAGCCTTTCTAAAGAAACGTGCAAAAGCTCAGGGTTCTCGTGAGCGCATGAAGGTCCTAGCTGATAGGTGTGTGCAAGCCTACAATGAGGCTGAGAAGCGCAAGGCCCTTGGGCGTCCTGGCATCGACCCCAGGATGGCTGCCAAGAAGCAGAAGAAGCCCTCTATGGCTGAACCTGAAGCACCAAGGCAGGAGGCAGATCCCCTTGTCTTCCCAACTAGCATGACTGGCCCGAAGCCAAAGGCCAGGTCAACCGCTTCAGAACTGAAGAAGACCAGGATTGCTGAGGCTGAAGCAAGGAAGAGAAAACATCCTGAAGCCTCTGCTACTGCCCCCGCCAAGAAGAAAAGAATGACCAAGAAGGCACGGGCTGCTCCCACAGAGCCCTTGATTGTTGAACCCATTTCCATGGTTCACCCCGACGCCGATCCACAAGAACGTCAACTAACTGTCCATGAGCCTGCTTTCATAGAGGCTCATGAAGCTGAAGACTTTCCAGCAGCTGACCCCCTCGCTGCTGAGGACATTGGTCACCATGACCATGTTGAAGATGATGCAGCCCTTCCTCAGCTAGAGCACCAACACTACTAGGAAAAGGCCTACTAATGGCGCACCTAATTTGGCCATAATGGCGCATTAGTGGAGCGCCATTAGTGCCACGCCATTAGTATATTTTACTAATGGCGCACCACTGGTGCGCCATTAGTATCTGGTATACTAATGGCGGACCTCAGATGCGCCATTAGTATATACAACAGTGCACCATTAGTATGCCTCCCAGGGGGCCATGTATACCCAGGTGCTTTGGCATACTAATGGCGCACAACAACAAGATGCGCCATTAGTAACTTCGGCATACTAATGGCGCACTGTTTAATGATGCGCCATTAGTATCCTTTGGCATACTAATGGCGCACTGTGATGTGATGCCCCATTAGTATGAATATTAGGTTTTTTTATTTTTTTTATTTTCTGTTTTTTGCATAGGTTAGAAAATGTATAATTGGACAAAATATAGACAGCACACATCAACAACAGATTCATCGAATACAATAGAAGATTAGTCTCTGAATACAATTCATCATATTAGTCTCCGAATACAATTCATCATATTAGTCTCCGAATTGAAAAGACCGAACAAAGATAGAACATTATATTACAAGTCTCGAGACCGCGAGTAGCGAGTTTGCCTTCACATTACAAGTCGATATCGATCATCTAAACTACCTTCACATAGAAGAGAGCTGCGGTCATCACGATGAGCATCATCACGATGAAACTCATCTTCATCCGGTTCCTCCAACGCTCCCTCCCTCTCCCGCTAGATAGCGGGCGTATCTAGATTCAGCCTCGGCCCTAGTGGTGTACCCTTTGTAACTATTACCGCTGAATCAGTGAACCTGTCTCCGACACTCCTCCCAGTCATCGTAGACTCCGGGAACCTTACCCTTGTACACGACATACGACGGCATCGCTATGCACTAGCCAAACGAAACATTAGTACCAATTCACAGACAATACATAAGCAATATATAAGTATGCAACAGAACGATCGGAAGAGAAAAGCAAGACATTAATAGCATCGATTACATCTAAGTTGAACAACTCTCGAAACCAAAGAGACATACTACAAGTTCATTAAAGTTCAATTACAACATGAGCCAATCAATGTTTCAGAACTAGACACAACATCACTGCTTTCGACTCGACTCAAGGGACCAAAGCGTGGATGAAGCTGCCGTCTATCGTGGGAGTCATGAAATAACGGTCGTTGTCAGCCTGCATTTGTAGCATTGTGTCGATGTCACTGTTGGACGGTTGATTTCTGAGGTAGAACTGCCCCGAGGTACGAAGGACATCTTGATGGATGATTTCCGCAAACTCTGACTGGATGCGAAAGAATTCTTGTCTGATGTCCGCGTCCTGGATTGCCGACACGCTCGCGGCCCAATCTTTGAGTTTACTCGGTAGTAGAAGTTGATGCTGGTCCCGTACGATCACCCGCATGTGATGGATGGCGTAGTAGGCACCCTTCTGACCGCCAGGCGGCTGCTTGACGCAGCAGAACGTCGTATTGTGGGAGAACATGTGCTTGCCGTACTTACGAATAGGCCTGGTGAAGGTGCCTCCAGATTTGGCGTAGCCGGGGAGAATATCATCAAGAACCATCTTGACATTTGTGTAGTCTACGTTCGACTGACGGTCCGAGTCGAAATACGTGGCCATGGAATATTTGGGGCTTAGGAGGATGAGCGTGCAATGTGTGTCACTGCAGAAAACACGGAATGTTAAAAGAAAAACGATCGAAATCTAAGAATTCATATGTTAGGGGGCGGTTGAGGGGAGGACTTACTCGGGAAAGCAAGGCACGAGGAAGTTATCCTTATCTTGGTTTGCCAGAATGATGCCTTCGAGGTAAGAACTCGCGACTTGCCGGTCCCCAGCGCTGCCCAAGATCTTGGCACGCATGTAGAAGGGGTCGACTATCACGATGTCCGGGGTCTTGTCGCGAATGATCCGCATCTCCATACTCAGCGAAAATAGCCGAACGAAGGTGTAGTGCAGCGGATGAAGGTTCAACATAGCGTGGATGTCATCAAACCGTAGGACGATCGTACCCCCGATGGAGTTATCCACAAAGCCCTTGCCCTCTGGCACCTTGGCCGCGAAAACCGGGTATGCCACATCCTTCTCTCTGAGACGCCGCTTCTCCAAAGAAAGAACACTGTCATGCAGACTCCGCATAGCACCGGTTGCAGCATCAAGCATATTTCTCGGTAGCATCGGCCTACCCGCCACATGCAACCTCCTCATTAAATCCTCAGGTGAAGGTGGCCCGTCCTGAGCATGGATCGTACTCGGTGCCGGCTGGCTCGCACCCTTGTTAGTCTTTCTTTTGCGTGCCTTCTTCTTCTCCTGTAATGGGACCGAGTTCTGCTCAAAAACCGCCTTCTTGAGTGTGTTGGGGCTGATAATATTTCGCACCTCGCCTATCTGAGGCTCGGTGAAGTCGGCAGCTGGAGGCGTCTCCTGAGAGCTGAACTGCAGACGACGCCTGTTGCAACTTGGCTTCTCCGCGGTACCAGCTAGATCGCGCACGTCTTTTGTTGGGTTTGGTTCTTGAGAAGGAGGCCCCATGAAGTCGCCACCGTACCCATGATCGGCAAAGTACTGATCGACGTTGGCAAATGTATCGTCGTCGTCGTC
The DNA here is from genome assembly GCF_003073215.2 of Triticum urartu. NCBI lineage: Eukaryota > Viridiplantae > Streptophyta > Magnoliopsida > Poales > Poaceae > Triticum > Triticum urartu. The sequence goes on along the minus strand of NC_053027.1, from coordinate 495,744,821 downwards.
GTTCTGATCCTGTGCCATATGCATGTTTGGATCCAGTGGCATAGGGATGTCCGGCACCGTTGCGGCGGTCTTGCCATGGGGCCGACTTGGCGCCGGCATGACTGGCGGTGTTGTCTTTGGGGTGGTGTCCCCCGCCCCCAAATGAATCTGACTCTTTGGCCAAAGCAGGGGCCAGCTCAGGCAGGCGTTGAGGGTCATCACGTCATCATCGTCGGCCCCGACGGGTCGAATCGGAGGTAACAACTCGTCGCAGCCTGGCAGCACCCGAACCAGTTGAACCCTAAACAAGTTGGGTGGCATCTGGGTACCGTGGAACAAGGGGTTGCCCGGTTGAACGATTTTGCCCTTGGCGACATCGACCAACTCATTGTTCACGAAGTGCAGGAGAGTGCACGGAATGTCGGCGGCGCCCTGCGAAAACATGTAGGGCGTCAGGGATGCCCAGTCAAAGGCAAGGAGATGAAGTCCTCGGCCGAGAGAGGCTTAATTAGTTACCGTGATGATGGCGTCGAGCTCGGCTAATGTCGAGGCACCACCAACGGCGGGCGTGCAGTTGACGGAGGGGCCGCTTGCTGCAGAGGTGCCGGCCGACGTACACCCGGGTGCATTAAGCTCCCGTGCCGGCGTCGGAGACACCAATGCCGCCTCCGCCGGAGACACCAATGGCTCCGCCATCGCGTTCTGCGAGTTGCTGGCCGTGAAGTTAGGAATCGGGGGTGGCCCCTGTTGGCTGCCCGCAATCCACGCACTCAACCCCTTGATCAAGGTAGGCACAATGGCGGTGATCGTCGCTCCGAGTTGTTGTTGCACTTGCTCTTGGACAATCTCCGGAATCCGCGCCACCTATGCCTTGAGTTCTTGAACCTCACGCGCCTGGCTTTCCGAGCTGGTCTTTTTCTCCTTTCGCCCACCAGTGTTATAGTATGACGACCATTTTGTCGACAAGCCTTTGCCGGCCACACAACCAGCTGACGTCGGCTTACTAAGCTTATCCTTGTTCTTCATTACATTCAACGCCCTATTTAGAGTGGTGTCCCAAGGGTTGCTCTTAGTCGACCCCGCGCTACTGCTTTCAGTCGCCTGCGGAAGGAATGTGAACCATTTAGAAATTTGGCTTCATTAAATAGAATGCAACCATATGGAGCTAATTACGCGGGGGTGTATTCCTTACCAAAAAAGCTCAAGCTCCCTGGTCTTCGGATCCGTGGTAAGCTCCTTTGTTTTCGGGTCCTTCTTGTATCGGGCCCTGACAAAGTTCCTGGTTTGCTTGTCACCGTATTTATCGAAGAGGGGAGGTAGGCCTTGTTCGGCATGGTCCGCCTCCTCCTTGTCCCATATAGGCTCCGCCACTCTGTAACTGCCGGGACTGAGTGTGTGTTCCCCTAAGTTCAGCTCCCGCATTTCTTTCCCCCACTTACTTGATTCGGAGTTTGCGGTGCTCGAGCAATTGATCTTGAAGTCGTTGTAGTCATCTTCGGTGATCGAAGGATTTTTCTCCTTGATCTTCTCATAACTCTCACCTTTCTTGATCATTCTCTTCACATTGCTTTTCCAAGTAGACAGGGCCTTGCTCATCTTCGTGAGGGCAGCATTGTTCACTTTATTCCCTTTGAGGCTTGTGTTTTCAAATTCAGCGGGGAACTTGTATCGTTCGTGCAGCTTCGTGAAGAGGAGGTTGCGCAAATTCCCTCGGTCAGGATGCCTCAGGTTCTCGGTGTTGATCGAGACGGTGCTCCGGAGAATGCACCCGAGCTGAAGCGAGTACCCCTTGACTATTCGTTCGGGCGCCGTTGGATTCCCGTCGGAGTCCACTTCAGTAACTTCCTCCTTGAGGGTGCGGAGCATGGTCGGGCGTTGGTCCTTCCGTTGCCTCTTCGGTTGGCTGCCATCTGTGCGTGCGCCGCCATCATCAGTGGTGGCATCCTCGGTGGCACCATCAGTGGTGGCATCAGTGGGGTCATCCTCGGCGGTACCATCAGTGGTCTCAGGATCGGTGGGGAAGGCGGCGTCCTCATACAAGTGAGGTTGTTCCTCCATCTCCTGGGACAGCTCCCAGAATGCCTTGCCGCCCGAACCCCCGGCCTCATCGTTGTTGGCCATGTTTCTCTCTAAATAGGAATAAAGTTTGGTCAAAAAGTTGGTTATTGTCAAGGAACAAGATCATGGTCTCATCATTTAGGGTTTGTCGACACCGAGGCATCCTAAAAGCTAAGCTTTTATCATTGAGGGTTTTTCGACGCCGAGGCACCCTAAAAGCCTAAGCTTTCATCATCACGGTTTTTATCGACACCGAGGCACCCTAATAGCCATGCATTAGTCACAAGTACGCCGGGGCACTTGATCCTACTTAATTAACTACTAAGATACCCCGGCCCATGCATTAGTCACAAGTACCCCATATGTCCTATTTTTAGCAAAGTCATGCTAAAATTCACGGAAAATTTCAGCATGACCTTTGCTGAAAATAGGACATATGGAGTACCTGAATTTGCCGGAACGGAAGTTAATCGACATTCCAGCAAACTCAAGGGCCTCTCGGGTGGACAAGGCAAAAAAGGCCTCCATCACAACATGGAAAATACATTGGCATGTGAAGAGGTGAAACAATATATGCATCTCCAAGCAGTATCATTCAACATTTTGGATAAACCACTACAAGCAATACTGGACCATTTCTCCCCCAATACATCATAGCAACATTATTGTAAGATAAAAGCAAGCAAAGATAGCATGGTAACTGCAACTGATAATACAAGCAACAATGTAGCTAGGCTATATGTCCATTGAAATCAGCATGTACACAAAAGTTGATTTCAGAGGTTTATCCTCCAATGCAGGACCTGAGACATCACTGGCAACATTAGTGTAACAGAAAATCAAAAAATGACTGCACCCAAGCAATTTGCTGCCCTCAAATAGTCAATGGGGTCAAAAAGCATGTAATCAACATAAACAACAATGCAGCATGTCCCCCAGATGTGAGTTTTACTCCAGTTAAGCATAGACCCAGTTTTATGCCCTAACATGCAATTTTGTGCATGGACATTCAAATCATAAGTGCACAAGTCAGTCGATTTTACAGATACTTTCCCTGATGCAGGCTAACACATATTCCACAGGGAAACATATGCATTTGTACCAATACTAGTTTACCAGAAAAACAGAAAATGATGGGTATACATACAGATGGCTACTGCAACTGATTCTGAATAAATAAGCACACACACAGCTTAAACAACAACATAAGCTAATACATGTCCCTTGAAAATCTGCATGTAACTACAAGCCAAATTTGGAGCCTTGTACTGCAATGCAGGACCCAAATAACATCACACAAGGTAACTGCAACTGATTCCTGAGCAGTCGATGAACATACAAGCATGTATTGTAAGCACCAACTTGTAACTAGGCTACATGTCCCTTGAAAATCATCATGTAAATACAAGCCAATTTGAAAGCTTTCTCCTCCACAATGCAGAACCCAGTACATCGCTAGCAACATCGGTTAATCAGAAAACGAAATGATGACTGCACCCATGGTAAGTAACTGTCAATGAAATTTATGTATTCATGTAGCGTGCACGCGAGGGGGAGAGGGGGAGAGGAGGAGGGGGAGCTCACGGGGGCCGTAGGGATAGGGCGGTGGGGCGCGGGGAGGATGTCGGGGACGACGACGACGTAGGGGAGGAGGCGACGAGGTCCGGGTGGTGGTGGTGCTCCGGCGACGGTGGTGTGGACGGGGCGGCGTCCGGGCCGCCGGCGACGAGGGCGGCGGGGCGATGGCGTCCAACGAGGTGGGGCGAGAGGGAGAGCGGCACCGGCGTCGGGGCCTCAGGCGGCGGTGGTTGGAGATGGGCGACAGGGACGACGGGGCGCCGGCGATGGGCGCAGGGGCAAGGCGCCCCGATCCAGATCGCGTTTGGGTGGAGACAAGGACGACGGGGCGACGTCGCGGCGTCGGGGCGGCGTCGAGGCGGCGGGGCAGCGGCGTCGGGAGAGGAGAGGGGAAGGGGATCGAGGGCAAGGGCGAGGGAGAGAGAGGGGATAGGTTTGGGCCGGGGAGGAAATATGGATGGGGCGGCACAATACTAATGGCGCACCACCCCTCGGTGCGCCATAAGTACATCCATGCTAATGGCGCACCTCACCCTGGTGCGCCATTAGTATATTTTTTTTGATTTCTGCTGGAGCCAACAGGTTATCTTCCACCTGACCTGATCCACACCAAGTTCCCTCTACTAGCTCGACTGGTCAGCAGCCAGTTCTCACACCAGGAGGTCCTGGGTTCGATTCCCAGGCTCCATAATTTTTTTATGCATTTAAAATGCTGTTTGATACTTATTTGTGTTTAAATATGTTCAAACTTGTTTAAATCATAACAGTAATATTTTTTTTATAAGACAGTAATAATTTTTTTTAAAATATCATCAAACAGTAATGCCGGTGGAGCGGGGGAGGGTGCGCGGGGTGCGGGGGGTCGGCGGCGGCGGTTGAGTAGGGAAGGGGTGCGGGGGGTCGGCGGCGGTGGTTGAGTAGGGGAATCGAGGGTGCGGGGGGTCGGCGGCGGCGGCCGGTGGACCGGGGGGTGCTCGGCGGCAAGGGGGGCCGGATCTGGCGAGGTGGGATAGCGATCGAGATGGAGGGGGATCGAGATCGAGTGTCCATGAAATTTAAAAATATTCATGATAGTTCAAAAAGTGCCCATGAAATACAATCGAGAAATGAAGGCTACGATTTAAATACAATCGATCTTAGCTAGCTATCTGTTCACAATCTTCTTGCCCTTCTTTTTCGCAAATGGAGTTCATCTGTGGAACGGACGTCCTTTAGGTAGGGTGGTCCTGCTTCTTCTTGTGGTGTATGCTGCTACTTCATCATCGTCGTCATGTTTGATCCTCGGGTCGCCGTACTTGTCGAAGTCTTGCTCATTGGCTACTCCATCCATTCCGATGATCTTCCTTTTGCCTCTCCTCACGACAACACGACTGGGCTTTGACGGGTCGGTAATGAAGAAGCATTGGTCCACTTGGGAAGCCAGTACCCATGGCTCATTTTTCGCGGTGACGTTTGCGCCCGCGGTCTTGGATTTGGCTTCGGGTATAACCATGGTGGTGAAATACCGGTCTTCTTTTAGGACGCTCTTGGCCCATCTGACACGGAACATCGGGACCTTCTCTCCAGCGTAGCTCAGCTCCCAGATCTCCTTGATCCTTCCGTAGTATCTGTCCTTGTCATTACCGGTGTAGGATTCCATCGTTACCCCGGAGTTCTGATAACCATCGCTCTTCATGTCCTTGGCCTCGGTGTAGAATGTGTAGCCGTTGATATCGTACGCCTCATAGGTCATCAGGTTGTGCTCGGTGCCCTGTGACAAGGCGAATATGAGTTGTTCTTCCGCGGAAGAATCCTCATGTAAAGGGTACGACAGAAGCTTCTGCTTGAACCAACGCGTGAAACATGAGTTGTGCTCTTTGAGTATATCTCCGTCCGTCCTCTGTTGGCCTCGGTCATTGTACGTCTTCTTAATAAAGGTTTTGTGCTCTACCACCCAAGGATTGACCACGTCTATGTGTTGTAGCGCGACTAGGTTTGCTCTTTCAAAGTCGGTGAGTTGACCCTCGAAGTCGACATGCATTTCGCGGCGACCCTCACGGTGACCCCATCCAGCGAGCCTGCCGAGGTGCTTGTTGACGGGTAGACCAATGGGGTTCTCGATGCCTAGATAATTCGGGCAGTAGGAGATGCACTCTTCGGTCAGAAAGCCCCTGGCTATAGTTCCCTCTGGACATGACATGTTGCGAACGTATCCTTTGATGACACCATTCATCCTTTCGAACGGCATCATGCTGTGCAAGAACATCGACCCAAGTTGGATGATATCCTCCATGATATGGACCAGCAGATGCACCATAACATCGAAGAATGCGGGCGGGAAGTACATCTCAAGCTCGCATAGTATCACCACGATCTCTTCCTGTAGCCTTCTGAGTTGCCTCACGCCAATCGACTTCCGAGAGATGACGTCGAAAAAGTTGCATAGGCCAAATAGCATTTCATGGACGTGCATGTCCATGATCCCACGGATTGCAACTGGAAGTATCTGCGTCATCAGCACGTGACAGTCGTGAGACTTCATCCCGCTGAACTTCTGCTTCGCTGGGTCTAGGTATCTGCTTATCTTCCCCGCGTAACCGTAAGGAATTTTTACCCCCAAGAGGCAGGTGAAAAACTGCTCGATCTCCTCCTGACTTAGAGTGAAGCACGCGGGAGGGTAGCCACTTCCGGTCTTCTTGGCCTTTTTGCCTTTGCGACGAGTTTCTGTGTCCTGCTTCGCCTCATCATCATCATCATCATCATCATCATCATCATCATCATTAGCGTGAAGCTCCTGCCTAATGCCCATTGATTTCAAGTCTGCCCTTGCTTTCGGCCCATCTTTGGTCCTCTCTGGCATGTTGAGCAGGGTACCAAGCAGACTCTCGCACACGTTCTTCGTGATATGCATGGCATCAAGGATGTGAGGCACACGGTGGATCTTCTAGTACGGCAAGTCCCAGAAAACAGACCTTGTTTTCCATACCTTCAGCAGCGGCTCTGGCGCCTTTCGCTTCTTTCCCGGCTATGGTGCCTTTTGCTTCTTTCCCGACAGTGGGCAATCTTTCCAATTTTTCAACAACTCGTCTATTTCCTCGCCGCTCCTCGTACACGAGCGTTTTCGGGGTTCGGTTTCACCATCGAACAGATCCTTGCGTTTCCTCCACGGGTCATCGTCGCGAAGCCACCTTCGATGTCCCATGAACACGGTTTTCGAAGATCCGGGATCTCTATCTAGCTGGTGATACGTTGTGTCATCCATGCACCTTACGCATCCAAAACATCCGTGGACTACCTGCCCCGCGAGATATCCGTAACCGAGATAGTCGTGCACCGTCGTGAGCAGTGCGGCTCTCATAGGAAAATATTCTTTCTCTGTGGCGTCCCACGTATTGGCTGGCATTTTCCACAGCGTGTCTAGCTCCTCTTTCAGCAGCCCCGGATACAGATTGATGTCGTTCCCTGGTTGTTTCGGCCCTTCAATTAGCATACTCATGTGAATGTACTTCCTCTTCATGCACAACCAGGGGGGAAGGTTGTACATCCACACAAACACAGGCCACGTGCTATGTGTGCTTATCTGGCTGCCAAACGGATTGACTCCATCGATGCTCGCGCCCAGCACGATGTTCCTTGGATCCTTCCCAAATTCTGGGTATTCAAAGTTCAACGCTTGCCACTGGCTCGCATCCTTAGGGTGACTCAGCATCTTGTCTTTTTTATTTATCTCCGGATCATTTGCGTCATCTTCTCGCTTCTTCTCCTCCCTATCCGCGTGCCAACGCAGGAGCTTTGCTACCTTAGGGTCCGCGAAATACCGCTGCAGACGGGGAGTGATCGGAAAGTACCACACCACTTTTCGAGGAGCTTTCTTACTCTTATTGTATCGAGTGACGCTGCACACCGGACATATGGTAGACTCCGCGTGCTCGTCCCGATAAATGATGCAATTGTTCATGCAGAGGACACATGATTTTCTTTGCCTCCTCCAAACTGGTCGGGCACTTGTTCCCCTTGGGAAGACGTTCGTGCCAGAATGACATGTTCTCGTCGAAGCATGCGACGGTCATTTTGTGTTTTACCTTCATCTCTAGAGCCATGAGCGTTACTTTCAGGCGGGTATCCTCGGGCCTGCATCCTTCATACAATGGAGTAACCGCGTCTAACTCAAGTTGATCCATCTTGGCTTTCTCTCGGGCGGCAGCTCTTGCGTTATCCGTCTGCTTGAGAAGCAGCTCTTGAATATGAGGGTCCTGCACCCAGCCCATCGATGGTCCAGCGTCGTCTGCTCTGCCGGCATCATCATCTTCATGATCATGCCCGTCGTCTGCTCCGGCATCTTCCTCATCATCATGTCCTGCGTCTTCTACATGATGACTGTGTACAGCATCACCGTCGTGATCATCTCCTGGGGATTCTTCGTCTTCTTGCCCGCCCGAGCCGCGGTGGTTGTCTTGCTGCCCTTCCTTATTTCTTGCCCGGCCCCCATGGATGACTTCGTAGTCATCTTCATCACCTTGCCACCGATAGCCATCCATGAAACCACGCAAGAGCAGGTGGTCCCGCACCTGCCCGGATTCCGGGTCCGCAATAAGGCTCTTCAGCTTGCATCTTCGACACGGACATCTTATCTCTGTCTCGTTCTTTTGAAGCATCTTGGCCTTAGCGGACCTCAAAAACCTATTCACGATGCCTTCGGTCATCGTGCGGACCATGGTCGCCTGCGGGGTAGAGCAAAACGATATTTTAGAACCAAGAAAAAATTTGGCATGACTTTCCCTAAAAATAGGACCAAAAAGAATGCTTAATGCCAAAATTCTCGCCGAAACGGAAATGAATCAACATTCCGGCAAAATATTGGCAACTATCGCATTTCAAATACCGGTACACCTCCAAACACAAACACATATGCAACACCACAAACATGTGCAACACCACGAACATACATAGATCTAGCTAGGCCATAAAAAGTGCATGTGCACATTGTTGTAGGGAGAACAACATAAATATAGCTTCCCCCCTTACTTACCTATCAAAACAAGGTAATTTAACCACTTAAATTGAATGAATCTATGGTGGAAATGAGGTGAAAAAGAGGAGGCACCCGAGACAAGGAGGAGGTGGAGAGAATGAAGTGGGGAGAAAGTGAGTGTGGGTAGGAGAGGCTGTCCAAAATATCTTGTTGCTGCCCACTTACTAATGGCGCACCAACTCCAAATGCGCCATTAGTAATCCAGGTTACTAATGGCGCACCTTCTGGTGGTGCGCCATTAGTAGTTTTGCAAAAAAACATACTAATGGCGCACTGTCCCACAGTGCGCCATTACTAGTTTAAACTAGTAATGGCGCACGGTGGAACAGTGCGCCATTAGTAGTTTTGCAAAAAAAGGAATAAAAAATATAATAAAAAAACAACATTAGTGGCGCACTTTCCGACAGGTGCGCCATTACTAGTTACAACTAGTAATGGCGCACTGTGTCTGGATGCGCCATTAGTATGTTTGGACGGGCGCACTAGTTCAAAAAAAATTGATACTAATGGCGGACCCTGGGCCAGGTGCGCCATTAGTAGTTTCAACTCTAATGGCATATCAGAAGGTGGTGCGCCATTAGCGTATACTAATGGCGCACCGCTTGTCTGGTGCGCCATTAGTGTCAATCCCATCTATAGCCCTTTTTCTAGTAGTGCAACAAGTATCATCGCCTGTGCTCACGCATAGTGAACTCATCAGCATTGGTCGTCCACTGACACCAATAGCACAGGATGCTTCGTGGGCGGATCGCCCACAAGAGGAAGAAGACTCTGAGGCCCAGCAAACAGAAACTCCACAGGCGTCGCCCGCGTTGCACAGGCTTCGCAAAGGTCCAAGGCCTCAAGTCTCTGGGTCTGAAGCTAAAACTGCTGAAGACATTCCGGCTACATCAGCCGATGAAGAAGAAGTACCACAAGCTGCTACTCCCCTGTCCCACCAAGAAGCAGTTCTCCAGGAGAACGTGATCATAAGCGACCCTCCAGCTCGTCAAGTGGAGGTTGAAAATCTTGCGACTGCCACCACCAACACCACTGAAGCCACTGACGCTGTCATGGCTGAAGCAAATGTGGAGCCCTCACCAACAAAAGCACCAGAAGTCAGCGAAGCCACTGATCCCGCTGCTTCTGTTCCTGCGTCTGCTGCCGGTCCCCAATTCGACTATCATGTTGAGCACAGGCCTCAGGTACAGAAGCCAATCCCAAGATTGCCAAGGTTCCCAGGTCCTGCATCAGCACCTGGCTCCTTCAATATCAATGGCTTCAGAGCAGACAACACATTCTTCAACAGCTCCAGGAACCCCTACTCCAAGGAAAGAATATCATCTGATCGGTTCTGGAGTTATCCGCAGCGAAGCTATTACTCATGCATTCTTTACAACCAAGGTCGCATCTTCCCACACAAGCGCCATGACATTGAAGCAATAGCTGGTCTGCCCTGTCTGGAAGAAGCTCTGGATTGCTTCAAAGAGGTTGGACTGCTGCCGTTCGTCACTGACCAAGAGCATTGGAATGAAGAGTTGCTGCTCCAATTCTATGCCACACTTCACATCCGCGGGTATAGCAGAGATCTGAAGACTTGGGTCCTGGAGTGGATGACAGGAAACGTTCATCACGAAGCCAAAGCCTTTGACATCATTGAGCTCACTTGTTTGCCCACTCCTGGCGATCTCTACGAACATGGCTGTCAGCTTCATAGTGAAGCTATTGAGAGCATCTTTCAGAAGACTGAACCTAATATGAGTCAGATGCTCAGTATGATGAAGCCATTGCCCCAAGATGCTGCTTATCCCACGGAGTTCTTCGTTGAAGACCTTGAGTATCTGCCAAGAACCATTTATCACATCATAAGGCGAACTCTCTGGCCAATCAAAAGACATTCTCCCCAAGCCAAGCTGGAAGGTGCAATGAAGACTTTGGTCTTCTACATTCTTCATGGAAAATGCTTCAATACACAGGATTTCTTCATTCGCCAACTTGCTGCATCTGGCTCTAATCTGTTTGGTTTGAGGTTCTACGCCCCTTGGGTGATGCGGCTGATCAAACTTCACTCCTCTATCTCATATTAGCCCTCGGCCCGTAACCATCGGATCTTTTTGCCTGATGTGGATATGTCTATTGAAGCCATCTATCCCGAGCCTACCAAGGAACCTCTCAGTCTTCAGAATGTAGAGCATCAAAGTTTCACTCAGAACGTTGAAGGCGTTGAAGCCGTAACTCGTGTGTATCCTTTGGCTGGCACTACACATGCACCGCATCCTGCTCTCACTGAAGCCACTGACAGTACAACTGCTCCACGATCCAAGAAGCGCACTCGTGTTCTCAACGACCGAGAGCTTCTTATGGCTCTTCATCAGAAACAGGATAGGCATCATGACTGGCTGAAGCGTCAGATGCAAAGCCTCTTGGTGGATGTTAATCGCATTCGCAATCTTGCCACCAAGAATGCTTTTGTTGCCCATGAAACCTCTCACCGCACATGGAAAGGGCTAACACTGATGTGTTCTGAAGATGATCTTCAAGAGGATGGCTTCACTGAGGGATTCAAGTTTGACTCCACACCTCCTTGAAGGGTAGTGCTGCGACGAACTCCATCCCTTGAAGACTCTGACTTCTCTTCCTCTGCTGCAACTGTGAATGCCAGAGTAATCGAGGATGAAGACGATGCTACTTCACCGCCACCTCCTTCAGCATGCTTCGACTCTGCTCCAAGCTCTTCAGCACCGCCAAACACAACCAACAACCCTGCTGCTTCACCTACTCCTCATGGGAACGAGTAGATGCTCTATGTCTTCAAACCTTTTTGGTCCTTACTGACAAAAGGGGGAGAAGCATATGAGGTTGATAGTCTTCAAGCGGGTCCATATGGGCGGGTGCTTTATATTTTGCTTCGTGCTTACAACTCTCGTTTTGCTACATTTGGTTCTTTGAGTTGTAACACTTAAACTCGATGATCGTCTGCTACTTATTTGCCACCTTGTGTTGCGATGATAAATTCCGCATGTGCGACGATAAATTCCGCACTTAGATCATTCTACAGACGTCCATTTTCCATTATGCATGTCATTATCTTCATATACTTTCACATGCATAGTGGATTGTCATCATAAGTTGAGGTGGATCTCCACAAGTACAACCTGCCATATGCATTTGCATTCCAAAAGCAAATTACTTATATGCACATCTTCAGGGGGAGCCCTTGCAACTTTGAGTTCAACTAGTTTGTCATCAATCACCAAAAAGGGGGAGATTGTAAGTGCATCTAGTGCCACCCCTAGTTGGTTTTGGAGTATTGACGACAAACCTAGTTGAGGGACTAATGTGTTTGTGAGAATTGCAGGATAACACAGGTAGAAGTCCCTCATTGATTCGGTTTTCCTACCAGAGATGACCCCTAAAAATGTATGAAGACATTGAAGTCAAAGGTGGTATATGAAGATACTCACATTGAAGACTATGACAAGAGAAGACACCACATGAAGCCTATGGAGCTCGAAGACTTAGATCTTTCGTAGTTCTCTTTCTTCTATGTTAAGTCATAGGAACCACCGTACTGTTAAGTGGGGTCCAAGAGAACCAGTCAGAATGACTGAAGTGATTCTTAAACAAAACCTATGTCTTCGAGTGAAGACTTTAAGAGCGAATCTTGTCCAGAGTCGGGCAAGTCAGCTTTGCTTGAAGCCCAAGTAAAGTTGCCGTGTGAGTTTGAAATCTGACCGTTGGAAAACCTGTCAGTTCCTTAGTGACCCAGGGTCATTTTGGACAAATCAGGTCGGGTTGCCAAGTGGCTATAAATAGCCCACCCCTACAACCATAAACGGTTGGCTGCTCAGATTCAGAGTACGGCTTTTGTCGTTTGAGAGCAACCCACCTCGAAGCCTTTGAGAGAGAATTCCTTGCGAGGATAAAGCCCTAACCACCCAGAGCCAAAGAGAATTAGGCATCACTTAAGTCTTCTTGTCTGTGTGATCTGAAGACTTATTACACTTGAGGACTGTGCATCCTCCAGCCGGTTAGGCGTCGCGTTCTGAGCATCCAAGAGACATTGTGGATTACCGGTGAATGAAGTCTGTGAAGGTTTGGGAGTCTACCTTGAAGACTTACCAGAGTGATTGGGCGAGGTCTGTGTGACCTTAGCTCAAGGGGAATACAGTGAGGACTGGGTGTCCTGAGCTGCGTGTTCAGGACTGGGTGTCCGGGACTGTGTGTCCTAAGGTTTAAATACCTAGCCGCCCTAACCATACGTACAGTTGTCACAGCAACTGGAACTGGTCCAACAAATCATTGTCTTCAGCGAGTCACTGGTTTCATCTTCCCTTCCCTTTACTTACTGTTACTCCTTATGAAGTCATTGTATGTTCGCACTTGTCGGATTTCGGGTTCCGGCAGACCCTTAAGGTTCAAACACTGGGGTGCGCACGGAGATTACGCCTTCTACCTCTCCGTCTCACAAAGATCTAAACTACTGAAAGAAATGCACAAGAGACACAAGGTTTATACTGGTTCGGGCCACCGTTGTGGTGTAATACCCTACTCCAGTGTGTGGTGGGTGGATTGCTTCTTGGGGCTGATGATGATGAACAATACAAGGAAGAACAACCTCGCGAGGGTCTGTTCTTGGGTGGGGCGATGAACTGCTGAGAGGAGTTCAGCCACCTTTCTCTCTCTATCTCTCTCTCTCTAGCCAACGACCGAATCAAACCAGAACCCCTTGCTATGTGGGCGGCTGGTCCTATTTATAGAGGCCCTGGTCCTCTTCCCAAATATTGAGCGGGAAGGGAGCCAACAATGGCGGGCTAATTTGAAGGGGGACAGCAAGTATCAACTATCCTGACAAAAGCAGTCTTCGCCTGCGCAAAGCTCTGGTGATGACGCCGTCTTGGGATCCATGGTGACCTCCGTCTCGTAGTCCTCCTGGTCTTGGTCTCGTTGCACCGAAATGGCAACCTTTACCTGATGCCTCGGTACTCCGCGGCTGCGCTTGTTCCCTTTGCACCAAAGAGGAAAGGTGGACGCTGTGCGGGCTGGCACCCGCCTGGCGCCCCGTGTCGTCATGGCTGGCGTCACGGGCACCTCGCGAGGTACCCTGCCTTGATCTCTCCGCCTCCTCGCGAGCCAGCCTGACGAGGCCGTGCCTGATGAAGGTCCGTGTCGTTCTCCCCGCGAGGCTTGTCCCCTCGCGAGGGTCTTGAGTCTTGTGTTGATGAAGATGGGCCGTGTTGGGCCCCCTTTGAGCCACGCCGCGGGCCGCGGGCAGGCAAGTCTGGGGACCCCCATTCCCAGAACGCCGACAGTAGCCCCCGGGCCCAAGGCGCGGCCGGGCTTGGCCGTGCCGAGAGGCGAAAGGGTAAGGGCGAAGCGCCGCGGGCCCTAACATCCTGCGGCCTTGGGCGCCGCGTGGCGGTTGATGGGACGTGAGTGCTCCTGCAACCGCGCAGGTAGATAGAGGAACGGCATCTGCCCCGACTTTGCCCTGTGCTGCTTAGATCCCCTTTCTTGCGCCTCCCCCTTCTTCCTCCAAATTTCCAGATCTACTCCGGCTGCGTGACCTAGGAAGCCATGGCGCCTCGTCAGTCTCCGGCCGAAGCTTGGTACTCACCCGCTCTGGACTCGCCGAACGTGTCCAAGGCGAGCCTTGCCCAGCTGCGCCAGATGGCGGCGGCGCAGGGCATCCATGGGGCGCAGGTGTTCAAGGCCGGCTCTGCCACCCCCGAGGGCCGAGGGAGCACCTTCTATCCTCTCTTTGTAAGCTCCATTGCCGTGGGCCTGGTGCCTCCCTTCTCCGAGTTTTTCTTCTCTGTCCTCCGCCATTACAACTTGCAAGCTCTGCATCTCCACCCCAACTCCGTCCTTCTCCTGGCGATCTTCGCCTACTACTGCGAGGCCCACGTAGGGGTGCAACCTTCAGTGGCCTTGCTACGCCACTACTTCTCCCTCCGGGTCTCTCGCGGTTCTCCTTCCGCGTGCGTGAGCTTCGTTGCGTATGGCGGCACCATCGCCATCTCGAATCCCGAGAAGAGGATTGAGGGCTTCAGGAGCAAGTGGGTCTTGGTAGATGCCGGGCGCGTCCACCCAAGGTTGATCTTGCCCGCGGAGCAGCCCGCGAGCTCCAGCGACTGGTCCCGAGAGGAGCTCATAGACCCCCGCGCGAAACTGATGTTGGAGAAGATGGACGCGGACCTAAGGCCGGCCAGCACGGCGGCGGCGAAGTTGACCGGTGCGTCGCTGCTGAGGGAGTTCCTGGAGCACCAGCTGGCTCCACTCCGGCGGTACTCACCTCCGATGTAGAGGCCTCATTCGAGCCCCGCGGCCTTGGGCGATGAAGATTTGGCCGCGGTCCTCCAATCTCTGGTCGGGGGCGAGGTGGCAAGGCTGGAGGGCGCTCCCAAGCCCTTGTTCCTTCGCGATGACTGGGAGCAGGTGGTGAAGTCCATGCCCGTTTTCAACGGGGACGGGCTCGTGCCCATGGTGACCTCCGTGGGACCGGTGGACGTGCCCTCCGGCGACTCCAGCGAGGAGGAGGACGAAGAGGAGCGGGAAAAGGGGCCTGACTCCGAGGCGACCGACGGAGAGTCGAGGGCCCCCTTCTCTCGGCGCAGGCTCCGCAGTCTCCGCCTTTCTTCGAGCGATGAAGACGAGGATGGAGATGAGCAGGTCGGCGGGAGCCTACCCCTGATCCCGAAGAAGGACAGGACCGGGCTGATCTCCTGCGGGTCTGCCCCTGCCCCGGGGCAGTCTGCAGACGCGCCTTCTGCTTCAGAGGTTGACCCTTCCAGCCGGCTGTCAGGCTTCAAGTTTGGCCGGAGGCTGCCCGAGCTCACCGGCGATGACCCGTAAGTGCTTGACCCTTGTCTCCGTTTCTTGTTCCGCTGCCGAGGCTTGACGTTCGTATTTCATGAATAGGCTGGCGCCCGCGGTGAAGAAGCTGAAGGGAGCTCCTGAGGCTCCATCCGCGGGAGCGCCTCCGTCTGCGGAGGAGGGTGACCGTGGTGCACGGGCTTCTCCCGCCCGGTTGTCCTCGCGAGGCCTGGCCGAGCTGGCTGGGGTGAGCTCAGCCCCCATGGCCCAAGTGACTCCTGTGGTGCCTTTGCCCACTACCGCCACCACAGCCGCTGGGGCGCAGCAGGCTCCACCTCAGGACGCTGTGATCTTGTCGTCGCCGCCTTCTCCCCCTGTTCCGCCGACTGTTGCTTCTCCAACTTCTCCTGCCGTCCTGGAGCGTGTTGTTGCTGGACTGGACCGGCAGCGGCAGGACCTTCTTGCCGACCCTCGCCTGGTGGCCGGGGGCTTGGAGCTAGCTTCAGGATGGATCCGCTCCGACGCCTCGATCCGGGCGGCGCTGGTTCAAGCCTCGATGGCCTGTGACGAGGAGAGGCAGGCCGTCCGTGAGACGAAGGTTGCTCGTGACGCAGCCCTGGGGGAGGTGGTTGAAGCCCGCAATCGTTGCAAGGCGCTGGAGGACGAGCTGCAAGGCCCGCGGGATCAGCTCGCGAAAGAGGTTCGTCTTCGCCAGGAGCAGGAAGAAGGCATGAAGGCTCGCGAGGTGGCCATCGAGGGCCGGGAGGCCAAGCTCAAGAAGCGCCGCGACCGCCTGAGCGCACTGGGGGAGGAGTTGGAGGCGACGAAGGTCGAGCTGGACAAGAAGGCCCTGGTTCTTGCCGAGGACCGCGTGGCCTTCGCTGGCATGGAGAAGAAGGCTCGTGCTTCGCTGAAGATGCTCTACGCCAGCGGCCTGGAGAGCCCGCTAGCCGGCGACGAGGACGGCCCCACCAAGCTGCTTCCCTTCCTGGTTCGTGCTCTTGAGGATGTCACCCTTGGCCTTGGCCCCACGGCCGAGGCCGAGGCGCGTGTCCTGTCTTCTGCTGCGCTGACGCGGGTCTTCACCCACATCTACCTTCGCGACCCCAGCGCTGACCTTGACAGCCTGTTGGAGCCAGTAAGCGGCGAGGGTGCTGCCGCCGCAGCCGAGGCCGTGAAGGGTCGCGCAGAGGCTCTGCTGGGGAAGTTCCGGGCCTTCAGCACCAAGCCGAAGCAGGATGCTTCCGGTCGTGATGCTCCATGAAGCGGGGCCACCCGCGCTGTTCTGCTGCCGCCAGATGACTCCGTTGCTGTTCCTGTCCTGCTTTTAATTCCTGCACCTGCATCATGCCTCGGGGAGGCGTTTAAACTTGCGTTTGGTGTTGAGATGGTATGGACTGTAATATTTGCTTTTAAGTTCCTTGAATTTTATGCTTTTCTTCCCTACTTGTTTGTGTTCTACGCCGGCAGAGCCTGGCCCCGCGCGTACCTCACCTAGCATTAGCCCCGACCGGAAACCAGGACGGGACCAAAGGAGTGAGGGGCTACGGAGACAGTTAGGCTCCTGAGTCGCGATGCTCAGGAGTCCCCCTTGGTGCACGAACAACAAGTAGGGAGGTGTGATGTAGGTGGATCTTCCGTTCTACGTCTGCAGAGCCCGACTCCGCGCGTACCTCACCCAGCATTAGCCCCGACCGGAAACCAGGACAGGACCAAAGGAGTGAGGGGCTACGGAGCCAGGTAGGCTCCTGAGTCGCGATGCTCAGGAGTCCCCCTTGATGCGCAAACAGCAAGTGATGAGGCGGGATGCATGTGGGACTACCGTTCTACGTCTGCAGAGCCCGGCCCCGCGCGTGCCTCACCCAGCGCTAGCCTTTCGGAACTAGGGAGTGAGGGGCTACGGGACCATTTAGGCCCCTGAGTCGCGATGCTCAGGGGTCCCCTTGACGCTCAAACGGCCTTCATACCTCGGCTCCGCTCGGGGAGAGACGCGCGGCTAACCAGGCCCGAGGGGCCTGGCTGGGTGGCGTACGTCCGGGCGTGACCCAGGCGCAGCCCCCGTGCCCAGCCCTCTCGCGCGGCGCTCCTGAGGAGAGGCGTTGCGATGAGGCTAGACACTGAGCTCTGGGCTCCCTGAGGTTGATGCGGCCCGGGGGCCACCCTCAGTTGTTTATCACCAGCGCGGAGCATAGCGCTTCCGCATGTGTACGGGCATAGCTGCTCCTCGGCAGTGTCGTCATCCAGCGCGGAGCATGGTGCTTCCACTGGTACGTGGGAGGGAGCTCCCCTTTGGGAGGAGCCCCCAGGGCGTGTACAGCCCCACCCTGACACGTGGCCGGCATGGTAGGGCTAGGTGAGGTGTATCTGGGCACCCGTGAGCCAGCGCGGGACTCACGGGGCCCTACCTCTAGGCGGGTTGCGCCTGGCACTGGGCCTTATCTTGTGCTGTGTTCCTGCAAATTTAGTTAGATGCCGGCACTCTACGTCCTTGGGTCCCGGCCCTCGAGCTTGTCTCAGCCGTCGCTGGTATGCCAGGTCGCGATGCCGTGGACATGGCCAGAGGGTGAGGGCTGGAGAGCCAGTAAGAGCCCTGAGTCGCGATGCTCAGGCACCCCCCCTTTAACGTGCAAATGGTCGACATGGATAAGAAGAGGTGCCGTGGACAGGCATCAAGTAATCAAGCAGGACAGGCGAATGCATAGCTGGAGATAAACGCAAGGGAGATACATGCCGCTGGGCCTGGCCCGAGCGACTTGGGGATGATGCAGCCCGAGGGGCGCCCCCAACGAAGCAAGCTAACGACATGAAGTAAAGGGATACATACCGCAGGGACGAACCCACGCGGCCTGGGAACGATGCAGCCCTGGGAGGGCGCTCCCAGCCGGGAATGAAACTTGTAAGATGTCACTTGGGGTGTCGAGGAAGAAGGGGTGTTGGTGCAGCAGACTCGGCGGGCTGCGGTAGCCGATCCTCACGAGCCCCCAGGCCCAGGGGCCTCGGGAGGCTCCGGAGGCACTGGTAGCTCTTGGCGTCTGTCTTCTTGTGCTTCCATGATGCCCCTCATGAGGCGCTGGCGCGTTGCAACCGCGCTCGGCAGGCCGTAAGGCATGCGAACGTAGCTGTGGGGCAGGCCCCCGCAGCGCCCCACTCGCGAGGGCCAGAGGCGCCCCATCGTGGCGGCTTGGTTGAGCCCTGGTACATCGATGCAGACGCGCAGCTCACCATCCTCGCCCGGATGGGGAGCCACAGCCGGTAGACGGCGGCAACCTCTCATGATCCTTGACTCCTGTAGCTCTTGGATGGCCTTGTCGACGAACTCCTGCGGGTCCGGCCTTCCTTGCCTTGCTCCTTCTTGAGGGAAACATGCTTTGAAACACGCCTCCACGTGGTGCCCAAGCGCCTCCCTCGTGACCCTGGCCAGGTCGGTGGCCCTCCAGGGAGAGCCCCCGAGCCCTTCCTGAGGAGGGCGCTGGGTGCGCCTTCCTATGCGATGGAAGGGGGTTCCCCCTGGGCAGATGCGAGCCCTGAGGGACCCGCCTCCCGAGGGGCCGGTCCGGGCGATGTCTTCTTCTTCTTGGGGGTGGTCTCGGCAAGCCTCCTGCTTCCGCGATCCGGGTCTTCCAGTGTCCCAGCCTGAAAGGCTTGCTCCAGGGAACACACTGCGTCCTTCTCTTCACAGGGCACCGTGATGACTCCGCCACTTCCTGGCATCTTGAGGACGTTGTAGCCATTGTGAGTCACGGCCATGAACTTGGCCAGCGCTGGGTACCCGAGGATGGCGTTGTACGGCAGGTGGATGTGGGCGACGTCGAAGTCGATGAGCTTCGTGCGGTAGTTGTCGCGTGCCCCGAAGGTGACAGGGAGGCGGACCTGCCCGATTGGGACCGTGGAGCCGTCGGTGATTCTGGAGAAGGGCTTGGTTGGCTGAAGCTGGCTGTAGGACACTTGGAGGTTGTTGAACATTTCCACGGACAGGACGTTGAGCCCTGCCCCGCCATCGATGAGGGTCTTGGTGACCACCACATTGCTGATGATTGGGGAACAAAGCATCGGGAGGACTCCGGCTGTGGCTGCGCACTTGAGTTGATCTGCCGAGCTGAACGTGATGGCGCACGCCGACCACCTGAGAGGGCGCGTTGCTTCAAGCCTGGGGAGGACTGCGTTCACTTCGCGGGCAAACTGCTTGAAGATGCGCTGGGAGGCTGGGGCTTGAGCTCCGCCCAGGATGCATGCGATGGCGTGCGGCTCCTGGAAGCCCCCAGCCCCCTTGTCTTGATGGCGGTCCTCGTTTCTCCTTGGCTGAGGCGGCAGTGGAGGGAGGCCTGCGTGGCCCTATGGGCGATCCTCACGAGGCTGATCCCTCCAGTCCCCCTCACGAGGCAGGTCTCTCCAGTGATCCTCGCGAGGTTGATCGCGCCACCCTTGGCGCGGGCCGTGGTCTTCCCAGTGTCCCGCGTTTCTTCCTCCTCCTCGGTCGTAGCCCCGATCGGCGCGTTCGGGACAACGGCCGATCCTTCCTTCTCGCATGGCGTGGAGCTCTTGGCATTCGTTGGTGTTGTGGGTGTGGAGGTTGTGGTACACACAGTACCGGCCGCCCCGGGAGGACTCCGGCAGATCTTTGCCCCGCTTGGTGTCTGGTTCTACTGCAAGCACGGCAGCCCCCTTGCGCTTCACGTCCTTGGCCTTGGGCTTCTTCTCTTCTGGGTCTGTGGCAGGCAGCTCGAGGAGGGAGAGGCGTCCCTCCTCAGCCCTGGCGCACTTGGTCGCCAAGTTGAACAACTCTAGGGAGGTGCACAGGTCTTCATGCATCGCCAGCTCCTCCTTCATCTTGACGTCGCGCACACCATCGGAGAAGGCCGAGATGATGGCCTCCTCAGACACCTTGGGGATCTTGAGGCGCGCGCTGTTGAAGCGTTGGATGTACTTTTGCAGGGTCTCTCCAGGTTGTTGCTTGATGCGGCGCATGTCGCTCACGGCGGGCGGCCGGTCGCGAGTACCTTGGAAGTTGGCGATGAAGCGGGTGCGCATCTGGTCCCAGGAAGAGATCGTGCCTGGAGCCAGATTCAGGAGCCAGGTGCGAGCTCCTTCCTTGAGCGCCATGGGAAACCAGTTTGCCATGACCTTCTTGTCCCCGCTGGCAGCTTCTATCCCCAGCTCATAGAGATGGAGGAACTCGGCAGGGTCAGTGGTGCCATCGTAACGAGGAGGTAGGTCTGGCTTGAACTTGCCGGGCCACGTGACGGTACGCAGCTCGGTGGTGTAGGTGCGGCAGCCTGCGGTGGCCACAAAAGGCCTCGGCTGGTGGAGAGCTCGGTCTTGAGGGTCCCCACGCGCTACAGCTAGGAGCAGCGCGGGGTCTTGGTGTGCCGGAGCCGGAGCAGGGTCATGGCGTGCCGGAGCAGGGAGCGCCCGGGCAGCTCCTGGCGGGCGAGGGACTTCTTGGCAGCTCCGTTCTTGCTGCGCTGGCACCTGACGGAGTGGGTTCCGCCCAGGGGCCACGCGCCTTGGAGCCATGGCGTCTTCTTGGGGAGGAGGCAGCTGGTACGCCTGCAGAGCTTCGTTGCCCGCGCGGGGCGGGGTGTGGCGCAGCGGAACGGACGGCGCTGAAGAGCCCCCTACGGCGCAGACGAGCTCGGCGACGCGGTCGAGCCACTCGTCGTAGACGTCGTCGACGGGACGGTAGCGCAGGAGCTCGTTTGACGCGAGGAGCGCAGCTCGAGCCTCCAAGGGTGCGCGGAGCGCGCGGGACGAAGAACCAGCTGGTGCAAGCGATGGAGTAGCGGTGCAGCCATCTTGCCGCACGGAAGGATGCTGAGACGAAGCTTGCTGCTCGCCCCCCGCCGGGCCGGTGGCGGCGTTGATGGCGGGCGACGGGGAACGACGAGGATGCCCGCCGACGGGCCCTGTCTGGGCGATGCGGGAAGCGATGGCGGCCCGGCGCTCGGCGCGGGCCCGACGAGCGTCGGACATGGATGCGACGATAGGAGGAGAACGAAGCGGTGGAAGACGAATTCCGGTGCTTTAGCGGTGGAAGACGAATTCTGGCGCACCCCTACCTAGCGCGCCAAATGTCAGATTTCGGCTTCCGGCAGACCCTTAAGGTTCGAACACTGGGGTGCGCGCGGAGATTACGCCTTCTACCTCTCCGTCTCACAAAGATCTAGACTACTGAAAGAAATGCACAAGAGACACAAGGTTTATACTGGTTCGGGCCACCGTTGTGGTGTAATACCCTACTCCAGTGTGTGGTGGGTGGATTGCCTCTTGGGGCTGATGATGATGAACAATACAAGGAAGAACAACCTCGCGAGGGTCTGTTCTTGGGTGGGGCGATGAACTGCTGAGAGGAGTTCATCCACCTTTCTCTCTATCTCTCTCTCTCTCTAGCCAACGACCGAATCAAACCAGAACCCCTTGCTATGTGGGTGGCTGGTCCTATTTATAGAGGCCCTGGTCCTCTTCCCAAATATTGAGCGGGAAGGGAGCCAACAATGGCGGGCTAATTTGAAGGGGGACAGCAAGTATCAACTATCCTGACAAAAGCAGTCTTCACCTGCGCAAAGCTCTAGTGATGACGCCGTCTTGGGCTCCATGGTGACCTCCGTCTTGTAGTCCTCCTGGTCTTGGTCTCGTTGCACCGAAATGGCAACCTTTACCTGATGTCTCGGTACTCTGCGGCTGCGCTTGTTCCCTTTGCACCAAAGAGGAAAGGTGGACGCTGCGCGGGCTGGCACCCGCCTGGCGCCCCGTGTCGTCATGGCTGGCATCATGGGCACCTCACGAGGTACCCTGCCTTGATCTCTCCGCCTCCTCGCGAGCCAGCCTGACGAGGCCGTGCCTGATGAAGGTCCGTGTCATCCGCCCCGCGAGGCTTGGCCCCTCGCGAGGGTCTTGAGTCTTGTGTTGATGAAGATGGGCCGTGCTGGGCCCCCTTTGAGCCACGCCACGGGCCGCAGGCAGGCAAGTCTGGGGACCCCCGTTCCCAGAACGCCGACAGCACTATCTTTTGTCTTCACTGAGTGACTGCGTGTTCTTTGTGGCTTCACAATATCTTCCTACCTGATCCTTACTACATTGCTGCTATTAGTCATTGTGCTTTCACTCTATTGAATACTTGACTATGGCTTGCCTAGTGTAGTCTACCTTCCGCTGCAGGGTAATAGGTTTATTTCTATCGTTTGTCTTCATAACTTCCACGTTTTGAAGACTTTCATAAAAATCGCCTATTCACCCCCCCTCTAGTCGATATAACACACTTTCAATAAATTTGAGGTGGTTTCGTACCCTACCATAATCTCTTCGTTCGTTCTCCGCTATTAGTGACTTTGGAGTGACTCTTTGTTGCATGTTGAGGGATAGTTATGTGATCCAATTATGCTATTATTGTTGAGGGAACTTGCACCAGCAAAAGTATGAACCCTAGGCCTTATTTCCTATCATTGCAATACCATTTACGCTCACTTTTATCATTAGTTACCTTGCTGTTTTTATATTTTCAGATTACAAATACCTTTATCTACCATCCATATTGCACTTGTATCACCATCTCTTCGCTGAACTAGTGCACCTATACAATTTACCATTGTATTGGGTGTGTTGGGGACACAAGAGACTCTTTGTTATTTGGTTGCAGGGTTGCTTGAGAGAGACCATCTTCATCCTACGCCTCCTACGGATTGATAAACCTTAGGTCATCCACTTGAGGGAAATTTGCTACTGTCCTACAAACCTCTGCACTTGGAGGCCCAACAACGTCTACAAGAAGAAGGTTGTGTAGTAGACATCAAGCTCTTTTCCGGCGCCGTTGCCGGGGAGGTGAGTGCTTGAAGGTATATATTTAGATCTTGCAATCGAGTCTTTTAGTTTCTTGTTTTATCACTAGTTTTCTTTATAAAAGAAAACTATAAAAAATGGAATTGAGTTTGTCTCATACACTTCACCTTTTTAATATCTTTCGTGAGTATGATGGAAAGGATAATTGTGCTCAAGTGCTAGAAGAAGAAATCTATAAAATGTTTGGCACTAAATATTTGAATGATGAGCATGATTGCAATGTTGTTAGTATGAATTCCTTGAATATCCATAATGCTAATGATATGCAAAGCCACGAGCTTGGGGAAGCTATGTTTGATGAAGATGATATATTTTGTCCCCCAAGTTTTGGTGAGCAAATTTATTATGATGCAAGCATGCCTCCTATCTATGATGATTATTGTGATGACACATATGCTTTGAAGAATAATTATAACCATGAAACTTGTCATCTTGATCTTAATTTTCAATCACATGATAGTTATTTCGTTGAGTTTGCTCCCACTATTCCGAATGAGAAGAATTTTGCTTATGTGGAGAGTAATAAAAATTCTATGCTTGTAGATCATGAAAATAATGCTTTAGGTGGTGGTTATATTGTTGAATTCATTCATGATTCTACTGAAAATTATTATGAGGGAGGAATATATGCTTGTAGGAATTGCAATAATATCAAGTTTCCTCTCTATGTGCTTAAAGTTTTGAAGTTATGCTTGTTTTACCTTCCTATGCAAGTTGATTCTTGTTCCCACAAGTTGTTTGCTCACAAAATCCCTATGCATAGGAAGTGGGTTAGACTTAAATGTGCTAGTCATATTCTTCATGATGCTCACTTTATGTTACAATTCTTATCTTTTATGTGAGCATCATTGAAATCATCATGCCTAGCTAGAGGCGTTAAACGATAGCACTTGTTGGGAGGCAACCCAATCCTATTCTTGTTCTTTACTTTTTGCTCCTGTTTAGTAATAAATAATTCATCTATCCTCTGTTTAGATGTGGTTTTATACTTTTAATTATTGTTTGTGCCAAGTAGAACCTTTGGGAAGACTTGGGGAGAGTCTTGTTCATCATGCTGTAAAAAACAGAAACTTTAGCGCTCACGAGAATTGCTGCTATTTTTATTTGGAGAGTGATATTTAGTTAATTATTTTTGCAGATGATTAATAGATAAATTCCACAGGTTCAGCAATATATTTGAGAATTTTATGAGTTCCATAAGTATACATTTGATCCAGATTACTACAGACTGTTCTGTTTTTGATAGATTCTGTTTTTCATGCGTTGTTTACTTATTTTGATGCATCTATGGCTAGTAAAATAGTTTATAAACCATAGATAAGTTGTAATACAGTAGGTTTAACACCAATATAAATAAAGAATGAGTTCATTACAGTACCTTCAAGTGGTGATTTATTTTCTTGTACTAATGGAGCTTACGAGTTTTCTGTTAAGTTTTGTGTTGTGAAGTTTTCAAGTTTTGGGTAAGGATTCGATGGACTATGGAATAAGGAGTGGCAAGAGCCTAAGCTTGGGGATGCCCGAGGCACCCCAAGGTAATACTCAAGGATATCCAAGAGTCTAAGCTTGGGGATGCCCCGGAAGGCATCCCCTCTTTCGTCTTCGTTCATCGGTAACTTTACTTGGAGCTATATTTTTATTTACCACATGATATGTGTTTTGCTTGGAGCATCAATTTATTTTGTTAGGATTTTCATGCTGTTATTTAGAACAATGTTTTTCATCTTTTATTTCAATAAAAGTGGCATTGATAGCCTTTACTATGCCTATGTTACAAGTATACATGTTGCTGCTTGAAAACAGAAAGTTTACTGTTCTTGCAATAATTCCCTAGAAAAGTCAGAATGTGATAAAATGTTGAAACCTTTTGCATATTAAGATCTGATAAATTTTCTACAGTGGGAATTTTCTTTCATAATTTCTGGAGCTAGGGAAGTATGGATGTTGCTGCATTCTTTACAGACTATCCTGTTTAGGCAGATTGTTGTTATGTTTGCATTGTTTGCATATGTTTGCTTCTTTAATGATTCTATTTGAGGATAGGACTATTAAATATGCAGAGGAATTTAGTATGCAATGTTGAATAATAATTTTAGTGATTTGCTACAGTAGTGTATGATAAGGTTTTTGCAATGGTTTATACTAACCTATCTCATGAGTCCTTGTTGAGTTTTGTGTGGATGAAGCTTTTGAGATTTAGGGAGACCGCGATATGAGAGGAATTAAGGAGACACAAAAGCTCAAGCTTGGGGATTCCCAAGGCACCCCAAGATAATATTTCAAGAAGTCTCAAGCGTCTAAGCTTGGGGATGCCCCGGTTGGCATCCCACCTTTCTTCTTCAACAACTATCGGTTAGTATCGGTTGATCCTAAGTTTTTTGCTTCTTCACATGATGTTTGCCATTCTTAGAATGTCATTTTATTTAGTTTTGCTTGCTGTTTGAATAGAATGCCAAGATCTGAAATTATTAAATGTTAGAGAGTCTTCACATAGTTGCATAATTATTCGACTACTAACTGATCTTCACTTATATCTTTTGGTGTAGTTTGTCATTTGCTCTAGTGCTTCACTTATATCTTTTTAGAGCACGGTGGTGGTATTATAGAAATAGATGAACTCTCATTCTTCACTTATATCATTTTGAGAGTTTTAAATAGCATGGTAATTTTCTTAAATAATCCTAATATGCTAGGCATCCAATAATAGTAAAAACTTTCATATAGAGTATTGAATACTAAGAGAAGTTTGATGCTTGTTGATTGTTTTGAGATATGGAGATGGTGATATTAGAGTCATTCTAGTTTAGTAGTTGTGAATTTGAGAAATACTTGTGTTGAAGCTTGTGATTCCCATAGCATGCACGTATGGTGAACCGTTATGTGATGAAGTCGGAGCATGATTTATTTATTGATTGTCTTCCTTATGAGTGGCGGTCGGGGACGAGCGATTTTCTTTTCCTACCAATCTATCCCCCTAGGAGCATGCGCGTAATACTTTGCTTTGATAACTTGTAGATTTTTGCAATAAGTATATGAGTTCTTTATGACTAATGTTGAGTCCATGGATTATACGCACTCTCACCCTTCCACCCTTGCTAGCCTCTCAAGTACCGCGCACCTTTCGTCGGTACCATAAACCCACCATTTACTTTCCTCAAAACAGCCACCATACCTAACTATTATGGCATTTCCATAGCCATTCCGAGATATATTGCCATGCAAATTTCCATCGTTTCGTTTATTATGACACGCTTCATCATTGTCATATTGCTTTGCATGATCATGTAGTTGACATCGTATTTGTGGCAAAGCCACCATTCATAATTATTCATACATGTCACTCATGCATCATTGCACATCCCGGTACACCGCCGGAGGCATTCATATAGAGTCATATCTTGTCTTAAGTACTGAGTTGAAAATCTTGAGTTGTAAGAAAATAAAAGTGTGATGATTATCATTATTAGAGCATTGTCCCAGTGAGGAAAGGATGATGGAGACTATGATTCCCCCACAAGTCGGGATGAGACTCCGGACGAAAAAAAAGAGGCCATAAAAAAAGAGAAGTCCCAAATAAAAAAATAAAAAATAAAAAAAATGAGAGAAAAAGAGAGAAGGGACAATGCTACTATCCTTTTACCACACTTGTGCTTCAAAGTAGCACCATGATCTTCATGATAGAGAGTCTCCTATGTTGTCACTTTCATATACTAGTGGGAATCTTTCATTATAGAACTTGGCTTGTATATTCCAATGATGGGCTTCCTCAAAATGCCCTAGGTCTTCGTGAGCAAGCGAGTTGGATGCACACCCACTAGTTTCTTTTGTTGAGCTTTCATATACTTATAGCTCTAGTGCATCTGTTGCATGGCAATCCCTACTCACTCACATTGATATCTATTGATGGGCATCTCCATAGCCCG
Source organism: Triticum urartu (assembly GCF_003073215.2). NCBI lineage: Eukaryota > Viridiplantae > Streptophyta > Magnoliopsida > Poales > Poaceae > Triticum > Triticum urartu. The sequence goes on along the minus strand of NC_053027.1, from coordinate 495,717,644 downwards.
TTGATACGCCTAGTTGATGTGAGACTATCTTCTCCTTTTTTGTCTTCTCCACAACCACCATTCTATTCCACCTATAGTGCTATATCCATGGCTCACGCTCATATATTGCGTGAAGATTGAAAAGTTTGAGAACATCATAAGTATGAAACAATTGCTTGGCTTGTCATCGGGGTTGTGCATGATTTAAATATTTTGTGTGGTGAAGATGGAGCATAGCCAGACTATATGATTTTGTAGGGATAACTTTCTTTGGCCATGTTATTTTGAGAAGACATGATTGCCTAGTTAGTATGCTTGAAGTATTATTATTTTTATGTCGATATTAAACTTTTGTCTTGAATCTTTCGGATCCAAATATTCATGCCACAATTAAGAAGAATTACATTGAAATTATGCCAAGTAGCACTCCGCATCAAAAATTCTGTTTTTATCATTTACCTACTCGAGGACGAGCATGAATTAAGCTTGGGGATGTTGATACGTCTCCAATGTATCTATAATTTTTGATTGCTCCATGCTATATTATCTACTGTTTTCAATGTTTATGGGCTTTATTATACACTTTTATATCATTTTTGGGACTAACCTATTAACCCAGAGCCCAGTGCCAGTTTCTATTTTTACCCTGTTTTAGGGTTTCGAAGAAAAGGAAAATCAAACGGAGTCCAATTGACCTGAAACTTCACGGAACTCATTTTTGGAAGGAAATAAGCCCAGAAGACTTGGAGTGCATGTTGGGGGATCTACGAGGAGGTCACGAGGCAGGGGGGCGCGCGCACCCCCCTGGGCGCGCCCTCCACCCTCGTGAGCCCCTCGTGCCCCCCCCTGACGTACTTCTTCCGCCTATATATCTCCATATACCCTAAAAACATCCGTGAGCACAATAGATCGGGAGTTCCGCTGCCAGAAGCCTCCGTAGCCACCGAAAGCCAATCTAGACCCGTTCCGGCACCCTGCCGGAGGGGGCAATCCCTCTTCGGTGGCCATCTTCATCATCCTGGTGCTCTCCATGACGAGGAGGGAGTAGTTCTCCCTCGGGGCTGAGGGTATGTACCAGTAGCTATGTGTTTGATCTCTCTCTCTCTCTCGTGTTCTTGATTTGGCACGATCTTGATGTATCGCGAGCTTTGCTATTATAGTTAGATCTTATGTTTCTCCTCCCCCTCTACTCTCTTGTAATGGATTGAGTTTCCCCTTTGAAGTTATCTTATCGGATTGAGTCTTTAAAGATTTGAGAACACTTGATGTATGTCTTGCCGTGGATATCTGTGGTGACAATGGGATATCACGTGATTCACTTGATGTATGTTTTGGTGACCAACTTGTGGGTTCCGCCCATGAACCTATGCATAGGGGTTGGCACACGTTTTCGTCGTGATTCTCCAGTAAAAACTTTGGGGCACTCTTTGAGGTTCTATGTGTTGGTTGAATAGATGAATCTGAGATTGTGTGATGCATATCGTATAATCATACCCACGGATACTTGAGGTGACATTGGAGTATCTAGGTGACATTAGGGTTTTGGTTGATTTGTGTCTTAAGGTGTTATTCTAGTACGAACTCTAGGGCTGTTGGTGAAACTTATAGGAATAGCCCAACGGATTGATTGGAAAGAATAGCTTTGAGGTGGTTTCGTACCCTACCATAATCTCTTCGTTCGTTCTCCGCTATTAGTGACTTTGGAGTGACTCTTTGTTGCATGTTGAGGGATAGTAATGTGGTCCAATTATGCTATTATTGTTGAGGGAACTTTCACTAGCGTAAGTATGAACCCTAGGCCTTATTTCCTATCATTGCAATACTGTTTACGCTCACTTTTATCATTAGTTACCTTGCTGTTTTTATATTTTCAGATTACAAATACCTTTATCTACCATCCATATTGCACTCGTATCACCATCTCTTCGCCGAACTAGTGCACCTATACAATTTACCATTGTATTGGGTGTGTTGGGGACACAAGAGACTCTTTGTTATTTGGTTGCAGGGTTGCTTGAGAGAGACCATCTTCATCCTATGCCTCCTACGGATTGATAAACCATAGGTCATCCACTTGAGGGAAATTTTCTACTGTCCTACAAACCTCTGCACTTGGAGGCCCAACAACGTCTACAAGAAGAAGGTTGTGTAGTAGACATCACTAACCCATTGTTTTGGATAGCAAAATCATCATTGAGTTTAGAAATTCTATCAACTAGAACATCGGTAGGAACCTTCTATCGAAGGTTTTCATTATAAGCAACATGATCTAAAGATTGTAAACGCATTGTGTCTTCTTGATTAAAAAGGATAGCTTCTATGGGAGGACGACCAGCGTCCACCCTATAATGCACAAAAATTTCTTTGGCCTCTTTCATTATAAATATGAACTCGTGTGCCAAAAAGATAGTAGCTGCTCGCTAAACAGAAGAATGCTCAACATTGGAAAATTCTAGAAAAAATATTTGTATGCAAGGATGCATGTGAATAAACTGTCTTTCAAGTTCAACTATGAGCAAAGATATAGCATCTGCAAGACTACTAGTTCTATGAAGAATAGATCCACCCATAGTGGGCAAAGCACCGACACAAGTAAAGAAATCTTGAATAACTCCCTTCCCAATAATATTACCACTACCGATCCGAAACTTTTTAGTGTGTAAGATAGTAGGTTCTTCAAGAGGATCATCAAAAGTATCAAAGTTTCCCATGTTATTACTATTGTCCTTATCAGCGATAACCTCCCCAGTTTCAGACATAATGTCGGCAAATCCAACAAAGAGCGAGCACACAAAAGGTACGCAAAAAGAGGCAAACGAAAAAGGGCAAATAAAACGGCAAGGGTGAAGTGGGGGAGAGGAAAACGAGAGGCAAATGGAAACTAATGTAATGCGAGGGATAAGAGTTTGTGATGGGTACTTGGTATGTCTTGACTTGTGCGTTGATCTCCCCGGCAACGGTGACAAAAATGGCTAGTTGCTGGGAGATCAAATCTTGACTTGACTTGGCATAAGCCTCCTCGGCAACGGCGCCAGAAATCCTTCTTGCTTCCTCTTGAGCATGCGTTGGTTTTCCCTTCAAGAGGATAGGGTGATGCAGTAAAGCAGCATAAGTATTTCCCTCAGTTTTTGAGAACCAAGGTATCAATCCAGTAGGAGGTTACATGCAAGTCGCCTTGTACCTACACAAACAAATAAGAACCTTGCAACCAACGTGATAAAGGGGTTGCCAATCCCTTCACAGCCACTTGCAAAAGTGAGATTTGATAGAGATAATAAGATAAATATTTTTGGTATTTTTATGATATAGATTGGAAAGTAAAGATTGCTAAATAAAATAGATCGGAAACTTATATGATGGAAAATAGACCCGAGGGCCATAGGTTTCACTAGTGGCTTCTCTCAAGATAGCATAATCTACGGTGGGTGAACAAATTACTGTCGAGCAATGATAGAAAAGTGCATAGTTATGAGAATATCTAGGCATGATCATGTATATAGGCATCACGTCCGTGACAAGTAGACCGAAACGATTCTGCATCTACTACTATTACTCCACACATCGACCGCTATCCAGCATGCATCTAGAGTATTAAGTTCATAAGAACAGAGTAACGCATGAGGCAAGATGACATGATGTAGAGGGATAAACTCAAGCAATGTGATATAAACCCCATCTTTTTATCCTCGATGGCAACAATACAATACGTGTCGTTTCCCTTTCTGTCACTGGGATCGAACACCGCAAGATTGAACCCAAAGCTAAGCACGTCTCCCATTGCAAGAAAGATCAGTCTAGTAGGCCAAACCAAACTGATAATTCGAAGAGACTTGCAAAGATATCAAATCATGCATAAAAGAATTCAGAGAAGATTCAAATATTGTTCATAGATAATCTTGATCATAAACCCACAATTCATCAGATCTCGACAAACACACCGCAAAAAGTATTACATCAAATAGATCTCCAAGAGAATCGAGGAGAACTTTGTATTGAGATCCAAAGAGAGAGAAGAAGCCATCTAGCTAATAACTATGGACCCGAAGGTCTGTGGTAAACTATTCACACATCATCAGAGAGGCTATGGTGTTGATGTAGAAGCCCTCCGTGATCGATTCCCCCTCCAGCGGAGCGCCGGAAAAGGCCCCAAGATGGGATCTCACGGGTACAGAAGGTTGCGGTGGTGGAAATAGGGTTTCGTAGTGCTCCTGGATGTTTTCAGCGTAGATGAGTATATATAGGCGAAGGAAGTAGGTCGGTGGAGCCACGAGGGGCCTACGAGGGTGGGGGCGCGCCTACCCCCCTGGGCATGCGTCCCTGCCTCGTGGACGCCTCGTTGCTTCCTTGACGTCCACTCCAAGTCTCTTGGATTGCGTTTGTTCCAAAAATAACTCTCCCGAAGGTTTCATTCCGTTTGGACTCCGTTTGATATTCCTTCTCTACGAAACACTGAAATAGGCAAAAAAACAGCAATTTGCATTGGGCCTCTGGTTAGTAGGTTAGTCCCAAAATAATATAAAAGTGCATAATAAAGCCCATTAAACATCCAAAACAGATAATATAATAGCATGGAACAATCAAAAATTATCGATATGTTGGAGACGTATCAATGATGAGCACGTCTCCCCTAGTGCACCATCACAGGTGCTCCCTCTAACTTGGCACCGTTATATGTGGTTGCATGTTATGTATGATGTCTAGCTTGTATTGCTTCTAATTTTGTTGAATTCCATCTGGTTACTTTACCCATTATACTTGTGAATAAGACACGTGTTCCTGTTTCTAGAACATACAATATCTGTCTATCACACCATGTTCTTACATCAAAGTACTACTTTTGTGTAACCTGCAACAATCACTTATCATAAGACACGTTTGACTTGGGAGTGTGATATAGGTTACATCTCGCATTCTTTTCTAGCTTGTACTACTTCTAATTTGTTGAAATGGCACTTATGACGAGACAGTTTTAACTTGGTAGAGTGATATTCGTTGCATCTTGCATATGGTGTCTAGCTTTCATTGCTTCTAATTTGTTGAAATGCCTTCTCCTTAGTTTACGCATCATAAGCTGTGAATATGTAATGACACTAATGACGGGAGACCTTTAAGTTGGTAGTGTGATGTTGTTTGCATCTTGCATATGATTTATTTCTTGTACTACTTCACATTTGTTTAAACGCCAGTTATGATGAGACACTGTTAACATGGCAGAGCGATATTTGTAGCATCTTTCATATGGTGTCTACCTTCCATTGCATTGCTTCTAATTTAGTGAAATGTCTTCTGCTTAATTTACACATCATAGTTCTGGTTATCTCATGCCGTCCTGTTTTTCGTACATATTACATCCTCCTATCATGTGGTTGTCTAACATCAAAGTTCAGTTCGTCTGTATCACGCATCAATTTGTTCTGAAGAACTAAATTATTGTTCCTTTTTCTTGTCAGCTTGACTTAACATGGCACAGAGAAAGAGGAAGGAATACAGAATGACAGGGTATGGTGTTAGTACTAAGGACACACGGAAAGTGAAGCAGAAGAATCCTTCAGATTCTGCTTGTACTAATGGTGCAATAGAAGGTCAAAGTCTAGCAGAAAATTGTACAAACGGGGTATGCCATGCTACACGAGCCACTGAACAAGCCACAGAACAAGCCAAACAGAAACCAATAGCTGCCACCAAACAAGCAGAGACATCCCTAGTTGTTGCAACACCTTCCACAATACCACCAGCTACACGAGTTACTCGTTTGTAAACTCAGCTAGCAGCACGTTCCCAAGCTCCCTTGCCACCTGTCACTACTTCCGAAGCACTCTTGACACAAGACGAGTTGGCAAGATCAGATGAACTTTGTGAGCTTCAACAGCAATAAGGTAGTTGCTGGAGTCAAGTTGCAGTTGCATGCTTCTTTATATGTAGTCTCACAGTTTGATGTACACTAACACTTCCTATGTTCGTTGCTGGACTAGCACCTAGGCGCAAGAGGAAACAAACATCAGGGATAATGCTCAATAGGTTAACTAAATCTAGAGGAGGAAGAATGGAGATCCATTTTGAGGCAGGTTTAAAAAGGCCACGTGATGCTACAAAGCCAGCCAAGTTAGTATCAGAGGCAGTAGTTGCCGTTAGGTGTCATGTACGTATCCTCCCAACATGGATTCAGTACAGGAATGACAAAGACGAAACCCAGTTCAACACCTTCCTCGACCATTTATCTGTACGTATGGTTATGTATGGAAACTAGTAATATCGTCTTGCTCTGTCCCATACTTTCTAGGTTGCTGATAATGAGACTCCCATAATTTTCAACAGATGAGGTTCAAGTTGGATAGCCAAGATGATGCAACCAGACAAGCTTGCACCCATGTTTTCAAGTCTGCTCTGCGACAGTATCGGTATAACTTGAGGAAAACTCACTTTGAAGGCAAGGCTAACAGTGAACTTGCCCAAACATCTCCAGTGGAAAATATATCGGATGAAGACTGGAGAGGCCTCGTTAAACACTGGTCTGATCCAAAGTATCAGGTACATTATATATATATGATCAGATCACATGTTGAAGTCCTATTTACGCATGTGCCTCACAAATATATCTTCTTGTAGGTGAACTGTTCAAAGAACAAGGCCAACCGTACGAAAGTGAAATTCCAACAGACAACATGATCTCGTAGCTATATTACACACTGCGAGGCTCTTGTAATTAGCTGTTGTTTCACTCTTTTCGCTGTACCATATTATCAAATCTATATTGACTTGTTCCAAATGCAGAGGAAAGCCCGCAAGGACCAAAAAGTACCTGAACCAAATGCTGTGGAGATCTTCAAGGACCGTCACACCAGCAAGATGAAGGGCATGACTACACCAGTCAAAGCCGCTGTTGTAAGCCCTTAATCCTCATGCCTTTTAACTACTACTTACTCTGACTTGTGCATTGAACTGCATGGTTTGCAGCCAATGTCTATTACTCTTTTCAATTTTATACACTATTGTCTTAGCATATCATTGCACCTTACAAGGTTTAAAAGAGAGGATTGATGTTCCTTTTATCTTGATCTGCAATCTAGTTCCGTGCTGGACTTGCCCGCACAACATTACAATTGCTTGTTTGTCTGTTCTCAGTTGTTTTGTGATATGAATGATGTCATACTATGCTTACCATATTATAAACTTTGTCTATTTATCATTAGCTGTTAATATAATGTGAAGAAATAGACAATACATTAGCCATGGTGCATGGTCATATGTTTGGAACCTGGTTTTATTATGTACTTTGCAGTAAAATACAACTAATATTTTACATGGGTTCACCAGAATAAGTTCTATATATAGACCAAAGCTATTTTGTTTGGTTTTGCTGCCTCCTTAATATCTTATGTTCTGGTACTACTAATGTAAAAACTCAAATTTTCAGCAAGCTATGGAAAAAATGGTGGAACCGCCACCTTCTGAAGGTGACGAGGCAACTATAACCGCAATGTCACCTCTTGCTGCAGTGGGTTAGTACATGTCCACTAACAGTGCCAAAAGCACGTTCCTGCGTAATATTGGGTTGGTTGTTAAGGCAATCTCATCCAAACTGCCTCATGATCAAGATATGCAAGGTCAAAACAATGTTATATCTGTGCTCCAGACACAAGTCAATTCCCTAACAGAGACCCTTTGTGGAACAAGGACATACATTGTTCCATGTCGTCAAGATATGCATGGTTTTGAAACCAGACTATTGGAAATTTGCTATGTTGTTCAGGAGCCAAGGAGAAATGAAGGCGAATGGTGCTCCATCGGACAATACAGCATGAAAACGTAACAGTCAGGTCAAATGAACTGAGCTTCTGAACTTCTGGTGCTGCATTTATCTGCCATACTGTTAACTTTTATGCCAACCTTCCTTTTGTTTTATGGTTGTAATTTGTTTTGTTGCGATACAAAATTTCTTCTTAACATGCAGCCACCGGCTGAAGAAAAAAACAAGCCATTTTTGTGTAGTGTAGGGTGTTCCCTATATTTGCACTGGTGGCGATCTTTGATGCCCAGTGGATGTAATATGTGCAATCGCCTTAATAGCCTAGCGTTAGTTTGGGGCTTATTTATTTCCTAGTCTTCTTTTTCCCTGGTTTGCTAGTGACCGCAACAACCATGGGCCATATACGGACCATGGTAACCTTGACCCTGCTACAGGCCATAGGATCCACAGGCCGTCGGCAAATGGACCTCCAACGGGCCGTAGAATCAGTGGGCCTCGGGTCGTCGGATAAATGGGTCCACATGGGCCGTAAATAGACGTAATTGGTATCGACCCAGCACAATAATGGAAATATTTTTGGTAGTTTTGTTTTATAGATTGAAAAGTAAAGATTGCAAAATAAACGGCGATAGAAATAACTAGTTGATGGGAGATTAATATAATGGAAGATAGACCCGAAGGCCATAGGTTTCACTAGTGGCTTCTCTCAAGATAGCATATTTTACGGTGGGTGAACAAATTACTGTTGAGCAATTGATAGAAAAGTGCATAGTTATGAGAATATCTAGGCATGATCATGTACATAGGCATCATGTCCGTGTCAAGTAGACCGAAACGATTCTGCATCTACTACTATTACTCCACACATCGACCGCTATCCAGCATGCATCTAGAGTATTAAGTTCATAAGAACAGAGTAACACATTAGGCAAGATGACATGATGTAGAGGGATAAACTCAAGCAATATGATATAAACCCCATCTTTTTATCCTCGATGGCAACAATACAATACGTGCCTTGCTGCCCCTACTGTCACTGGGAAAGGACACCGCAAGATTGAACCCAAAGCCAAGCACTTCTCCCATTGCAAGAAAGATCAATCTAGTAGGCCAAACCAAACTGATAATTCGAAGAGACTTGCAAAGATATCAAATCATGCATATAAGAATTCAGAGAAGATTCAAATATTATTCATAGATAAACCTGATCATAAACCCACAAGTCATCGGATCTCGACAAACACACCGCAAAAAGTATTACATCGTATAGATCTCTAAGAAGATTGAGGAGAACTTTGTATTGAGATCCAAAGAGAGAGAAGAAGCCATCTAGCTAATAACTATGGACCTGAAGGTCTGTGGTAAACTACTCACACATCATCGGAGAGGGTATGGTGTTGATGTAGAAGCCCTCCATGATCGATCCCCCCTCCGTTGGAGCGCCGGAAAAGGCCCCAAGATGGGACCTCACGAGTACAGAAGGTTGTGGCAGTGGAAATAGGGTTTCGTGGTGCTCCTGGATGTTTTCAGGGTATATGAGTATATATAGGCGAAAGAAGTAGGTCGGTGGAGCTGCGAGGGGCCCACGAGGGTGGGGGCGCGCCCACCCCCCTGGGGCACGCCTCCCTGCCTCGTGGCCGCCTCGCTGCTTCCTTGGCGTCCACTCCAAGTCTCCTGGATTGCGTTTGTTCCAAAAACGATCCTCGTGAAGGTTTCATTCCGTTTGATATTCCTTTTCTGTGAAACATTGAAATAGGCAAAAAACGCAATTTGCACTGGGCCTTCAGTTAATAGCTTAGTCCCCAAAATAATATAAAAATGTATACTAAATCCCATTAAACATCCAAAACAGATAATATAATAGCATGGAAAAATCAAAAAATATAGATACGTTGGAGACGTATCAAGCATCCCCAAGCTTAATTCCTGCTCGTCCTCGAGTAGGTAAATGATCAAAACTGAATTTTTGATGTGGAATGCTACCTAACATAATTTTCAATGTAATTTCTTTATTGTGGCGTGAATGTTCAGAACCAAAAGATTCAAGATAAAAGTTTAATATTGACATAAGAATAATAATACTTCAAGCATACTAACTAAGCAAATATGTCTTCTCAAAATAACATGGCCAAAGAAAGTTCATCCCTGCAAAATCATATAGTTTGGTCATGCTCCATTTTCGTCACACAAAAGATGACAAGCCAAGCAATTTTTTCATACTTTAGTATTCTCAAACTTTTTCAACTTTCACGCAATACATGAGCATGAGCCATGGATATAGCACTATGGGTGGAATAGAATATGATAATGGAGGTTGTGTGGAGAAGAAAAAAAAGGAAAAAGTCTCACATTGACGCGGCTAATCAATGGGCTAGGGAGATGCCCATCAATTGATGTCAATGCGAGGAGTAGGGAGTTCCATGCAACGGATGCACTAGAGTGAAATGTATGAAAGCTCAACAAAAGAAACTAAGTGGGTGTGCATCCAACTTGCTTTCTCAAGAAGACCTAGGGCATTTGAGGAAGCCCATTGTTGGAATATACAAGCCAAGTTATATAATGAAAAATTCCCACTAGTATATGAAAGTGACAAAATAAGAGACTCTCTGTCATAAAGATCATGGTGCTACTTTGAAGCACAAGTGTGGAAAAGGATAGTAACATTGTCCCTTTTATTCTTTTTTTGGGGGCCTTTCTTTTTTATTTTTTTATTTGGCCTTTCTCTTTTTTTATTCGGGACAATGCTCTAATAATGATGATCATCACAATACGTGCCTTTCTGCCCCTACTGTCACTGGGAAAGGACACCGCAAGATTGAACCAAAGCCAAGCACTTCTCCCATTGCAAGAAAGATCAATTTAGTAGGCCAAACCAAACTGATAATTTGAAGAGACTTGCAAAGATATCAAATCATGCATATAAGAATTCAGAGAAGATTCAAATATTATTCATAGATAAACCTGATCATAAACCCACAATTCATCGGATCTTGACAAACACACCGCGAAAATTATTACATCGAATAGATCTCCAAGAAGATCGAGGAGAACTTTGTATTGAGATCCAAAGAGAGAGAAGAAGCCATCTAGCTAATAACTATGGACCCGAAGGTCTGTGGTAAACTACTCACACATCATCAGAGAGGCTATGATGTTGATGTAGAAGCCCTCCATGATCGATTCCTCCTCTGGCGGAGCGCTGGTAAAGGCCCCAAGATGGGATCTCACGGGTACAGAAGGTTGCGGCGGTGGACATAGGGTTTCGTGGTGCTCCTAGATGTTTTCAGGGTATATGAGTATATCTATAGGTGAAAGAAGTAGATCGGTGGAGCTACGAGGGGCCCACGAGGGTGGGGGCGGGCCCACCCCCCTGGGGCGCGCCTCCCTGCCTCGTGGCCGCCTCGTTGCTTCCTTGACGTCCACTCCAAGTCTCCTGGATTGCGTTTGTTCCAAAAATGATCCTCACGAAGGTTTCATTCCGTTTGGATTCCGTTTAATATTCCTTTTCTGCCAAACACTGAAATAGGCAAAAAAACAGCAATTTGCACTGGGCCTTCGGTTAATAGGTTAGTCCCAAAAATAATATAAAAAGGTATAATAAAGCCCATTAAACATCCAAAACAGATAATATAATAGCTTGGAACAATCAAATATTATAGATACGTTGGAGACGTATCAGGCACACGCGTACTCGTTGGAGGTGTAGCGCGTGCTAGGACGAAACGTCCCAGTCCGAGCCCAAGTGACCACACCGGCGAGAGGTGCGGCTGCAGCTGGCGGAGCCGAGAGGGGGACCGGCGAGGATGAGCTCGAGCCGGTGTCCGAAGACGCCGAGGGCCCACCCTCGGCGGCGCCAGGCGGCGCGATGGGAACGGCCGAAGGGGCCATGGCGTCGGGGGCGGCCAGCAGGGCCGCGGCGCCGGGGTGGCCAACAGGGCCGCGGCGGCGGGGGCGGCCGGAGGGGCGGCCGAAGGGCCGCGGCGGCAGGGGCCCCCGAGGGGGCAACCACACCTTAGGCGCGACGGGATGGCACTACCGGTGCTAGAAGCGCGGGCAGGGCCGAGCCTAGTGCTCGGCGTGGCGTAGAGGGCAACTCACCATGGGTGGTAGCAGGGGCGAGTCGCGCCGCGGGAGATGCCGATGCACTACAAAAAAAGACACATCCGTGACATTTTGGGCCGAACGAATTTTTTTTCTGTCATACATATGACACTTCTATGACGATAATTGTGACAAAACCCGATATCGTCATAGATGTGGTGGGCTCCTACTTCTATGACAAAAAATCATGACAAAAAATGGGCTTTTCGTCCTGGGCGGGCCGGAGACGCAGCTGCATGACATTCTTTGAGCCGTCCATGACGGAAAAAAACGTGGTAGAAGCGAGGGGGAGGAAAATTTCGGGGAGTTCCCGGTTACGGTGGGAGGTCGGGGGCCGAGCGATGCGCGTTTCTCCCGTACACGTACGCGCGTGTGTGCGAGGCGTTGGCTCTAACTGAACCTGACCGATTGCACTGCAGACTACGCATTACTGAACCCGAGCGATCGATCGATGGCTGTTAACTGAACCCGATCGAGCGATTCCTTCGCTACTGCTGCTAACTGAAGCCGATCGATGGGATGAACAGTGAGCGTTGCGGGGGGGGTTGGATGAACAGTGAGCGGTGGCATTGCCTCTGGATGAACAGGACACCCAGTGGTGTGGTGCAGGGCTGGAGGAACAGTAGACGGTGGAGGGGTGCCTGTGGAGGGGTGGATGAACAGGACCACATGGTGTGGAGGGCTGGATGAACAGTAGACGGTGGAGGGGTGGTTGAACAAGACCCCATGGTGTGGAGGGCTGGATGAACAGTAGACGGTGGAGGGGTGGTCAAACAGTAGCCAGTGGAGTAGCGCACGGTGGAGGCTGGATGAACAGGAGCCCATGGAGGCTGGATGAACAGGAGCCCGTGGAGGCTGGAGGAGGTCGATGGTGGAGATGAACAGTATCCCGTGGAGTCCCGTTTTGCGGTACGCCACACCCCTCCCGATGAACAGGACCCCCGTTTCGACCGTAGCGCTCCAACACATGTCCATTTCCTCTGTTTTGCGGTACGCCACACCCCTCCCGATCAACAGGACCCCCGTTTCGACCATAGGAGGTCCGTTTCCTCCGTTTTGCGGTACACCAGACCCCTCCCGATGAACAGGATCCCGTTTCGAACGTGGCCGATCGAACACAAGGCTGTTTCCTCCGTTCTACGGTACGCCAGGCCTCGTTTCCATCGCTTGTTCCGTCCAAGCCCTCCCGATGAACACGACCACGCATTCCGTTGCCTCCCCATGAACATGACGACGACGTTGTTTCTCCGTTCCGACGCAGCCATGTACACGAGCCCTCGCCGTACGTATGCCCGAGTAGGCATTCGAGACCCTGCCCGTATGTACACATACGTGGCCGTATTTTCTTTCTTGCACCCTGGCCGCTGTACGTACGTGTACATGCTATGTGCGCGCCTCTACTATGACACGTGCGCACCTCTACTACGACACGTGCGCTCCTCTACATCGACCACTATGTATGTACATGTTCGCGACCAGAATGAAAACGCTACGTACACTTCGACCAGGTGGGTCCCGACTGTTAGGCACTTCCTTCCCTGCGAAGATGTAGCTAGTGGGTCCCAGCAGTCAGGGGGCGAATCGTTTTTTTGCCCGGACGCACTTCCTTGCGTGCGAAGATGTAGCTGGTGGGTCCCAGCAGTCCGGGGGCTGGTGGGTCCCAGCTGCCAGGGGGGCAAATCATTTTGTTTTTTTTGCCCGGACGCACTTCCTTGCATGCGAAGATGTAGCTGGTGGGTCCCAGCAGTCAGGGGGGCGAATCATTTTTTTTGCCTGGACGCACTTCCTTGCGTGCGAAGGTGTAGCTGGTGGGTCCCAGCAGTCAGGGGGGAACTTTTTTGCACAAAATACGGTGGCCCGTCCGGTGGGTCCCTACTGTCAGGTGGAGGAATCATTATTTTCCGCGTAATAAGGAGGCACTTCCTTGCTGCCGCCGTGGACCCAGCTATCAGCCTCTCCACATACAGTCCACGTCCGATGGAAGTCATTCCTTCACCACGTTGACCACGCCGCGCCGAGAGCACTAGGGCGGTGGATGACGACGAGGCCTAGGAAGGGGACAACGCGGAGCCTGTGAAGACACGGCAGTGGATGCCCACGCGGAGAGGAGTATTAGGGTTCACTCGTTCGGCTGCGGTGTGAGGCTGCCGTCGCCGCAGGGCCTGGCCAGCGGTGGGAATAGTAGGGGGCGGTGAGGCCTCCGCGGCAGCACAGCCGGCCACGGGAGGTAGGAGCAGGCGGCACGACCGGTGCTGCTTTGGGCGGCTGGAGCAAGAAGACCAGAGGTTGAAGAAGCACTACGGCCGTTGGATGGACATCGTACGGGCACTGCAGCTAGAATCGTTTATATTGACTAAGTTGACAAAGCCCTTGGTACGTCAACTTAGTAGGCCCATAGGTCAGCTTCCGAAACGGTGCGCCCTAGATGTCAGGGGGAGGAATCATTTTTTGGGCGGGTGAAGCTAGAATATCCGAGATTGAAGAAGAAGCATGGCATCCGTTGGATGGACATCCAACGGCCACTGCTGCTAGAACGGTGTGTTGACTATAAGTTGACAAAGCCTTGCATACGCGTCAACTCTGTTTTTTTAGGGGACGCGTCAACTTAGTAAGGCCAGAAGTGTGTGGCAGAGAAGTTATAGCCCATTTGAGATTTGTAAGAATGTGTAGCCCATTTTTGAATTCTAATGGAATTTACTATAGCCCATTTACAGTTTGTTAAAAGTACAGCCCATTTCAACCAACCGTTCAAAACAGAATTCAATAAAAATTCCCACATTTTGATGGGATCCGAAATATTTTTATCCCGAAATTTCTAGTCATATTAAATAAATTTATATTACGTAAAAATCCAATGAAACATTGCGCTCGCAACAATTAATGAAATTAAAATTTTCAATATCCAAAAATAATATTTTATAAAGTAATCACGTGTTTGGTGCATTTTTATAGTTACTGCCCAGTTTTTATAATTACATCCCATTTATTATTTCTTAAAGCCCATTTTCTTGTTAAGCCTAATGCATCCCTCCTAGAAAAGATTTGCAGCCCAGCGGGGCGGAGAATAACAACTTGACCTTGCCTGGGTATTCCTAAAAAAAGTATAGCTGGGCTAGCCATTTTCAGCTTGAAAAAAATTAATATCTGGGCTGGATATCTGGCCTGGGCTAGACGGGCCACAACCCGCCCAGTTAATACCTGCAGCGATGTTTTCGTTGTTGTTCAGAGGAAAAAAATAATATCTGGGCTAAACATCGAAAAACTCTGCAGTGCTCACACCTCAAAAACACAAATACTGCTCGAGCTGCTTGGTCCCAGCTGTCGGCCGCTTCTTGTGAAATTCTCTCGTTTATTGACTACTACATAGGTTGACAATGGTGTGGGACCGTGATGTCAGGAAAGCAGGGGGAAGCAAAATAAATTACTCCAGCGAGCGCTTCCACCTCTGCCTCGTTGTCTCCCGTGGAAACCTCTTTCCTCCCTTTTTTTGCTCGGGCAAGGACCAATGCATGCAGCACGTCCATGCGGTTATTAGGCAAGAAATAAAAGCGTTTTGCATGCTATGAATTACGATGGCCTGCATGGGTAGCTAATAAGGCATCCTCTTAACTGTTGTGATTAAATGTTGTGTTTGGAAGAGAGAAATATTCTTCTTTTCCACCAATCTGCTTGCACCTAGGTCGTGATGCACCTTCTAATACGACTTATTCACCTAGACGGAGGGAGTATAGTTTTATACATATATATATAATAAGGAGGCACTTGCGTACGTGAGGCCATGGACCTGGTGGGTCCCCATTGTCATCCTCTCCAAGTAAAGTCATCTCCTCACCCGCACGCGCTTTCCGCCCGAAACAGTCAGCGCCGCCCGCCCCGCTTCCCGATGCAGGCGATTGCTCCGCCTTCAAACGACACAAGTGCCGTCCGTCCGTCCATCTGCCGCCCACATTAATGATACGCGGTTGCCGAGGCGGCTACTCTGGCGCCACACATCTGTCCCTCCGCCCGCCCACCAATACTATATAAACTGCTGCGTCGGCCATAGCCGCAGTCATCCGCATCTGTTCCCTTTGTCCTGTCCACACCACTACTGCCCACCATGGCTTCCTCGCGCTCCAGCACTCTTCGGGATGGGTGGACGACGGACCACAAGGAGATGGCAGCCATTACTGCCGACCGGCTGGCCGGCAGGCAGCCGAAGGACGACGATGTCCCAATGGAGAACATGGTAGTCGACGATCCGGCGCCAACCCCCTCCTCCGCGCCATCCTCGCCGGTGCATTGCACCATGACCATCGGCGGGGCCCGTGCCCAATATATGGACAGTGTGAGGCAAATGCGTCAGGAGCAGTTCCAGGAGGCGCAGGCCGACGCCGCCTACAACCACCATCTCCTCTAGGAGCACATGGAGGCGGAGGAGTAGATCACCGTGGAGCGGGCGGAGCAGGAGGCGTTGCTCGACTCGTACCGCTCCGCCCGCAAGGGCCGCCTCGAGCGCTGGCGGTACTGCATGCGGGTGGCGGAGGCTGCAGCCGCCTACAAAGAGGCTAGCAAAGAGGGTGATGAAGTGGGCGAGGCGCTGTTTGGCGAGACCGAGGACAAGGCAGAGGACAATGCCGGCTTCGACGAGTCCCCGCTCCGCTGGCATCGACGAGGCCCTGCTCCGTCGAGGCCCCGCGGCGCCAACAACGAGGCAGAGGACACCGCCGGCTCCGTCGAGGCCCCGCCCCACCAATAACGAGGCAGAGGACATCGCCGGCTCAGCCGAGGCCCCACCCTGCCAGCAATGCGGGGGAGGATTTCCACTGCTCCGCTGAGGCGCCGCCCGCCGGCAACGAGACAGAGGACATCGCCAGCTCCGCCGAGGCCCCGCCCCGCTGCCAACGTGGCCGCGCCACACAGAAAATGAGGAAGAGTAGAACACGGTAGGTCGCCGCCGCTCGGGTCCAAGTAAGGCCACCGCTGCTACTCTCCTTTTGAAGCCAAGCTAGGCGGGTTGACCATTAACGGCCGGTTAGCTTCTTGACGGCGACGTGGAGTCGGGGAGTTTTGCTGGAGAATAATGCAGCTTCTACTTAACTGCTGGTGCAGTTGGCTGACTGACACATGGGCCCAACAGGCCACATGTCAGTTACGCAACTACACCTGCAGTTTAGCCACTGAAGCTTCTGTTCGGCTCAGCGGGACACAGGTGGGTAGCTTCGGTTAATTAATTATACCTCCTTCGTCACCAAGCTTCCTCCTTCGTGGATCTCATTGACACTCTAGATGTGGAAGAAAAGGCAAGAGCAAAGGACACACATGCTTGAGGAATTGAGAGAGGATTTAGTGCCAATATGGTACAGAAGAACTTCCAGCCCCACAAGTTCAAGAACAAGGGCAAGGTTGATGGTAAAGCAAAGTTTGATGGGAAGAACAATGCTGTGCAACACACGAACTTCAAGAAGAAGAATGACAAGAAGAAAGGTGTTTGTCATGTGGTGATCCTGATCATTGGGCTCCTAGTTGCCCTAATCGCTATGACAAGCTAGGCGGGTTGACCACTGACGGCCGATTAGCTTCTTGGCGGCGACGTGGAGTCGGAGAGCTATGTTGGAGAAGGACGCTGCTTCAACTTAACTGCTGGTGCAGTTGGCTGACTGACACGTGGGCTCAACAAGCATCTGGGCCACATGTCAGTTACGCAACCGCACCTGCAGTTGCCCTCTTTTATTCCCCACTATCCATTGCACCTGTCTATCATACAATGTCTATACTTTCAATTACTTTTCTTGTTTATCAGCCATTTGAATTGGAGAGCATGACGGCAGTATCTAAAGGAGTAACAACACGGTCTTCAGAAAAGATAGTGCTACCAGTTGATGTAGATAGAACCACGATTGTACTTGCCCAAGGACCAGATCCACCACACATAACCCAGACTCTCGCAGATTGTACCACTACCCAGTTGGACAGAGAACCAGCTACACCCCTTCTAACCCCAACCCCGGCAGATAGTAACCCAGTTCCAGTTGACACATCACCGTCTGCACCACAAAGCACCCAAACACGAGCAGTTAGTAAGGGAACTACAGTGCCCAAAGGACGAGGACCACCACTCTGAATCCCAACTCAACGCTTAAAGGAGAAGAAGATTTGTTCTCAGGTCAGGTTCTGTAGCTATGTTCCATACTCCTTTGCTCTTGCATGACTGTATTTACTCATACCAACTATTTTCAAATTTGAAGGATGGAATTGAAACTCCAATGGCGCAACAGGTATGTTTTAAACCTGTTTCTTTAACTGGTTTGCTGTTGTAACCTGCTCTATGTTGATTTCAGTTTCAATTGAATAAACAGTTATGTTCTCATGCCATGCACATTACAAGTGTTGTTATTGCTCTATAGTTACCCACACTTATATTCTGTCTATTCTGCTTTGTCTTGAACAAATATTATTTGAACCGTGTCTCTATCTTGATCTGGCAACAAAAACAAGAATGATATAGACCATAAAGTGACCATGGTACATAGATATATGTTTGTTTCATGCTGTTATCCTGTCCACTTTACTACTGAACTCATTTACCGAAATGAGTTTCATATACAACATGGTAAACATGTGATGTGTCTGCTTGTTTCTCTTTTAGAATGCATACAAAATATTGGAGAACAGTACCGCGTTATCCAATGGTAAAGGAAGTAATGCAGATAAGGTTCAAGATACTGAGACATCCCTGTTGGTCTCCAAGAAAGCGGATAAAAACTATCTTGACGACAGTGAGGGAACCCAAAAGTCCTGTCTTGATGTAGTGTTCGAGTTACTGGCCACTACTGCTGGCACAAGCTCTTCGAACTCGCTGCCTGAATCAGTTCGTCTTCTTGAGTCTCAACTTCGAGTTGAAAGACATCGATCAGATGTGCTGCGATAGGAAGCTGAAGGACAGAGGAAGTCCCTGCAGAATTCAGATGCATATTTTCTGGTGCAACAACAAGCGCTGGAGGATTTAAGCGCCAAACAAGAGAAAGTTAATAAGCTTGCTAAGCATCTTGCCAGCATTATGGGTACCCAAGATATTGTTTCTTGAGATCTTCTGAAGTGGTTTCAGTTCTGGATTTGTTTTGCTGCGGTCGCCAACTTTGACAGCCAGTGTATATGATATGCCGCTTTGTTCCCTATATTTGCACGGGTGGCGAACTTTGATGCCCAGTGGATGTAATATGTGTAATAGCCGTGATAGCCTAGCGTTAGCTTCTTGCTTATGTATTTCCTTGTTGTCTTGTTTATTTGTTTGTTTGTAGTCATTGCAGTTCTTTTTCCGCGGTTAGCTAGTGGCTGCAATAACCTATTTTTTAAAACTAGGCCACAATAACCATGGGCTAATATTTACTGTAGTGACACCGGGCCTCCTACTGGTCGTAGAAATAGTGGGCCTTCTACGGGCCATAGAAACAATGGGCCTTCTGCGGGCCGTATTATCAATGGGCCTTATACGGGTCGTATAATCGATTGGCCAAACATGGGCCAAACAGACCGCATTATGGCCGTAAACGGGCTAGAGTTGGAATCGTCCGTTCATGGGCCGACCATAACGGGCCATCGTTAATAGGCCGTATTTGATGACGCTATGAAATCGGCCCAACGTATGAATGGACCACAAACGGGCCGACTATAACCATGGGCTGAATTTGGCCCACAAGCAGAAAATGACAGTAACGGGCCGTAAGTAAACGAATGTTGGAAATGAGCCCAAGAATAAATGGGCTCTGATAAGGCCGAAATATAACATGGGCTGGAAATGGCCCAACGGAATAACGGGCCGTTAATGGATATGAAGTGATACACTATTCATTACGGGCCAGTTTCACCACGGGCCGTTAATGGGTGTAAAGTGATACACTGTTCATTACGGGCCAGTTTTACCACGGGCCGTTAATGGGTGTAAAGTGATACACTGTTCATTATGGACCAGTTTCACCACGGGTCGTTAATAGGCCAAGAGTTACATAGGGCCTCATATGGGCCGAAAGACGTCATGGGCCATACATGGGCCAGAAGTGAAAACGGGCCAGAATCATATTGGATGGCCCAGATGATGCTACTGGGCCTAATTCGAATATGGCGTAATGGGCCTTGGGTTAGCAGGCTGTAAATGGGCTATATGCGAATAGGCCATTAACAGGCTTTCCATGGGCTGGCTCGCCACCTTTTGACCAAGTCAAATGGGCCGGCCTTTTCACAGGAATGGGCCTCTGTTGGGCCGTGCCACGTGTCGACGTATCATAGGCACCTATCTGACCCACTGATGAGCTGACACGTGTTTTGTCCGGCCAATAAGAATTTTACACGTGGAAATTTCCCATTGGTCGGGGCTGTTAACGGGTTATCGGATCCAAAACCCGACCCGATAGCTTAACGGCGTTCCGTTACGGTGGATGCCACGTGTTGGTCACCCTTGACAAAAGCACTTCTGTGACGCGCGATTTATCGTCATGGAAGTGGACACTTTCGTGATGATAATTTTGGCAATGTCATGGAACACTTCCACGACAGCACAGGTATGACTATCTTGATTCTGTCATAAATTTGTCATGGATGTACATGCATGACAGAAAACGCAACCTACTGTGACAAACACGTATCATCACGGAAGTGTATTTTTTTGTAGTGATGGTACCTGCTGAAACGAGAACACCGGCTCATCAAAGTACACATGCCGCGAAGTGATAACGCGGTGGGACATTGTATCATAGCACCGGTGACCTTAGGTGTTGGGAGGATAACCGAGGAAGATGCAAGGAATCGACCGGGGAGCGAGTTTGTGAGGAGTGGTGGATGCGGTGCTAGGATAACAAAGACACCCGAAAATGCGAAGACCATCATAAGATGGAGCCGCACCAAAGAGGAGCTGGTGAGGGGAGTAGTTCAAGCATAGACGACATGGGCGAATGTTAATAAGAAGGCTGGCGGTCGCGAGGGCATCCGGCCAAAACCGACGAGGCACGTTGGAGTGGAAGAGCAACGTGCGGACACAGTCATTAAGAGTGCGGAGGACGCGCTCAGCGCGGCCATTCTGCTGTGACGTGTAGGGGCAAGTGAGCCGGAAGATGGTGACGTGGGACGCAAGGAGATTGCGGATGGCAACGTTGTCGAACTCTTTTCCGTTGTCAATTTGCAAGGCGAGAATAGGACGACCAAATTGTGTGGTGACATATGAATAAAAGGCGGTGAGTGTGGCGATGGCGTCAGACTTGCGACGGAGAGGGAATGCCCACACATAATGGGAAAATTCATCCAATATCACCAAATAGTATAAATAACCCGTGTTGCTTGCAACCGGGGACGTCCAAACATCACTATGCAATAACTGAAACGGAAAAGTAGAAATGTGTGTAGACTCGCTAAAGGGAAGACGAATGTGCTTGCCAAGACGGCGGGCCTCAAAGGAGTGGTCGTCAACCTTATTACATGAGAATGAAAAACTCTGAAGAATCTGACACAAAACAGTGGAGTTGGGGTGACCGAGGCGGGCGTGCCAAAGATCGACACTAGTGGCGAGGACGGCAGGACGGGTGGTGGTGGCACCGGAAGGATGCACCGGGTAAAGCTCGTCCGGGCTGTCACATCGGTGGAGTACCATCCGTGTACGGGCGTCCTTCACAGAAAAGCCAATATCGTCAAATTCAACAATGATAGGATTCTCACGAGCAAGGCGAGGTAACTAAATTAGGGGAGACAAGAACATTAGACATGTTAATGGGAGTAGAAGTAGAAGGAAACGACATATGACCGACATGTGTAATGGGTAGAGAGGAACCGTTACCAATGGTAATGCGAGTGGGAGTATGAACGGGAGTGGCTGACGTGAGGTTACCGGGATGAGCAGTCATGTGAGCGGTGGCGCCCGAGTCCATGTACCAGTCACCTCCACCACCATAGTTACTTGGTGACAGAGCCAAGTGCAGAGCAGCGAGGAGGGATAGGTCCCATGGCGGCGACACCTGGGGAGGGAAAAACCCTCCATAGGCCAGCACAGGAGCGGCGCCGTAGGCGCCGTAGGCGGGCGCGGGCCCGGCGCCGTAGCCGCTGTAGGGGGGGCTAAGAGCACGGCGAAGAGCGCTTGGTGGCTCGCCGGACGAGGCCCAAGGATGCCCGAAACGGGAGCCCGAGGGACCGGCATCGAGTACGCGTGTACAATGCCCGTCCATGGGTTGGTGCCATAAGTCCAGGGTGGAGTGGTCTGCTGCTGCTGCTACTGACAAGGGGCCCCCCATGCGCCTGTTTGCGACCGCCCCCGCAGCTATTGTCGTGGCGCCCGCCACCCGGCTGCGGCTGCTGGGGGCAGCGGGAGGGGCGCGGGCACGGGCGATAGAGGGAAAACCCCAGAGGCGCGGGAGGTGGCGGCTGATGGCGGGACGCGGATGAGGGCGGGGCGGCCGGTGGTGTGGCGCCACGCGAGGTGCTGGCGGCAAGGGCGTGGTGCTGCACGCGCTTCTTGACCCCCTTCATCCGGCGCTCCTCCAACTGCAAGTATGCCACAACCTTGGGGAAGGAGGGCTCCGGTATTAGGGAGAGGTTGGAGGCAGCGTTACCGAAGTCCTCGTTGAGGCCGGCGGTGAGCGTGCTGAGGAGGAGGTCATCATCAACCTTGGTGCCAATGTCACGGAGCTCATCCATCAACGTCTTCAGGCGGCGGCAGTAGTCATCGATAGACTGATCATCCTGATGGCAGTCAAAAAATCCTGCTGCAAAAAAACGCGACGCTGAAGCTTGTTGTCGGTGAAGAGGCCGTTGAGTTTGACCCACATGGCGCGGGCATCATCACCATCGCTCACGACCGTGTGAAACAGGTCCTTCGAGATGGTGGTGAAGAACCACCGGATGAGCGTGGCGTCGATCGTGGTCCACTCGAAGTCATCCACCATAGCGCTGGAGTCGACGGTGCCGTCAACGTGATCGACGAGATTGTTCTCGCGGAAGAGCAGCGAGAAGGACGTCTTCCACGCGAAGTACGTGGCGTCGGTGGCATCGAGGACGATGGCAATGCGTTCATGGATGTTGATATCGCAGATGTCAGCGGGGTCCGGCCTGGCGAAGGGGTTGGAGTAGGTGGAGGCGGTGGAAGACATGGCGGCGGCGTGGTGGTGAGAGGAGTAGGCGGCGGCTAGGGTTTGGGGAGGGAGCGGCGCGGCGGGGGAGGCGGCGCGGGGTGGCGGCGGCTAGGTTAGGCGGAAGCGGGAGAGGATCGACTTGCGATAGATACCATGTAGAGAATGGTTTGGTGCATTGATATCTCATTGATCTTGCACTAGACACATATATATAGGTACAAGGGGGTGCGACCGGTATCGTGTCTCCTAATATACACGTACATACAGAAGAAAACAGACACTACAGATACGGCATACAAAACTCAGACCTACGTACATGTACACATGTTCAACAAGGTCAATGCACATTAAGCTTTTCTATTTTGGAGTTTTCACAAAGGGATTAGGTAGCGTACTACTCCTTAGCATTACGTGAGGTCTAGACGTCTAGTTACTTGTAGCGGCTAATGCCAGATCACAAGCCGACGGGCGGATATTACCCACTCCTTCAATTCTTCCCCGTGTAGCCCCGGCAGCCGGCACCATCATTAAAAACATTAGCGTGCGCACAAAACGTGATCCCTGGGGTGATCCACCTGGCATTTACTATGCCATATAGGAAGAAAAAAAGGTAAAAAGCGTTGAACCGTCGATCCCCTGCTCATCTCCTATTTTCGCTCTCTCTCTCGTTTCTCCTCCCTGAGTGGCGGCTAGGGTTACCGCGGCCGCCGCCCCACCCCTGCTCATGGCCTCGGTTGATTTAGCGCCACCGCCACCCCTTTTCTCTTGTCCACGCTCTCTATCCTTGCAAGAAACCTCTCCTCTCCTCATCTCTCCTCCGCGTCTTCCTCCGGGGAGCCTTGCGGCTGCAGCAGGAGGGGAGACGAGGAGGCCGGGCCAGCCGATTTCCTCGCCGGATCTGGAGCGCAGGGGCGACGCTGGCGAGTAACCGATCATGGAGGAGCATTGGTCGCCGGTGAAGAAAATGTGGGAGGGAGACGAGAGGAGCACTGATCAGGGGGAGTCATCAGGGATGGTCGATGATGCCAAGGTCAGCTTTACCAATCATTCTCCCCCATCTTTGCAGCAAGACTCATTGGGTTCCTTCGATCTAAGCCGGTTTATGTCGTTTTTCTTCATATAATCATGGTGGAACTAGGCTATATTTCTTACAGTGAAGCGAGGGTGACTAAAAAAATTTGGTGTACGTCAATCATTAGCTTGAATTTTTACCTGCAGCTGATCTTATTCTGGTGAGAGTTTGATGACAGGGAGAATTATTATTATTGTTGTTGGTCAAGGTAACTGCGATGCACATGATGCAAGAATTATATTTGTGCAGAGGTAGCTACAACTATGCAAATCAGTTTGATGCCCTCTGTTACTCTCTTATTTTTTGTTGAACTAACCAATACCAGAACACAACTCTATCCTACATGAACTCATGTGTTCTTATGCAGCCATTTTCTGTTGTAGGAGGAGCAATACTCAGAGTGTGAGAGTTAAGTGAGAATCTGTTGAAACTAAGGTCACAACAGATCAGGTACTTCATTTTTGTTTCAACTTATACTGCTCTCTAATGTTATATCTGCAGACTGCAGGACCTCCAAACTAAAAATAAAATTGAATTTTCTTGGCAGATTCAGTTGTCTAGAAACTAATTTGTGGTGTAGTTTGAAAAAAGGCAAAAGACTCGGATATAGTCATAGAACTACAACATAAAGTTTGAGGAGTGTCCCCAATCCCATCATCTTTCTCTTAGTTTTTACTACATGATTCTCTGTGATGATTTTATTCTAATTTCTCAATTTATGTTTTTTCTAAACACAACGCCTGCGGGTCTGATAAAGAAGAGGAAGAACTTTGTGAAAATACAGTCACTTTCTTGCATTTTGACGTGTTTTGCCAATTTCTGTATATTGCTTATATGGTTGCACCCAAGGCTTGGTTCATGGTTGCTGATGCATTTTCTATAGAAATGCGATGTTTTTGTTCATAGTATGAACAGAAGTTGAACAGTCGAAAACCTATGTGAAAGCAGCGGCGAAAAGTATGCTTGAGGAAGAGGTATGGAACCAGCGTGCCCTTTGGTCAAAGAATTTTTGTAAGATTCCAATCCATACGGAATTCTCGAAACCATTTAGTTCAAAGGGATGAATTCCCCAAAATTGTGTGGATTGTTTTCCTACACTATGTGCTTCTTTGGTTCAAAGGAATTTTAAAGCAATTTGTAGGATTCCAACCTATAGACGTTTTTTCTAGAGTACTTTTGATTCAGAGGAGTAACCACTCCTAAATTCCTCTTGACTGTTCGCCAACACCACGATTCAATAGAATTTCTAGCATGTTTTGGTGTCATAACTCGATAGAAAGTTTATGTGTTTTTCCTGGTTCATGTACGATTCCAAATGTCAGGATATATATTACTCTATTTTTCATGTTCCTATGTGTTCATCAGATCCTGCGAAGTGAAGAAGGTTCTGCAACTCCATTAGATTGATTGAAAATTCCCTTATATCTTGAGAAGCATGACATGCACTTGACATCTATATAAAGTTTCTTGTGGCCACATGATGCCTGGATACTTACCTAAAATGCATCATTAGTCCATCAAAACCCATTTATTGATCCAGTATGATTGCTTAGATCCAGACGGGTCTACCTTACTGATAGCTTAATACTATCTAGAGCATATTCTTTTTCCCTTTGTTTAATTGAATAGCATAATACTATGGTTATTAAGAAACTTGAACATGTGACATTGTAGATCTCTATCTTCCATGTTCCCACCCTGATGTTCTTTAGATATTCTTCCATTTACAGCAATCTAATTCTTGGGTGATAATTTTGACAATCATTAAACCTTTCAGGTCTGCCTATCTGTTGATGGTGATAGAAAAGGTAATGATGCAGCAAAAATGCATTACGATTCTAAAGCTGTCAGGGCTCAGGAGATGAGTGTCTGATGGTACTATTGATGTATGTCAGGCAGTTGTATTAGTATGGATCTTCCAACAAATTCACTAAGTGCCCTTTGCATTTAATTTCTGTATACTGTTTTGCAGCAGCATTCAGATTTGGCAGTTGGATAAAGAAGCTTCGTTCACAATATAAAGGCTGACAAGAAAACTACAGAACGAGTAAAGATTTGCGACTTGGAAGCGATGGGATCAAATGGTTTGTCTTAAGAGAACAATACTATCTATTTCTTATTTATTGTACGTCAAAGTAAGTTACCTATATACATATATTTCGGTTATCTATATCTCTTAAGAGAACAATAGTATCTTTGTCTTATATATTGTGCTGACAAGTGTAATTATTACCATTGGTAGTGAAGGACTTGCAGATGCAGAATATTAGCACAAAGAAAAATCTATATGGTTTTAAGGGTTTGGATTCATCGGTATGTTGTGTGTTTCTTCACCTGCTCTGGATATGATTGCACAATATTTCAGGTACTGGTTCCCTTTATGTTCTTTCTCATTGGAATATTTAGGATTCTCACTTAATCACTTTGTACTTTGGTACTTTGGTGTGTGTTCTTTTAATTTTCCCACAGAAATCGTCCATGGATATGCATTGTTAGGTGACAAGTTTTTGCGGGTGGTACGGTTCCCATCTGTCTCTGATGAAATATTCACTTACCATACTAGTTCGATCTCAACATTCCACCCATTTTTCACATCTCTATCATCGCTTGGATTTTGTCTCTAACATTGTTGCTTTCCGGTGGCGAGGGAGCCCTTCACTGAGCCGGTGGAGGTGTCCTTGGCGTAGGCAGGGTAATGGATCACCGAGTGCGAGCTGTTGTGTTGGTTCGTCAGAGAGGTGAGTCTCATCTACTTCAAATTCTGGGGCATTCTACTGCCGATTGCAGTGGACACTAGCAATTAATATATAGTTGAGTTGTTCGATTGGTTGTTGGTTGGCCGATTGGGATGGTGTTTACTTACCTATAATCTGAGCTATAAGATAGTGGTACATATAATCTGAAGAATGTGCTACTTGATTCGAACCAATCTTGTATCTTTCGTGTACATTTTTTTTTCTATCTCAATTTGGACTTGTTCTTTTGCTTGTTTGTTTGGCAGGGTGAACAAGTGTCCAAGTAGATGAATTTTCAGCAGTTCTATGAGGTACAGACCGTACTACTGAAATAACAAGACATTTGAAGGGAGTAGTACATCAGATTCGTTTATGGTCCTCTTGCCACCTTAATAGTGTATTTCTGACTACATTATGTTATCAATAGGTTGTATAGCTTCCAAATACCGTAGAAATCAAAGAGTTTGAACTGTTTTAACTGAGATTATGTCAATATTGTTAGTCTTTACTCCTTTGTTACTGTTTATGTTGTCTGGGTTCTGTTTTGGAATTCACATTGAGATTTCATTATGAAGTGTAGCTTCCATCAATGTTCATGCATGTTCACTTTGTGAATGAAGGGGTAGATATATTCAATTTGCTTCTGCCATGAATCTGCTCCTATGTCTTTTTCTAGAAATCCTGCTCGATAGTCTGATCCAATAACAATAGATAGTACAGATAAGAAAGTAAAAGGGGCGCACCCCACCTTGCACTGCCCAGCTCCCTCTCTGGTTGCGCCACAGTGACGATAGAGCCAAGATGCATGTGTCACTTGTTTCATCAAGTGTGTAATGAACTTTACATTTTGTTCCTGATGATCTCAAGTCCCTGGTTTCTCCTGGCTCATTGCTGCTTAATATGCCTATTATGCAATAACATTGCATACTATAAAGAATAAAGTGGAAAGGGCGCCTCCCACCTGGCACCGCCTAGCTTCCTCTCAGGCGGCGCCACCGGGTGGCGCCCCAAACACTAGTAGGTTGCAACTTGCAAGGGAAGGTATGTACGTGCTCTGCCACTACTGGGCTGGCTAAACAATTCACATGCTTTCCATTGATCTTTGGCGAGTGGCATCGATAAGCCCGTTAACCACTCCATTGGCGTGCAATAATATTACTCATCTTTCGCTCTCCGCATGCGCGTGGTGCGTTGTGCTACAACAGGCATGGCCGTCTACTAGAAGTATCGGAGCACGAAATGATTAGAAGAAGATAAACATAGTCTTTGATTGTGGAAGATAAACATAGTCGGTGCGTATCTATCTCAACAAAATAGCCGCGTGCATAAACATTTCAGACGAACCTATCTTGGTGTCCCGAAATGCATGGGTGCGGCGGCTAGATAGCGATTATTGACCACGACCCGCCCAACTATGCGCCATGCATGCATGAATCCATATTGAATAACAAAATGAGAGGAAAAATCGCAACGCGCTTGGACCAAGTTCCCCGTACCCCCCTACTTGCTCGGACGGTTAGTGGAAAATGTGGCGTCTGGGAGGTGCAGTGTTTTGGTGCTCGGGCTCCATGAAGTTTAAAAAATTATGAAAAAGCTTTCACATGGACATATGAATGTATACTACATGTGTAAAATTTCATGCGAAAAAACATTGATTCGCGAGCTTGCACAAAAGTGCAAATTATTGGTTGTATATAGTGAACCAAATGATTTTTCTACGGAGTTCTTAAAAAAACAGACTCAAGCAACATTGGTCAGCGGGGCCAATTTCGGCCTCTGTCATTTGCCAATTTCAACCAATCACAATTACTAATAAGATCTTTTGTATCCTTGCTAAGATGCACACCAATAAAGCGGCCCTCCTGGCGGATCATCTGACCCATCCTAATCAAGCGGCCTTTATTCATGGTCGATTTATTTTGGATAGGGTCCCCTAGTGTTCCATGAGGTTATCCATGAAGTGAAAATAAAGCATCAAAAGGCGGTGTTTCTTAAGATTGACTTTCATAAGGCGTATGACATGGTGCACTGGTCCTTCCTCTGGGTAGTCTTGCTCCGAAAGGGTTTTGATGACTGCTGGGTTACTAGGGTAATGCAGGTAGTATCAAGCGGTTGCACCACCTTATTAATGACAAGGTGGGTCCTTATTTTCGCAAAAAAGGCAGGGGATCCGTTCTTCCCATTCGTTTTTAATATGGTGGTTGTCACCCTCGCAATCATCCACTACTAGGGAAAAGCCTAGCAGCAGCGCGGGTTTTAAGCCTATCAGTAGCGCGGGCAGGAGCGCTACTGGTACGACGCTATAGCTAAAGGTTAGCAGTAGCGTTGGTTAACCCACGCTACTGCTACACCGACTTAGTAGTAGCGCTTTCTCCACGCGGCGCTACTGGTAATTACTAGTAGCGCTTCTCCCAACCCGCGCTACTACTATTATTCCGTATTTTTTTTATTTCATGTTGTATTCATACACCTCTATACAAGTTTTCATACAACAGCAATTTAGAGATTGTTTTTACATCATAATGAGTTATTACATCATTGGGTGAAAGAACCGTGGACTAGTTTCAAGTGGATGGACATCCACTTGAAACTAATCCGTGGTTCTTTCACGCAATGATATAGTAAATATCATCATCATCATCATCATCATCATCATCATATCATTAACAACTTATCATCATAATACATCATTGTCATATAACACCTCCTCATGATCATCGTTTTCATCGATGAGACATCACATAGCAAGTTGGTCACTAGTCATAATCACAACTACTCCTCATCATCAACTCTAACACATAGTACCACATAATAAACATATTGTACCTCATAGGACCTACTACATTCTCTTAGGACCTACTATATTCTCTAAGGTAAAATAGCAAAAAACAAGATAGCCCCTGGCTCTCCATTATGGAGAATGCATATTATCCTGTCTCCAGTTCTTGCCTTTCGCTTAATGTTGCTTCCGAGAACCTCCTTACGAATGTCCAAACATTTTTTCCACTCTTTGATTAGCATGTGTTCACCGGTTTCAGAAATTCGATATGCACAGGTGAGATCCGTAGGATGACCTGGCTGTATGTTCAGAACTTCAAGGCGGCCATTGTAATACATCAGATGAGGCACACAATCCATCGGCATTTTCTGTTGAAAAACATAGTAATAACTTCGTAGTTAGCAATGATGTACTAGTTTTAGAAGTATGCAAAAGATGCACG
The DNA here is from genome assembly GCF_003073215.2 of Triticum urartu. Taxonomy (NCBI): domain Eukaryota; kingdom Viridiplantae; phylum Streptophyta; class Magnoliopsida; order Poales; family Poaceae; genus Triticum; species Triticum urartu. The sequence continues at coordinate 495,687,699 of NC_053027.1, read as the reverse complement.
GATGTCGTAATAGTAAAAAATCTTACCAGGGTATCTCCATAGAAGTTATCGTGGTTCAACACGTGCACTAGTGGCACGTATTCACCATAATTTGGAGGAGTTCGATAATAGGTATTGTAATTCTCAAAGAAAGTACAAAATGCGATCAGATGATTTTACTCCTTATAAGTTAATTCGGAGCCATCGGTGTAATGGGTTTTGTCTACCATCTTTCGCACATTCTTTGAAGAATGAAAATAAGCTGTCAATGAAAATAAGCTGTCAACTATTTTGAAATAAACAATATAAATTAGTTAATAACTATGTTTGGGAAACTCACATAGCGGTAGAATCAGAAGCGTATCAACAAGGACCCAAATGTCCATATTGTTTTGCTCGATGTCAGGATCATCAAGATCCATGGTGACAATCATACCCTCATAAAAACCATACATTTTGCAAAATGCTTCCCAATTTTGGCAACCAAAATGGGTTACGCTCTGAGAATTGTACAAATTTACTTCAAAATTCATATCATGATGGGTCCTTAGGTGTATTTTCTTTGTTTCAAATTTTTCATGGTCTTCAAAACCCATCCTCTCCAAGACATAGCGTCTTGCATGGCATGGGATAAGCTAGTTGAATTGTAAAAGATGAAAATTAGACATTGAAATAGTTGAAGTTGTGCTTAATTACGAAAAAACACTTGTCGTCGTTGCGTACCGTTTCAATGTCGTAGGTCTGCTCGAGCTTAATGCTGAAGTGCCGATCATCGTCCAGGTGAGGGCACCTGTCGCACAGACCTCGATCGTCGTGGCACCGGCTGCACTCCCCCGGGAGACTTTTGTCATCCGAGTACGACATTTCCTACGTTCATAATTCAAAGATTAAACTTGTACAATTAAATATATGTACTAAAAAACCTAAATTAGATCATTATTTTTGAGAAAATTTAGGCCACTCGATATTTCCTACATATTCTAGCACAAGTCATGCCAGAATTCACGAAAAAATCCGGCATGACCTTTGCTAAAAAAGGACATATCGAGCGCCTGAAATTTGCCGGAACGGAAATTAATCAACACTCCGGCAAAACATAGGCCACTCGGAGGTGTAACCTGAACATGACCGGCCACTTGGGCAACCACATATCCTATTTGAGCAACACAGGATATACATGTTTTTATCTACATCATATATATCTTATAGGACTCATATTGACATGGAGATTTGGCTGGTCTCACCTCGAGGTCGGAGGGGGTCGTGACGGGGACGACGGCGGGGATGATGGAGGGGCTCCTTGATTTCTGCAAAAGCAAAAACCCTATAAGTTATCACTAATACATCCCGAATAATTGCTTAAAATAAAAAATAACAACAAATATGCCATGTTCAACTAGTTCTATTAATTCAACTAGTTCTTACTAAATATAAACTTACTATAAATAGAAAAAAAACTAGTTCTTTCTAAAAATAAAGTAGTTCAACTAGTTATATTAATTTTCTTACTAAAAATACATTAGTTCTATTAATTTAACTAGTTCAACTAGTTTATTAATTTACTTACTAAACTAGTTCAACTAGTTTATTAATTTACTTACTAATTATTTTAAACACTTACTAAATAAACTAGTTCTATTAAGCACTTACTATAAATAAACTAGTTCTATTAAGCACTTACTAAATAAACTAGTTCTATTAATCACTTAATATAAATAAACTAGTTATATTAATCACTTACTAAATAAACTATTTCTATTAAACACTTGCTAAAAATTCTACTACCCTAGTTCTACCCTTAATTTTCTTACTTCTATTTTATTCAAAACACCTAAAATAGTCAAAAAAATATTCTATTAAAAACCCTACATTCTACAATGTCTACATTCTGTAAGGGCATATTTATCCCTAAGGTGTTTTGGTGATTGATGACAATGCTTTTGCGGACTAATCGTGTGCCTTGAGTTTCTCAGACGTTTCATTGCTAGGCACAAGATGGTTTGGTTCCCCTCGAAGACTATTGAAGACGGCGTTTTTCTACGTTTCTTTTTGGTGGATTTGAGTCGTAGGAAAGCCGTACTATTAAGAGGGGGTCTACGTCGGAAAGGTTCGGGTGGAATCATCACGTACACGTTTTCTTCCTTGTCTCCACCTTTCCCCTGCACTTTGGAGTATCCTCCATTTATCGTCTATGCAATTCTCATGGCTGCTGATGTTGGCCTTGCGGTAGTACTGCTCCCTGGAGCGGTAGTACCGCAGGCACCTGCGGTAGTACCGTACTTCGGTGCGGTAGTACCGCAGGAGCCCACGGTAATACCGCTCCTCTGGAGCCGTAGTACTGTGGCCCCCAGGCCAAGTACTGCTGCATCGTGGTAGTAGGGGCGGATGTAATTTTTTACGTTCGCGCCTCCGCGGTAGTACCGCACCTCGAGCGAGGTAGTACCGCGCGCGGCCTGGCTCAGCTACCATGCGGTAGTACCGCTCCTCCAGCCGTAGTACAATGTCGGATTTTTGCATCGTTTGTTTTTCAGCGGAAGTAGGCACGGATGTATTTTTATTCATCCACGCCCTTCCCAGGCTAGGACTTTCCTGCCTTGTGGTAGTACTGCAAGGGGGAGCGGTAGTACCGCACTTGCGGAAGTACCGTTCTCAGCCTCCGTGCTTCGGGCTTGTTCTAGTTCCTGCCATTGCAGCGGTAGTACCGCGGTCCCTCACGGTAGTACCGCATGGCCTTGCGGTAGTACCGCTTGTCAGGGGCGGTAGTACCGCAAGTCGCGGGCTGGTTAGGTGGATAACGGTTGGATTTTGTCCACATCAATAAAAGGGGTGTCTTCTTCCTCTAGTTGACTACCTCTTCCACCCCTAAGCTCCATTGTTGCTCTAAGCTCCATTTTCGCCCGATCTCACTCCCTAGCCAATCAAACTTGTTGATTTGCTCGGGAGTGGTTGAGAAGGCCCTGATCTACACTTCCACCAAGAGAAATTTGATTCCCCCACTAATCTCTTGCGGATCTTGTTACTCTTGGGTGTTTGAGCACCCTAGACGGTTGAGGTCACCGCGGAGCCATAGTCCATTGTGGTGAAGCTTCGTGGTGTCGTTGGGAGCCTCCTATTAAGTTGTGGAGATTGCCCCAACCTTGTTTGTAAAGGTTCGGTCGCCGCCTCCAAGGGCACCAATAGTGGAATCACGGCATCTCACATTGTGTGAGGGCATGAGGACAATATGGTGGCCCTAGTGGCTTCTTGGGGAGCATTGTGCCTCCACACCGCTCCAACGGAGACGTACTTCCCCTCAAAGGGAAGGAACTTCGGTAACACATCCTCGTCTTCATCGGCTCCACTCTTGGTTATCTCGCACCTTTACTTGTGCAAGCTTATTTGTGCTATATCTCTTGCTTGCGTGCGTGCTTATTGTTGTTGCATCATATAGGTTGCTCACCTAGTTGCATATCTAGACAACCTACTTTGATGCAAAGTTTAAATTTGTAAAGAAAAGCTAAAAAAATTGTTAGTTGCCTATTCACCCCCCTCTAGTCAACTATATCGATCCTTTCAATTGGTATCAGAGCCTCGTCTCTTTTTAAGGACTTAACTGTCCAAAGAGTATGGTTGATGTCGTAGACAAGGTGGAGGAGCACTCAGGTGCGAATCCGGTCTCGTCTACGGGAGATGGTGGTACCACGGTCTCTCGTGAGGAATTCAATGTGGCGTTGGAAACATTGAAAACTTCCATGACGACCGAGGTCGAAAGCATGTTTTATAAATTCTTAGAAGGGCTTAAACTTTCCACCGCACCGTTAAGAGCGGGTGATCCCACTAACAAGGTGACGGATGCTACCTCCGGCAAGGGGGAAGCTAATAGTGAGAAAGCTCCTTCTTCTAGTGGTAAAAATGGCACCGGCATCTTTGCCCATGTGGAACCTCCACTTGTCTATGGTGGACCGCTTCCTTCCACTCATTTGAATCATGCTGGCCCGGCCCCTAAGATTGAGAAGAATGTAGATTTTGATTCTTGGGTCTATCGTTTTAAGCGTCATTTAAATCATGTGAACACTAACCTTTGGAGAATCATTGAAGAAGGTTTTTATCCGCATGACCGAAGCAACTTCACCCCTAGAGAAGTCGTGGATAATCAATTAAATGAGAATGATCTCTTCATCATCCAAGAAGCAATCCCACCCGAAGACCTTCCTCATCTCCGGCCCTACTCCTTGGCCAAAGATGGTTGGCACCAAGTGGTTTCCCTCTATCGGGGAAGCGCAAGCATTCAACGTTCCAACTATGAAGTGGTGCAAGATGAAGCCGATGAGTTTGCAATGAAAGAAGATGAAGAACCTCGTGAGCTTTATCGGAGGTAACCAAACTCGCGGTCTCTCTCCGAGATCATGGAATTAAGGACACAGATGACAGTTGGATCAAGCGCAAATTCCTCAAGGCAATGATGCCCTACCATAAAGCCATGTCCTCCGTCATTCGTCAAAGGCCGGACTTCCACACCTTGTCCTCAAGTGATGTGTTGGATGAGTTCGTTGCTATGAGCATCTTGGACAAGACCGCCGACAATGCGGTACTTCGCTCTCAAAGAGTAAAGAAACCCAACCTTGCTCTAAAGGCCAAGGTTAGTATGGAGGAAGAGGATGAAGAGGAAGAAGAGGAGAGCAACCTCGAAGATACGAAGTATGCCTATCATGAACACATGGCCCTTGCTTCAAGGCAATTTTGGAGCAAGAAGAACTCAAGGCCCAACTTCAACAAGAACAATTCAAGTGGCGCAAAGGGCAAGCAACGAGTGAGGACTTGCTTCAATTGTGGCAATATAAGCCACTTTGTTGCGGAGTGCCCTTATGAGAAGAGGGAAGACAATGGTGGCAAGCTAATCCGAAAGGACAAGGCCAAGTCGTTCCCCAACAAGAGCAACTTCACCAAGAAGACTCCTCCCAAGGCATTGGTGGTACAAGAAGAGTACAATGAGGATGATGACGATGATGAAGATGGTGAGTCGGTTGCCATGGCCTCCGTTGCCATTGCGATGACTCCACGGGTATCTCTCTTCGACTCCCCCAGTGAAAACATCACCGCCAAGTGCCTCATGGCTAAAGACACCAACAAGGTAACCCCCAACATCAAAACTACCATCATTAATCATCCTACTTCAACGGATATCATTGATGAACATGAGGGAACTAATGTGGAGGAGAATGAGTTTGAGGCCTTTATGGGTAAACTCAAGGGTAAATCCAAGAAGCACTTCATTGCTCTCTTGGAACAACTCGGTGAAGCCAATGTCATGATCGAGGCTCACGAAGATACCATCTCTAAGATGGAGGGGCATAGTCATGACTATGCCGATGAGATTTCGGATCTTTCCAATGCTCTTGAGGAAGAGCGTGGTATTCGTTTGTCTCTTGAGGAGTCACACAACGATGATCATGCTAAATTAAAGAAAGATCTTGATCATGCTCTTGTTGTTTCTCGTGTGCTAAACTCCGAGGAGGCAAAGCTTGGGGTTGATCTAGCTAGACTCAAAGAGTAGTTTGACATACTCGACAAGGCTCACAAAGTCTTGAAAGGTTTTCATGCTAGCCTCAAGGAGTCTCATGATCAACTCCAAGTGAAGCTAACCAAGGAGAAAGCGACCTTTCCTCATATGGTGTTGATTGATAATGCAAATGCTACTAACCCTTGTTGTGAGCATGTGCATCTTGTTGAGGAGAATGCTAAGTTGAAGGAGCAACTTGAGAAAGGCCTTGCGTCATGCATACAAGGTGAGAAGAACCTCAACGATCTTTTGAGCAATCAAAAGGAAGTTGTGGCCGAGGAGGGGATTGGGTTCGCACCCAAGCCCAAGAACAAGAAGAAGAATGACAAGACCAAACGACCTCCTCCTCTCAAGAAAACATTTGTAAAGGAGGGAGAGGGTGCTTCTAAGGATAAGAAGAACAATGCGAAGGGTGGCGGTGTCAAGAAGGGCAATGCCACCCCTCCCAACAAAGTCGGCGACTTTAATCCTTCTTATGTGTTATGTCGTGCTAGTGATGGACATGTTTATGCCAAATTTGTTGGTTCTCCTCATGAATATATTGAATGGTATATTTGGGTTCCTAAGACCCTTGTTACTAACATCAAAGGACCCATTACAAAATGGGTACCTAAAACCAAGCATTGATCTCTTGTAAGTGTTTGCTTCCGGTGGAGGATCATGGTTGCTCGATAGTGGAGCTACAAATCATATGACCGGAAGCAAGGACTTGGTGGTGGACGTGCACAAGATTCCATCTATGCCCACCAATGTCGAGTGGGGTGATGCCTCATCTTCTAAGGTATTGGGACTCGGCAAGGTTGTCATTTCTCATGATCTCACGATCGAGAAGGTCATGCTTGTTGAGTCCCTTGCATACAATTTACTTTCCGTTCGTCAACTTGCAATCATGGGCTTTGCCACTTTCTTTGATATTGATACTGTGGCCCTCTTGTGGAGCAAGACTCTTAAAGTAGCCTTTGTTGGGCATGTCGAGAACGGTCTATATGTGATTAACTTTTCGGAGCGACCCACTAAGACCGTGACATGCCTAATGGCTAAAGTTGACGTGGGATGGCTTTGGCATCGCTGTTTAGCCCATGTCAATATGAGATCTTTGCAAAGTCTTCTCAAGGGGGACCATGTCCGTGGACTAACGAATGTTAGTTTTGCTAAAGATCATGCTTGCAGTGCCTGTATCGAAGAAAAGCTACATGAGAAGGTTCACCCTCCCACGACTATAATTTACTCGAAGAGGCCTTTGGAGCTCCTTCATTTGGATCTCTTTGGGCCTCCATCCTTTGATAGTATTGGGGGTAGGAAGTATTGCTTGGTGATTGTGGATGACTATTAAAGATACACTTGGGTGTATTTCTTCAAGAGGAAGAGCGAGACCCAACAAACCGTCATTGACTTTGCAAATGAAGCCCAATGTCAACACAATGCAAAGATCTTGACAATAAGAAGTGACAACAGCACCGAGTTCAAGAACTACACCTTAGATGAGTTCCTTAGTGATGAGGGGATCAAGCATCAATATTCCGCACCTTACACCCCTCAACAAAACGGTGCTGCGGAGAGGAAGAACTGGACGTTGATGGATGCGGCAAGAACCATGATGGCGGAGTTCAAGTCTCCATACAACTTTTGGGCCGAAGCCATCAACACCGCATGTCATGCATCCAATCGGCTCTACCTCCGCAAGGGCTTGAACAAGACTCCATATGAGACACTCACCGGTAACAAGCCCAACCTCAAGTACTTTCGGGTGTTCGGGTGTAAGTGTTTCATTCTCAAGAAAGGTGGTCGGTTGTCTAAATTTGAGGCTAGAGCTTATGAGGGCATATTTGTTGGTTATGCTACAAACTCTCATGCTTACCATGTCCTCAATAAATCCACGGGACTTATTGAGGAGACGTGTAACGTGGAGTTTGATGAGGATAACGGCTCCCAAGTGGAGCAAAGTGGCACTTGTGATGTAGGTGATGAAATTCCTCCTCAAGATATAAGAAGAATGGGTGTTGGTTTTATCCTACCCATTGAGGAACCCCTTGTGGCTGAAGGAGAAGGACAATGCTCCACTCAATTGGAGCCATCACCAACCCAAGGCCCACACGCTTCCGAAGAACAAAGTGAAGGCCCTCAACCTCATGAACAAGACCAAGGGCAAGATCATGCTCAAGAAGGTGTTGACACACCAAGTGATGCCCAAGGTCAAGTTCTCTCCCCGAGCAAGTTCTAAATCATGAACAAGCTCAAGACGGCGCTCAAGATGATCAAGTGACCGCTCCTCAACTCACCACCGAGGAATTAGAGCATCGTGCCGCCAAGATTTCATCCAAGCTCTCCACCAAGGGTCATCTCATGAAGAATTTGCTTGGAAGCATTCAAAAGGGGGTAAGCACTCGTAGACAATTGGCAAACTATTGTGAACATCACGCGTTTGTCTCTTGTGTTGAACCCCAAAAGGTATATGAAGCACTCGAAGATCCGGATTAGCTTAATGCCATGCATGAAGAACTCAACAACTTCGAGTACAACAAGGTGTGGAGATTGGTGCCAAGGCCAACGGGGAACCACAATGTCATTGGAACCAAGTGGATATTCAAGAACAAGCAATATGCTCATGGTACCATCATTCGCAACAAGGCAAGATTGGTGGCACAAGGCTACTCCCAAGTCGAGGGTATCGACTACAATGAAACCTTTGCTCCCATTGCTCGCCTTGAATCCATCCATTTGTTGATTGCTTACGCTTCTCATCACAACTTTAAGTTGCAACAAATGGATGTGAAGAGTGCTTTTCTTAATGGTCCTATTAATGAGTTGGTTTACGTCAAGCAACCCCCCAGGTTCGAGGATCCCTACTTCCCCGATCATGTGTATCAACTCGATAAGGCACTCTATGGCCTTAAACAAGCCCCACGTGTGTGGTATGACCACCTTACCGAGTTGTTACAAGATCGCGGGTTTGAAGTTGGGCTAATTGATCCCACTCTTTTTACTAATAAGGTCAAAGGGGAGTTGTTTGTGTGCCAACTATATGTTGATGACATTATCTTTGGTTCCCCTAACAAAGCTTTCAATGAGGAATTTGCCACACTAATTACCTCAAAGTTCAAGATGTCTTCCATGGGAGAGTTGAAGTTCTTTCTCGGTTTCGAAGTGAAGCAAAGAAGAGAAGGAACCTTCATCAACCAATCCAAATACACTCAAGACATGCTCAAGAGATTCAAGTTAAGTGATGTCAAGCCGACCTCCACTCCAATGCCCACCAAGTGCCAACTTGACATTGATCCCAATGGTAAAGAGGTGGATCAAAAGGTATATCGTTCCATGATTGGATCCTTGCTTTACCTTTGTGCATCTAGACCAGATATCATGTTGAGTGTGGGAATTTGTGCACGGTTTCAAGCCGCACCTAAGGAAAGCCACTTTGTGGCGGTCAAGTGAATCTTTCGATATTTGGCTCAAACCCCAAACTTTGGCTTGTGGTACCCAAGAGGAGCAAACTTCAAGCTTGTAGGATATTCGGACTCCGATTGGGCGGGAGACAAAGTGGATAGGAAGTCCACTTCCGGAGGGTGCCAATTCCTTGGGTGCTCTTTAGTAAGTTGGTCTTCTAAAAAGTAAAGTTGTGTGTCTCTCTCGTCCACCGAAGCGGAGTATGTGGCGGCCGGTAGTTGTTGTGCACAACTCTTATGGATGAGGCAAACTTTAAAGGATTACAGTGTCATTTGTGACAAAGTGCCTCTTTGGTGTGACAATGAAAGTGCCATCAAGATTTCTCTCAACCCGGTGCAACACTTCTAGATGAAGCATATTGAGATTTGATATCACTTCATCCGGGATCACATTAGGCGAGGGGAGATCGAGCTCAACTACGTCAACACTCATGATAACCTTGCAGATATTTTCACGAAGCCGTTGGATGAAGCAAGATTTCGCGAGTTAAGGCATGAGCTAAATATCATTGATTTGAGCAATGTTGCTTGAACCCTTGCACACCCCACCATACTCAACTTGTTGTCTTGTTTAGGTGTAGGCATGGACATAGGGGGAGTGTTGTTCTCTCAATGAACTCTCCCTCCCCCCATTATGCATAAATTGATCAACTCTTTCACATTAGCCATTTTTTATGGTACTTGTGCTTCATAGACGAGTTTTGGTCATGGGCCCAAGGATAATTCTTCGCGGTGCCATACCAATTGACTCAAACATAGGTGGCTCCGGCCACCGCCCTCTCTTTGGAGAGGTGGTGTCTCGTGGTTGTCTCTTGTTGTCGTTTTGCCCCCTTTTCTCTTTGTGTTGAGCGTGTTTTTGTGGTGTCTTGTTTGCTTGAAGTTTCCATGCGAAGACCTCTATTTTCTTGTGTTTGAAACATGCATTTTCTTGAGCTCACGGTACTACCGCGGCCTGCCACGGTACTACCGTGTGTGGAGAGTACGGTACTACTGCCCCAGCGCGGCAGTAATTTTTTACTGCCGCCTGGGAGAGCGGTACTACCGCTTTGGTGCGGTACTTCCGCCCAAACGGTAGTACCGCGATGAAGCGCGGTACTACAGCTTTGGTGAGGTACTTCCGCCCAAACGGTAGTACCGCGATGAAGCGCGGTACTACCGCACTGACGAGTGCGCGTGGGGGGTTATGACTCGGGCAGGGGAGTTCCAACTCCCCATACCCATTCACTTCTTTCTCTCCCCGCCGCCTCTCTCTCTCGCTCAAGAACGGCGCCGGAGATCCTGGCCGGATCTCCTTCTCCGGCCACTCTCCTCGGATTCCGACCGGTGGGATCGTTCCCCACCACCCCCTCTTGCCATGGAACAAGGTTTCTCCCCAAATCCCTCTCTCTTTTGGTTGTTCTTTTGCTTCTAGGTTTTTGGGGAGATGCATGTGTTCTTGAGATTTTAGGCCAAATCAATGCAAGAGTAGGATGTAGGAGAGTAGTGCTGCGTAGAAATTATACTTGATATGTTGTCCCGTGGTAGATTTGATCAACCGTAGTACCGCCATGTTTTCGCGGCTTTTCTCAGATTCAAAGTGATTTGGATCTGCCGCCATGCGGTACTACCGCAGGTCCGGTACTACCGCCTATCAGGTGTGGTACTACCGCACGAGCTATGGCACTAAAATCCTACTACCACTCCAAGCCCCGGTACTACCGTTCCCTCACACCGTACTACCGCGACTAGGAGCGGTACTAAAATTTTAGTACCGCACGACCTGGCAGTACTACCGTTGTTGTCCAATCTTTCTCGTGGCAATTACCACGTATGCTTTCTACTTGTTTCTCTTGTCTTGCTAAGGTCTTTGCATTGATTCTTCTCGCTCTTTGTGTGTTCTTCTCTTGTATCTTAGGTGGTGGATCTCGTCGTTCCAATCCCAGTCATGACACCGGCTCCAAGCGACTGCGCAATCAAGATGAAGCACCAGAGGGCTCCAGTGCCCCCAAGCGCAATGTCAAGATCTCAGCTAGCAAGTACAAGGAATCCGCTAAGGGCATGGACGAGATTCCCCTCGCTGAGTTTATCCCTCGCAGGCAAATCAACCCATATGTGAATGCTTGTGCTACCTTCAGAGGAAATGACTTGTTTTGGACCAAGCAGCAGGCTCTCATTTATCTGGATGTGATCAAGGCCAAGCAAAATACCTACGTGGATGTCAAGTGGATTGACATGAATCACATGAGGAAGGACAAGTTTCGTGAGTACTTTGGAGAGGCTCTGGATTTGGTGGAGCAGTTCGGTATTCAACATGTGATCTCTTTCCACCTAGACTATGACCCTGAGCTTATCTCTCAGTTCTTTGCCTCTGTTCACTTTCACCCTGGGGAGGAGCGGAGGATGACTTGGATCCAATGGCCGTCAGTTGACTGCTACCTGGAAGGAGTTCATGGATCTGCTACATGTTCCTGATGACGAGCTCACCACACCCGTTGGTGTTCGCCCCCATGCCAATCCTGAGTCCGCTAGCAAGAACAAGATCCAGTAGTACTATGTTGAGAAGGTGCTTCCCAGTGGCAAGTCGACGTAGGTGCTGAACCCCTTTCTGGATATCATGTATCACATCTTCCGCAACTCTTTGTTTCCTCGTATTGGCGACAAGGACAAGGTTCATGCCTATCTGGTGGATATGATGCTCCTGTGTGAGGAGGCACGTGTATCTTAGACTAAACCACTTGATGTCTCACACATCATGTGGTGTGAGCTTCGGTTCACGGTGTTCAACCGCAATGTACCTATCTATGGACCATACTTGTTTCTGTTGATCTCCAAGACTTGGGAGAAGCTGTTCCCTGGTGATGAGTTCCTTGCTCCAGACTGGATTCGGCATGAGTCCATCAGTCTCCGTGTCAAGCCCAAGTGGGCCAACACTACTACTCGTGCTGAGGCGTCTGCTGCTAGGAGGGTTGTTGATGTTGCTGAGGACCATGGTGCTGGGCATACCCATCGTTCCTCTGAGCCCTCGTGGGCCAAGAAGCTAAAGGACAAGATGAAGACTCCGTACTGCATGCAGGCAAAGGGGCAGTACAGGAATCACATTGCCTCCAAGGAGGCTCGCCGCCGTGACAAGAGGATCATGAAGGTCTTTGGTGAGGCAGAATCTAGCGGGTCAGAGAGGCACATCACTCCGGAGGCCGAATGGATGGCGAAGCAAGGCTACAAGTGGACTAATTCTGAGGAGGACGTCGAGGAGACCGTTCCCGCCGCCGAGTCTGACGAGGAGCGTTGGAATGATTTCTCTGCCTGAGCCACCCCTTGTGTGTAGGTGTCCTCTCTGCCTTTTTGGCGTCTCGATGCTAAAGGGGGAGAGAGAGTAGGGATTTGCGTGCTTGCGAGTCGTGTGTCATGTTCGGTGTGTTTGCTTTCTTGTTTGAACCTCGTTTGCTTTGTTTTGATTTGCGCCCTTGAGACTTATCCTTCATATGGTGTAAGACATATGCGCTCTATCCTATCTTAGTGAGCTTATGACATATTGTGCTACTTATGTTATGCTCTTGTTTAATGTTAGCCTTACTATTGCAAGATATGCCTTGTCTCTAAAATATAGGGGGAGTGTTGATCCTAGTTTGTGTGCTGTGCAGTCCAAAGCATCCATCTAGATTGCACACATCTAGGGGGAGCCTGTCTATATTTTAGAGAGGAGGGGTTTGCGTTTGCTCAATATTATTTCCCTTTGTGCAAATCATGTATTGTCATCAATCCACCAAAAAGGGGGAGATTTTAAGGGCATATTTATCCCTAAGGTGTTTTGGTGATTGATGGCAATGCTTTTGCGGACTAATCGTGTGCCTTGAGTTTCTCAGACGTTTCATTGCTAGGTACAAGACGTTTTGGTGCCCCTCGAAGACTATTGAAGACGGCGTTTTTCTATGTTTCGTTTTGGTGGATTTGAGTCGTAGGAAAGCCGTACTAATAAGAGGGGGTCCGCGTCGGAAAGGTTCGGGTGGAATCATCACGTACACGTTTTCTTCCTTGTCTCCACCTTTCCCCTGCACTTTGGAGTATCCTCTGTTTATCCTCTATGCAATTGTCCTGGCTGCTGATGTTGGGCTTACGGTAGTACTGCTCCCTGGAGCGGTAGTACCGTAGGCACCTGCGGTAGTACCGTACTTCGGCGCGGTAGTACCGCAGGAGCCCAGGGTAGTACCGCTCCTCTGGAGCCGTAGTACCGTGGCCCCTAGGCCAAGTACCGCTGCATATCGCGGTAGTAGGGGCGGATGTAATTTTTTACATCCGCGCCTCCACATTAGTACCGCACCTTGAGCGAGGTAGTACCGCGCGCGGCCTGGCTCAGCTACCATGCGGTAGTACCGCTCCTCCAGCCGTAGTACCGTGTTGGATTTTTGCATCATTTGTTTTTCAGCGGAAGTAGGCACGGATGTATTTTTATTCATCCGCGCCCTTCCCATGCTAGGACTTTCCTGCCTTGCCGTAGTACCGCAAGGGGGAGCGGTAGTACCGTGCTTGCGGAAGCACCGTTCTTAGCCTCCGTGCTTCGGGCTTGTTCTAGTTCCTGCCGTTGCAGCGGTAGTACCACGGTCCCTCACGGTAGCACCACATGGCCTTGCTGTAGTACCGCTTGTTAGGGGCGGTAGTACCGCAAGTCGCGGGCTGGTTAGGTGGATAATGGTTGGATTTTGTCCACAACTATAAAAGGGGTATCTTCTTCCTCTAGTTGACTACCTCTTCCACCCCTAAGCTCCATTGTTGCTCTAAGCTCCATTTTCGCCCGATCTCACTCCCTAGCCAATCAAACTTGTTGATTTGCTCGGGAGTGGTTGAGAAGGCCCCAATCTACACTTCCACCAAGAGAAATTTGATTCCCCCACTAATCCCTTGCGGATCTTGTTACTCTTGGGTGTTTGAGCACCCTAGACGGTTGAGGTCACCGCGGAGCCATAGTCCATTGTGGTGAAGCTTCGTGGTGTTGGGAGCCTCCAATTAAGTTGTGGAGATTGCCCCAACCTTGTTTGTAAAGGTTCGGTCGCCGCCTCCAAGGGCACCAATAGTGGAATCACGACATCTCGCATTGTGTGAGGGCGTGATGACAATACGGTGGCCCTAGTGGCTTCTCGGGGAGCATTGTGCCTCCACACCGCTCCAATGGAGACGTACTTCCCCTCAAAGGGAAGGAACTTCGGTAACACATCCTCGTCTTCATCGGCTCCACTCTTGGTTATCTCGCGCCTTTACTTGTGCAAGCTTATTTGTGCTATATCTCTTGCTTGCGTGTGTGCTTATTGTTGTTGCATCATATAGGTTGCTCACCTACTTGCATATCTAGACAACCTACTTTGATGCAAAGTTTAAATTGGTAAAGAAAAGCTAAAAAAATTGTTAGTTGCCTATTCACCCCCCCTCTAGTCAACTATATCGATCCTTTCACATTCTAAAATCTACATTTAAATTACCTAAAATTTGCAAGAACAGAGACAAGGGAGGGAGGGAGGAGAGAGGAGGGGGAGGGGGCGTTCGGACGAGGAGGGGGAGGGGTCGGCCGGAGGAGGAGGGAGGGGCGGTGGGAGGAGGGCTGCCGGCGGAGGAGGGAGGAGGGGCGGCCGGAGGAGGAGGGGGCAGCCAGAGGTGGAGGGAGGAGGGCGCGATGGGAGGAGGAGGGCGCGGTGGGAGGAGGAGGGAGTACCTCGGTGGAGGACGGATGACGGCGGCGGCGGACGACGGGTATCGGCGCGGGCGAGAGTGACTGAGAGGGAGAGTGAGTGAGAGAGGGTCGGCCGCGTGGGGAGGATAAGGTAGGGTTAGTAGTTGCGCGTGTGCGAGAAAAGCGCTACAGCTAAGGAGAATAGCAGTAGCGCTGTGCGAGGATACGCGCTACTGCTAAGTTGGGCTAGCCATGTGCGCCCAGTTCAAACATAGCAGCAACGCTTTTTGCTAGTACGCGCTACTGCTAAAGTTATAGCAGTAGCACGGTTTATTTACGGGCGCTGCTACTAAGTAGCAGTAGTGCATGATTTTGTCCAGCGCTACTGTTAAGATGCTTTGTGTAAGGTTTTCCCTAGTAGTGATCCTTGATAAGGCCAAGTTAGCCACGCATATCTGAGGTGTGGGGCCTCATTTAGTGGTCGGCGGTGGGGTCTCCTTGCTACAGTATGCCGATGACATGATCATCATGATCCAGGGTTCTGCCATGGATATCGTGAACCTCAAATTCCTCCTGCTCTGCTTTCAACAAATGTCTGGGCTTACCATCAACTTTGACAAGAGTAAAGTGATGGTTCTAGGTTATTCTGCATATGAGCGACAAAGCATTGACGACTGTCTTAACTGTACCCTAGGGTCTTTCTCTACTTCCTACCTGGAAATATCTATTAGTGACTCACGACTCTTTTTCAGATCTTAAGCCGACAGTGACCAAGGTCCAACATCGGGTCGAGCCTTTGCAGGGCCAGTGGCTCTCCAAGGCGGCTCAGACGGTGTTGATTAAATGGTCCTTGCCGAGATTGCTCATGTTCATATGAGCTTCTATATCCTACATGAAGTCCTCCATCACGAGATTGCAAAATTTTAGTCCAAATTATTCTGGACTGGCGAGGGGGATAAACAAAAATATCATATGGTTCATTGGAAAAATGAGGGCGGGCTATGGTTAGATATTGTCAAGGTGAAATATCTGTGGGGTCAACCCTTTGCGTTCAGCCAACGCTCGAGTGGGTCCTAGTTCTGGCAATCTATTATCCAGCTACTCCCCTTCCTCTGTATTTGGTTATCGATCTCGGTTAGGTCTGGGTCGTCAACCCTTTTTTGGTTCGATTGGTGGGTGGGCAACCACCCCTTTGCCACAGGGTTCCCATAGTTATTCTCCATTTTTGTTGCCCTTATTGATCTAGGGAGCATATCTTTTTGGAGCGCCTTCGCCCCCCCTCGAGCAGGCGGCCTGGGAAGATATGCTGGAGTGTGTTGCACTTTGCACTCCCAACTTAGAACTAGACCAGCTATCTTGGCACCTTGGGTGGAGCAGCTAATTCTATACTAGGTCGTTGTACCAGGCCATTGTGGCTGCCCCAGGTCGGGAGCCTCTTGCCCAACTTTGGTCGGTCAGACTTCCATTAAAGATTAGGATATTCTTGTGGTAGTGGGTTCACGTCTGAGTCCTTTCAAGGGTGGAGGTACTCAAACACAATGGCCCTTGAGTTGTTATTTGTCCTCTGTGTGCCACTGACTAAGACTCCAACCATATTTTATTCTCTTGTGCTACGGCTCAATTGCTCCAGAGTTTCTTCCGAGAAGTTGTGGGTGGTGGGCGGTGCGACACAAACTTTCTGATCCATATGAGGAATTATAAGCTTCCTTGGCGGGGTCCCGCCACATTAGCTGGCTTGCGATTGGGGTTCTCACGTGGATCTTGTGTACGATAAGCAATAATCTTGTTATTGGGCACTCTCCCTTGTGGTGGTCTGCTAATGCTACTTACAAACTATATGTTTTTTGTAGCTTGGAAGCCGCGGACCGGAGCGCGTCGCCATTGATGCTCTTACTGCAGGTCTCAGATCCTTGGCTCTCCGTTTGGCGCCTCCACTCCCTCCATCGTCGTTAGACCCATAACTAGCTCGTTTGATCCTCCTCGTGGCCTATACCGTATTTGTTCTCTTAGGGCTTGTTGAGCTGGCAGCAGAACCAATTTATGTGGTAACTTTTATCGGTGTACTTTGGTGTCATGTGCGTTGCCTTGGTACCTTGTTAGAACTTGGTTGTGCTTGTGACGATTTGCTTTGTATATGTCGAGCCCAAGTGCAAGTTCTTCGCTTGGCTCTTTTTGCATTAGAGAATCCTCACGACCGATATGTTGGCCATCTGTGGCTGGCCACATGACCTGAGATGCCAACTTTGTCTCCAGGCTCCAAACAACGACCCATCTCTGCAAGAATTGTCCCTTCTCAGTTGTTGTCTAGAACCATGTGTCCACCTGGGCACACGACGACTTGCCAGTCTCTGGTTTCCTATCGGTCCCTCTTAATGTCTCCTAGTGGGATGAGTTGATAGCAATGGAGGCGAAGCAAGGCCGCAGGCATCACAACGGTGGGCTGATCTATTCTTTGTGGATTTTCAAAGGATTGGATAGGCACATTTTTTAAGGGTTACCGCATGACGCACTATGAAGTGGCGATGCTAACCATCGATGATATCAAGCAAAAAGAGAGGGCGTTTGGCGTAGTCGTGCCTCATGGTGGATATTGACTGAGCCTGTGTTTGTCTAGCTAGGGTTGGCCACGATCCCTTCAAAACGTGTGCAACTCTGTACACATTATTTTTTCACCTCTTCCTTTTGTATGAAAATGCAATGCTCCTGCCAGTTCCTCATGAAAAGAAAAGCGGAGCGAAAACCTTTTTCGGTAAAGTGAAACAAAATGCGTTAATGTATTTTATTTATTTTATTATTCCTAAAATCTAACAAGTGGCCGGCCACCAACTAACAGAGTCGGGCGGACGACTCATGGCTGTTCGATCGCGCGAGCGATCGCGCCCAGATCCGCCAGGTGCCACCTGGTCTGGATTGATCACGCACCGCGGTCGTGGGCAGTTTTGTCCGCATCCGGACGTGGGAGGCCCACCTGTAAGCGGTAGAGGAGAGAGTAGTGGGGGTCGTGGGCGGCGGTTTTCGAAATCTGCGCCTGAAATCCCTCGCCGTAGCGTGGTCTCTCTCCCCATTCCGTCTTC
This sequence comes from Triticum urartu, assembly GCF_003073215.2. NCBI lineage: Eukaryota > Viridiplantae > Streptophyta > Magnoliopsida > Poales > Poaceae > Triticum > Triticum urartu. The sequence continues at coordinate 495,670,026 of NC_053027.1, read as the reverse complement.
GTCTTCCTCCTCGCCATCCTCTCCACCGAACGGGGCGTGGCGGGCGGAGTGCTCAGATTGGCGGCGGCTTGCGGGTGGTTCTCCTCGCGGGGGAATCGCTGGTGCTCCTCGCCGTTGGAGGTATGCTCGCCCTCCACTTCTACATGCTTCTCCTCCCTCTCTCTCTATCTCGTGGAGCGCGGATGGTGCCGAAATGCGAGGGGAATGCTCTCTAGGGTTCGGGAACGGCGCGAACTACCCCCGCTTATCCTCGATTTTGGTCACGTTGAGTTCCCTTCTCCTATCTCGTAGCACGTGCCCAACGGTGGTCGGGATCTACAAGGTGGCCTGAAATCCCTCGCCGCAGCGAGTTCTCTCCCCATTCCGTCTTTGTCTTCCACCTCGCCATCCTCTCCACCGAACGGGGCGTCACGGCGGAGTGCTCAGTTTGGCGATGGCTTGCGGGTGGTTCTCCTCGCGGGGGAATCGTTGGAGGCGTAGTTCACGGCACGGGGGTGGCTGGACAGGGTCAATGTGTAGTTGGCCAGGGTACGCGGTAGTCGTTAGGTAGAAGGGATGCATGTCCACGGCCCCCGTTGGGCGATTTTAGGGCGATTTGGCTGTTTAGTTCATGTTCCGTTCAATTTTGCAGAGATTTGAGATCTGTTCTTGATTCTTAGTTATTCTGTAAGTTGTATTAGATGTGCACAATGTTGTGTGCAATGCATTGGCTGATTTTGTAGTTGGTGTTCAGAGATTTAAGTGGTTATTTGCACAAAATTCTCCTCAGTTGGCTGCGTCTATATAGTACTTGGCTGTCCATATGCTCTGCAGTTGCAGCAGTTGTTTTGGTCAGTTGGCTCAATGTTTTTGTACTAGGTGGTTGTCTATACGGTGTTCAGTTGCACAAGTTGTCTGCTCAGTTGGCTGCATCACTTTTACTAGTTGGTTGTTTATATGTTATACACTTGTGCCAGTTGCTCTACTTAGTTGGTTTTACTTAGTTGCATATGTTATACACTTTTACTAGTTGGCTATTTCCCCCTCTGCTGTGTGCAACTAGGGACTCTTGTTTGTGTATTTTAGCACCAATGCTTGCCAGTTTTCCAATATAGTCTACCCAATCCACCAGCGTTGTGGTGGCTGTGGTGGTTTATGTGTTATTCTCCTGCTTTGTGCAACTAGGACCCCTTGATTTGTGCAAATTAGTACCAATGCTTGCCAATTTTCCATTTTAATTTTTCTCAATGTGCAAGTCTTTTGTTGTGGATGTGGTTGTTTTCATGTGTCTCCCCTCATGTTCAACTAGGGACGCTTTTTTAGAATAAGTTATCTCACTGAGCTTGTTGCCTTTACTCAACTTTTTTCTGCCTAGGTATTACTTGTCACAGTTGGCAAGTAATAACTAGGCAGAAAAAAGTTAGTTGGCTTATTTGATGTCCAGTTTGCACAAGGTTTACTGCCCAGTTGGCTGCATCATTGTAGTAGTTGGTTGTCCACATCTTCTAACTATGTTTTTTTGTTGTATTTCCTGCCGCGGGGCAAAAATGGTTATAATAGGAGGAGATGCGGATGGCAATGAAGGAGATGTATTTTTTTTCACTTTTTTCTTTTGTTTTTAAGTTGTTTTCAACTTATGCATGTATGCTAATGTCTTTTTTTTCATGTTTTCTTTTGGTTGCTTAATCAGCGTTCTGGAAGTCAGCCGCTTCGCCAGAACACAAAGCGTCCTGCTAATCGCCAGCCACGACCTACGCAGAGTGTTGAGCAGGGAGAGGATGTTGAGGTAAGTGGCATGCTGATGACACAAGTCCAATTTTTTTGGTTTTGTTTGGGTCATATAACATTTTTTTGTTTTTCCCATGATCATGCTTTTTATTTTATTTTCTTAGGATGCTGATCAGTTCCGTGTTGTAAAGCGGACTAGACGTGCAGCACTTGGTAAGGGAGCTGAGTCATCTTCTAGGGTAAGTAAAATCTCGAATATAAGTGTTTTTCTCGCTTTTTTAGATAGTGATGAAATTATGCAGCAGTTCGCACAACTATTTTTGTTTTTAGTTTTTCAATAACAACCTTTTGTAGTTGACATCTCTAGTCATATTTATTTAAATACAGTTGATATTAGTTGGCATTAGTTGGCATCTTGTAGTTCACTAGTTGGCATCTTTCATAGTTGACATCAGTGGTCATTTTTTTGTGCAGGCAGCAGTTGCTGGAGAAGCTGTCGCATCTTCCGCAGCAGATGTTGAGGTATGTGGGTTTTTTGTGTGTGTTTATGATCTATTTGAATAGTTCTTTGCAAACCTTTTTTTAGTTACTGTTTTTCTTGTTTGCAGTATCATTTCTTATTGTTGCACATCCACTAGAACTTTTTGTAGTTGCCAGGTCTCGTACTTTTTTTATTTTTTTAAGGTTGCACACTGGCAGTCTTGCAGTTGTCCTCATGAGCTTTATTAGTTGCACAAATACATCATATTAGTTGGCATGATCCATTTTATGAATATATAGCTCATTCTAATACTGATCCAAATGATGATTGCTAATTTTTTTTCATTCTTGTTTTTTCTCTTGTGTTTAATGTTTGTGTAATGTTTTCATTTTCTCATCAACAGGGCAGCGGTGAAGGAGTTGAGGTGGCTGCAGGGGAAGATGTGGAGCGACCATCACAAGCAGGCAGGATAAGGGCATCACCAGCGTGGTTTGCAAATTTCAACGCCTCTCTATCCCCACTATAGAAGTCAGAGCTAGTTTCGAGGTTGTTCGGGGGCTATTGAACTTATCAGACACACTTCCAGCGGACCTCACTAAGTTCCTAGTGCAGTCCTACCAGCCACAGACCTCTGATATGGTTTTCCCAGGAAGGGGAAGGATCCGTGTCGATGCTGACAGTGTTCAGAGGGTATTTGATCTCCCAAACAGGGGTCAAAGAGTCAGATATTTAGTTGACAAGGATGCCACTAGGAGATTCAGACAGGCTTTCAACATAACTGGAAATTCTCATCCCCAGATCACTACATGGCTCAAGATGATTCAGGATATGGCTGGAAGAACGGATGACACATTCTTTATGGCCTGGCTTGCGGTTGCCTTCAGCACTTTTCTAGCACCAACCACGACCTTGAAGCTCAGCCCAAAGTGTTATGGACTTGTGCTAGATCATAAAATGCTAAAGAATACAAACATCTGCCTCTTTGTAGCAGAACACATTAACGAAGCTTTCCGGAACATGGACCAGGAGAAGCAAACTGTCTGCTGCTGCTTGTATCACTTGATGGTTAGTGAAAATGACCACTTTTTCCATCTGTTCATGTTCTTTCTATGCAGTTATAGTTTGCTGAAATACTCATAACAATAACTGAACTTGGCTTTTTCTTTTGTTTGGGTCTGGTGCAGATACTATACCTTGATGCGCTCGTACATGACATCCCAGTAAGCAACTGCGCGATACGATCGAATGCATGGGATAGTACTCTAATTGCCAAGGTGATCAAGAAGGATACTATCTCTCCTGGTGTGTTCGGCAAATTACAAGTGAGTTCTTTTTTGTTTTTTTCCAACAGTGTCTTCCTTCTATGTTCTTTTGATGTCTGGTCACTTTTTTGGAAATTGCACAGAAAACTGTCATCAGTTGGCACAACAATGCATGTAGTTGCACAGCTTGTAGCTTTAAGTTTGGCAATCTGCACACATGTTCATTTTAAATTACCTGAAATCTTAAAAGTGCACGTGCACTATTTGGCAAGACCGAGCGGCCGCGCTATGCGACAGCGAACAGCGACCTCACACTCGGTCCATCTCTTCTCAACTAAAAAGAAGGAAAAGACAAATCTTATCCACTCCCGAGCCCGACTACCTTCTTCCTCCACTAGCGACACCCGCCGCGCACCCCGCCTCCTCCCTCGCGCCGCCTCCTGACGATGCCAGCTCGCCGTCGCTGACCTCCCGTTGCGGTTGCGCATCGCCACCCCAGCAGGACTTACGTCTTCCCCGCCACCATGAGCCGCCACAAAGTTGTCCCCTACCTCTGGCGCCGCTGCGACTCATCTTCTGCCAAGGGCACATGCCTCTCCGCCGTTGAGCGCCGCTCCCTCGGCCATCCCCTCCCCTGCCGATTCTACAGCGCGGCCAGGTGCCTTGCCCCCGCCGCACAAGATTTGCAGCGGAGCTTGTACGAGCTCATGGCGGCTCCGCATGGCTGTGAATCCTCTCACATGCAGGTAGTATTCCCGTTCCTTCACTCCATTGATCTATCTCTCCCGCCAAACACCCTCCCCGCTCTCTCTCTCTCTCCACTGGTCTCCTCGAGAGGATTCAGCCATGAACTTGTTTGGTTTTACAAGAATGAACGTTGTAGGATCTAAATCTTGTTGATACTGGTAGTCTGACTTTGCTGTCATTTTCCTACTTCATCAATTTACTCTGGAAAGTTCGTATTTTTAGTAGTCTGGACTTGAGAAATTTACTTGATGTTGATTCAACTTGGGTTTCTATGGCAGCTGAAGTAGAAAATACAAATTTTGTAGCTTAACTGCTATAATCTGATCTTACCAGATATTGATGGGAGCAATCATACTTTTTGATGTCTGTGCAGTTCATCTAATTGGTATCGACAATTTTCACTCAGTCATATAATCCACCTCCACTTATGTGTGTCTAGTCTGCTACCTTAACCAAATAGTAGTAGTACTTGAATATTAAGAACATCTTCATTCTGACAGATTGTGAACTCAACCCCTTGTAGGTATTTTTTTCAGGAAATGCAGTCAAATTCATTGTACAGATGCATCACTTTTGTCATCTTGCTATGATTGGATTGTTGATCTACAGGAGTTTTGGCATCTTGCTGAAGGAGCTACGTTGATTAGGATTAGTGGTGGGTTTGTAAGGCGATTAGGATTTTAGTGGTGGGTTTGAGTTTGATTTTGACGGCGAGCTGTTCTAATTTTGTCATTATTGGTATGGGTATGGTTCATGATCCTATTTTGATCCATCTATTCTTGCCTAGACTGCAATTGTCTCGTTAAACATGATACTCTCCGTAGAGGTTCATTACCTTATGTACCTCTTTTTTCTTGTAAATGCATCTGTGTGGTTTCTCTGTTTTCTCCTAATTAATTTGCATGCATATAAGTAACCAGTTGGCTAGTTTGTTGTAATAGTTGCACAGGAACGCAAACGTAGTTGGATGCCGCATATACATATCTCAGTTGGCTAGCCAACTTATGAAGTTGCATAGTGAGGGCTAACCCGTTGCACAATCGATGGTATTTAGATGGATACACTTTGTAAACCATGTTCAAGCAGTGTGTATGTGGTTTATTTTGTTGCACACTCATGTGTGCCCTGCTGCCAAGGATATGCGTTCGTACAGGAGTATCTAGATCAAAGCAACACATATCCTAGTTAGCTTAGCCACACTTATGCAGTTGCACAGGGAAGGGCTATCTAGTTGCACGGTTGTCAGCTAGTTAGTTTTGGCTCCAGTGCCTAAATCATGTTTAGGCAGTGTGTATGCTATTTTTTTGGTTGCACACTCATGTGTGTCCAGTTGGTCATACAGTGCATCAAGTTGCACACATTTTTTTATTTTGTAGGTGTGCTTTGAAAAATCAACATACGTTGCTTACCTCATGGCATTTTTTTATATCAATTGTTTTTGCTCTCTTTTTTCTTTTATACATCTGGTTCTTTGACTAATTTTTTCGTTTGCTTTTTTTCACAGACCAAAAATGGTTGTAGAAGGAGATGCGGCTCTACTGAAGGAGAGGTATCCTCAACTTTTCAAATAGTTGCACAACAGTATCATACGAGTTGGCATCCTCAAGTTTCATAGTTATACCAAAACCATTTGGGAGTGGACAGTCTCAACTTTTAAAATAGTTCCACAACTATCACATGAGTTGGCATCCTCAACTATTTTAGTTGCACAAGAACCAATCAGGAGTTGGCATTTCCAACTTTTTTTAATAGTTGCACAACAATGTCACTTGAGTTGGCATCTTCTACTCCTTTAGTTGCACAAGAACCATTCAGTAGTTGGCATCCTCATGTGTTCACATGCATATGATTTTCTAGGTTTGCACATGCACTTGAATGTAGTTGCACTAATTATGTGTAAGATTATAATATTTTAAAATTCACTATTTTTTCCATTTCTTGTGTTCAGACAGCATAAATACATCCTATTCATCAGTTCAAAATTCATTATGTACTTGCACAAACATGCAACATGAATTGCATGTAGGAGTACTTGCAGTTGCATAAAATAGATGATGTAGTTGCACAATAACCAGCATAAGTTTTTTTAATTTTGCATACATAATTTTGAGCTAAAACCATACTGAATTTGAAAATATATGAGTTGGCATCTTCAACTTTTATACGAATTGAAGATGCCAACTACTAAAATTCAAACCCCACAAGTAGATGGATATAGATTGTTGTCAGTTGCACACCTGTACTCGTTAAGCTGCACAGATACAACCCAGAGTTGGTTCATTTCTCTCAGGCTTCTTTTTGCATCATGTTCAGGTTTTGCAAGTTATGGGGGTGGAGGAGCTGTTGTAGATTTGTGCACATAATTCTCAGCTACAAACACACATATACTACTGTGTGGAAAGGTCAAAGGAAAAAAGAACACTTGCAAACCAGATTCTTGTCTAGTAAGTAGTTGTGTTTTCATAGTACCTACAACAACTTTTCTTTTCTTCCTTTTTTTGCTACATGGATGTCGGTTCTTCTGGATTTTGTGTGAAATAAGACTCTATGCGCTCTCATATATATTTGCACATTTTCTGCATTTTGTTGCACAAAGTGCTACAAATGTTGGCTTGTCCCATGATGTAGTTGCACAAAAATTAGTTAAAATTGAACAGGTACAAAACCTCCCCGTTTTCACCTATGAAGAAGCTTTTTTTGGGAAAGAGAAATTTGTTTAGGGAAAAGGAAAAGTCTAGGAGGGAGGATCTGAACATGAGGAGAAAAGGATCTCCTTTTTTTCACCCCTACTGGTGCTACCTGGTACGTTCTGATATGTCCTCCCTCTTCTTTTTTAAAGCAAATTGTTCCATATCGCTGTTATTTCACTTTGATTCTGCCATGGCAGCTCTAGCGATGCAGATCCAGACCTGGGAAACCATTGTTTCATGGGGAAGAAGGTGGGACAGGTAAGGGCGTGGGAAAGAAGTGGCCAGGTGGCGTGAGAGCTTCAGGAGGGGAGGGGAGGGAAGGGCACGTGATGGCCTCGGGACCGCATCAGCGCGTGGTTTGTTGGGTTCACACGAGGCTGTTGCTACAGGGGGAAGCCCGGGGAGGCTTTCCTTTTCTGGGATCGGGGGGACCAGATCTTTCCTTTTTTAATGGCCGCTCGAGTGTGCTAGCGGGCCAACGGCCGCCCGCTATACATGTCCTTTAAATTGGCACACCATCTTTTTTAAGTTGCACAGTTTTACTAATCTTGTTGCACAGATGTGTTGCATCAGTTGGTAGAATTTTTTTAGGTGCCATGTGGGTTGCACAGTTTTTATGTCTTTGTTCAGTTGCATATATGTATAGTTGAATTTGTCTATCCTAGTATATTGTTGTAGTTGCACAGGTTGTAATGTGTGGTTTCGTGTTGATAACCTTGTTATTTTCTGTTTCTCTTTTTTTCACATCAGCTTAAAGAGGAGTATAGAGGCACGGACCAGACACCACTGTTTGGTGGAATTTTGCAAGCTGAAGCATTCGTGGCATCCAAGTTACCAATAACCTACAATCCGCAGGTTAGTGTTTTGCATACAGAAACTTGTACCACTTACCAATATTTTTCTATTGGCTGGGATGTATGTTCAGTTGGACATGTATAACTTTTGTAGTTGCGAGAATATAGAATTTAGTTGGCTGTGATGTATGTTCAGTTGCACATATAAGCTTCTGTAGTTGCACATGTTCTTTTGGACAGTCAAAGTGTTCATTTACAACCATTTTCATCAACTTTTGGCAGAATGCATGTTTTTTAGTTTGTGCCACAGTGCATGTGTAGTTGGCTAGAATCATGTTTTTAGTTGGCCAGAAAGTGTGTATTAGTCGTTTTGCTTATCACATCATGGTCAGTTACAGACATTTTACTTTTTATTATTTTTTCTAACTGAATCAGTACTGAGTCTTTTTGTATTGATGTAGAAAAAGGCAAAGATTGTGAAAGTGGTCAATGAGCTGTGCAAGGCTGTAACTGAACAGGTTGGCACCTTCATTGAAGCAGTTGCCAAGATCGATGATGAGGAACCAGATATTGAACCTTACGTACAGCAGCCATGAATGAAAATTGGGGCGTCACGCCGTGCTCCAAAAAGAAAGAGACGGGGGTCAACTATACAAGAAGAAGAAGAGTTTGTTGAGGATGAGTCAGAAGAAGATGAGGAAATGGAAGTAGCGATAGATGCTGACGACGAGGAGGACAAATATGTGGATGAATCAGAGGAGGAGGACAAGGATGAGGATAACAATGAAGAAGATGCAGAGGAGGAGGAGGAAGAGGAAGAGGTGGAGGAAGAGGAGGATGAGGAGGAGGAGGACAAACAAGAAGATGACAAAGGAGAGGAGGAGGACAAGGAAGAAGATAGTGAGGCGGAGGAGGAGGAAGAAGAAGGTGAGGCCAAAGAGGGGGACGGGGACAAAGGGGCAGCAGTTGATGGCAGTGAGAGGGGAGAAGACAAAGGCGCAGCAGCTGATGGCAGTGAGAGGGAAGAAGACGATGATGAAGAATACGAGGATGGTTATGGTGATGATAAAGGGGGATCCGATGGAGGCAGCGACAGCAGCGATGACGATGATGATGACAACGCCCCTGGTTCTGGTGGTACAGGTGGCAACACATCCAAGAGGACTAGCACTTCTGCCACCCCTGCGAGCAGCAGCAATTCATTGAGTAGCAGGAGCACACTACATATGTTGATTGACAAAACTTACTGGAAAGACAAGGATTTGCCGAAGTCAAAGAAAAATGACGAAGCAGAGTCTCAGGGCAGCATTGATATGTTCAAGCTCTGCAACTTGAAGCCAGCTTTGCCAACCACCTTTCCTGTGCCAGATTTCAGCGACAAAGATATGTGTGAGAAGATCAACTTTGCCATTGACAAGAGCCCGTTCTTATCAAGTGAAGCTGAAAAGAATCAAATTGACATGGAGGAAGCAGGAAAGGGTCTTGACTGGGTTCATTCAAAGGAAAAATATAAGGAATATTTAAAGCAGCTCCCAGACCTAAGCTCCAGCAAGAGCAAGGCAGCATCCATGGCAAACCCTCACGTGGTCCAGAAGCGTAAAGCAGTTTCAATGAAGAAGAATCTGCAGTTGCCTCAAACCAAGGAGAAGATGGTGAATGCAGATGCTGAAGTAAATATGGTAAAGGAAGCTGTGCTTCAAACTGATATGCCAACTGTAGTGAGCAGAGAGCCAACCAATGTCAGAGAAGTTCAACAGATCAAGGGGAAGACTCCCCTTTCAACAGTCCCACCAAAACCACCTAAGCAGAAGATTGTCAAGTTTGCCAGGGGCACAAAGGGGGAACAGGCCACAAAAGATTTGGGGTTCAGAGACGAGAGAGAACTGCGAGCCGCAGCCATTGATGCAGGGGTGCCAAGTTCTGCTAGGTTGCTGCCAACTCAGACTGGAAAGATGCCAACTACAGATACCAGTGTGCCAACTGATGTGTCAGTTAGCAGCATGGTCACAGTCAAAACCACCACAGCTGGTCAGGAAGGCACCACTACAACTGCAAGCCCCAAGGTGCCTACTCATAGAGATGCTTCAATGCCAAACACAAAAGGTGGTGATCCAACTATCAAAGTGCCATCCCCAAGAGCTGACTTTCAGCAACCATTAACACAAGAGGAGGTGTTCAACATTATAAGTAGGTGCAAGCCTCCAAGGCCTCCAATTACAACACTATTGCGAACCAAGTCAGTGAACGATGCACCCGTGTTTGTGCCGCAAGGAGATGCCCTGGTCCTTGAACCCTTAAGAAGATCAAAGTCTTATCATGGTGACGGGTTCTGTGATGCACCATCTTTTGACCTTGGCATAGATGGTGATGCTCCAGCACCTGCTCCAGCAGCAGAAACATCGGAAGCCGGTGTGATTTGCATTGATGAGTGTGAGTTGGACCCAGCAGCTGTGAATGAAGGATGTGCTGCTGCTGATGCTGGCAAGGCAATAGCTCAAGAGCTAGATGTTGGTTCACCAGATAATTGCCACACCCCGATATGCGCAGAACCAGAAGCTGGCACGAGCAGTTCTTCGGGACCACCTATTGCACGAAGACAGAGGAGGGTAATAAGGCCCGCAGCATCTCAAAGGTCTCCATTCATTGACTACAACAAGAAGGCTTTCAGCTCCAATGAGGCAGTGAACAAGCTTTACACTGCCCTCTTGTATTGGGTCAGGCATCACAAAGGAGCAAATGATGAAGCTACCAGGTAAACTAACTCCCCACAGCCTACATACATATCTTTTTCAGTTGCACAGGACCAGCCACTTAGTTGCATAGAAAGCATAGCATGTTGCACAGAATAGGGATTTTAGTTGCACACTGTTCTGTTTTCAATTTCATACACATTTTATTGCTGCTGTGACCCTTCGAGCTAACTTGTCTTTTTATTGCTTTCAAAAAAATCAGCCCTGAGATAATCAGGTATGGTGCTTTCTACATTTCTTTAAAGGAGTTAGTTGATTCGATGAAGCCGGTTCAATGGTTGTCAAAAATTGTTACTGAGACTGGAATCTTACACATCATGGATAACTTACCAGAAGGGTCAAAGAAGGTTGTTATGCCACTGAGGTTTTCTATAAGTTTTTCAAAAACCTTCTTTTTACCCTCATCTTTGTTCTGTAGCACTTTTTTCATTGACCATTTGAGGGAGGCCTTTCACCTAGTAAGGAGTTTTGAGCCATGTTTTATAATCTCTGCAGATAAATTTATAGCAAGGGATCCACAATGTGAATGAGATAAACAAGAAGTTTGATTACAAGAACCGTCTCGACAAGAAAGACTTGGTGAGTGTTGTGCCCACATGATCAATCTTTTTTTAGTTGGCACCCACAACATGTACAGTTGCACATGACACATCTGTTAGTTGGCAGATACTTGTTGCAACCTGTTTTTAACTTGACCAAGTCTTTTACTATTTTTTCTTAGCTACAGCCTGTATTTTGTGTCTGAAATCGTTCACGGTTGCAGGTCATGCTGCCAGTGCTCGAGTGCGCTGATGTAACCGATAAGGAGGGAGGGAGGCATTATTGGGTCTTCAATGTCAATTTGAGGGACGAACGCTCTGAAGTTCTTGACTCAAGCAGGACGCTGGACAACATTGTGCTGATGACCACCGCCTCTACCATCGCGGGGGCAGTACGCCAGCTATGCAGGAAGCATTACCCAAAGTTCAGCATCGAGCACTTCCAGATTATTGACATTGATGTACCGAAGCAGCTCGGCAAGTAAGACAATAAGCATGGCATTCCTTCTCAATCATATACCATCATTTTGTAGTTTTTAAAATTTTCTACATGTGCAATCTTTAGTTTTTTTAAGACACAGTACTAGTCTTCAATCTGTTTTATCATTTTTATGATTTTCTAATGGATTATCTAGCCAGTTGCAGAGTGGCGCATAAGTAGTTGCACACTGGCACGTAAGCAGTTGCACAGTGGCACATAATGAGTTGCAGTAGAACACAAACAGTTGCATAGTAGGACATAAGCAGTTGCATAGTAGAACAGAAGCAGTTGCACAGTAGGACATAAGCAGTTGCACAAAGTGCATTACCTTTATTTGGTTTTAATTTTACGTGACAAAATTTTTTTTGTGCCCATTTTGCAATAATGAGTGTGGGTTGTTCGCACTGCTTAACGCCACCGAGTGGAATGGTAGCCAACTGCCCAACTACGACCCCAGGGAAGTACTCAACATCAGGAAGAAGCTGACATATGATTGGGTCACCAGCGTGCACAACACCGCCCCATGGAGGAAGTTGCTGAGATACGACAAGGAGTAGGTCAGTACTATTTTTCTTTTTTTCTGCTCCATGGAGGAAGTTGCTAGTTTGTACAATTTTTTTAAGCAGATTTTGTAGTTGCACACTACTAGTAATTGCGTTTGCAACTCAATATCATCACTTTTGTTGATACATTAGGAGCACTGGATATACAATTGTTCAACAACTAAATATTTAACCAGTTGCCAACAAAGGCACAAATAGCAACTTTTTTTACACAGTGCATGAACTAATTCAAGGAGCATAAATTAGATAAAGAGGAATCATAGATGCTGAATGTGTCCACTTGGTCCCAACATTGCTAAAAAAACATCATTCTTTTCCTTTTTTGTTCCAAAGTTACAAATGAGGAAACAGAATCACAGGAGCCTGAGTGGACACACACCAGCAGTGTGCTCTGTAGATTGGCACTGGCTGCATTTGTTTTTCTTCTTTGGTGTAGCTCCAGCGCCGATTTGTACCGTCGACTCTTTGCCCTACCCTTTGTAGTAGATCTTGGAGGATCCCTGGGCACAAAATCATCAGAAGCTTGTGCAAGGGATGCAGCCTCCAACGGGGCAGTAGGACCGTCACGATCACCTGTGTAATAATCATATAAAAAGTTTATTATTTTTGTTATTGTGCAACCAGCACTGATATTCTGTGCAACCACACAGCACATTTTGTGCAACTAACTGGTTGTTGTGTGCAAGTTAAGTTGAAAAAAACACCTGCAGTAGCGCGGCCTGTCATGGTACTTGAATTGTAATCGCCTATGGGCAGAACATGAAAAACAAGTTAGATTTTTAGCTTGATCCTCAAACTAACACAGCGCACGAACTAGGCAGCATGTTCTGTTCAACTGGGCACTATGATATGTGCAACTAAAGTCACACACCCTAGTTTTTGTTTGGAGTCGGTGAAGGTACTTGAAGGAAATATGCCCTAGAGGCAATAATAAAGTTATTATTTATTTCCTTATATCATGATAAAAGTTTGTTATTCATGCTAGAATTGTATTAACCGGAAACATAATACATGTGTGAATACATAGACAAACAGAGTGTCACTAGTATGCCTCTACTTGACTAGCTCGTTAATCAAAGATGGTTATGTTTCCTAACCATTGACAAAGAGTTGTTATTTGATTAACGGGATCACATCATTAGTTGAATGATCTGATTGACATGACCCATTCCATTAGCTTAGCACCCGATCGTTTAGTATGTTGCTATTGCTTTCTTCATGACTTATACATGTTCCTATAACTATGAGATTATGTAACTCCCGTGTGCCGGAGGAACACTTTGTGTGCAACCAAACGTCACAACGTAACTGGGTGATTATAAAGGTGCTCTACAGGTGTCTCCAAAGGTACATGTTGGGTTGACGTATTTCGAGATTAGGATTTGTCACTCCGATCGTCGGAGAGGTATCTCAGGGCCCTCTCAGTAATGCACATCACTTAAGCCTTGCAAGCATTGCAACTAATGAGTTAGTTGCGGGATGATCTATTACAGAACGAGTAAAGAGACTTGCCGGTAACGAGATTGAACTAGGTATTGGATACCGACGATCGAATCTCGGGCAAGTAACATACCGATGACAAAGGGAACAACGTATGTTGTTATGCGGTCTGACCGATAAAGATCTTCGTAGAATATGTAGGAGCCAATATGGGCATCCAGGTCCCGCTATTGGTTATTGACCGGAGACATGTCTCGGTCATGTCTACATTGTTCTCGAACCCGTAGGGTCCGCACGCTTAAGGTTTCGATGACAGTTATGTTATGAGTTTATACGTTTTGATGTACCGAAGGTTGTTAGGAGTCCCGGATGAGATCACGGACATGACGAGGAGTCTCGAAATGGTCGAGACATAAAGATTGATATATTGGAAGCCTATGTTTGGATATCGGAAGTGTTCCGGGTGAAATCGGGATTTTACCGGAGTACCGGGAGGTTACCGGAACCCCCCGGGAGCTAAATGGGCCTTAATAGGCCTTAGTGGAAGAAGAGGAGAGGCGGCCAGGGCTTGGGCCGCGCGCCCCTCCCCCCTAGTCCGAATAGGACAAGGAGAGAGGGGGTCGGCGCCCCCCTCCTTCTCTCTCTCTTTTCCACCTCATGAATCCTATTCCAACTAGGATTGGGGGAGAAGTCCTACTCCCGGAGGGAGTAGGACTCCTCCTGGCGCGCCATATGGTGGCCGGCCGGCCTCCCCCTCTTGAACCTTTATATACGGAGGCAGGGGCACCCCAGAGACACACAAGTTGATCCACGTGATCATATTCTTAGCCGTGTGCGGCGCCCCCTGCCACCATAGTCCTCGATAATATTGTAGCGGTGCTTAGGCGAAGCCCTGCGACAGTAGCACATCAAGATCGTCACCACGCCGTTGTGCTGACAAAACTCTTCCCCGACACTTTGCTGGATTGGAGTCCGGGGATCGTCATCGAGCTGAACATGTGCTAGAACTCGGATGTGCCATAGTTTCGGTGCTTGATCGGTCGGGCCGTGGAGACGTACGACTACATCAACCAAACGCTTCCGTTGTCGATCTACAAGGGTACGTAGATCACACTCTCCCCTCTCGTTGCTATGCGTCACCATGATCTTGCGTGTGCGTAGGAATTTTTTTGAAATTACTACGTTCCCCAACAGTACTTACCTGGGTGATGAGCCCCCTGAGTCCTGCCTGTAGGTCCATTGGGAGTAGCACGCAAGGCACTGCTAGTTGGGCCTGGCAGGGGAGGAGGTCTTTGAGGGTTGGCATCACCTATAGGCAGAACAGGACAAACAAGTCAGTTGTGTTTATCTTTTGATGCTCGAACTAACACAGCATGCACAACTAGGTAGCCTGTTCGGTGCAACTGAGCACCATGATGTGTGCAACTGGAGTTATAGACCTATTTTGATGGGGAGTTGGGGGCAGGTAATTACCTGGACGATGAGCCCCCTGAGTGCTGCCTGTAGGGCCATTGGGAGGAGCACGCAGGGGAGGAGGTGGCGGAGGATGCCGTGTACAGCCAGGAGGGGCAGGAGGTTCTTGAGGGTTGACATCACCTATATCCAGAACAGGAAAAATAAGTTAGTTGTGTTATCTTGATGCTTGAACTAACACAGCGTGCGCAACTAGGCAGCCTATTCTATCCAACTGGCTACCATGGTGTGTGTATCTGGGCATAATGATGTGTGCAACTGAAGTTACACACCTAGTTAGATCAGGAGTTGGGGTAGGTAATTACCTGGATGATGAGCCCCCTGATTGCTGCCTGGAGGTGGAGGAGGTCCTCGAGGGTTGCCATCATCTGATGGCCCCGTTGCAGTAGTCGGTTTTTTCTTTTTCTTGGACTTGTTCAGGTGGCCGATCTCGGTACGTTCTGCACGCATATGCTTGTATACAATAGCTTGTGCTGGATCAGAACCACTCGCAAACTTTGCTAGTTTCCGAAAATCGTATATCATGTTCCTCTCCCTTATCTGCTTCTTTGATTGAGGAGGCATTTCATCCGGTTGCTCATAAGCAGTCCCTGGCGCACTAGGTACAGCAGTAGGTGTCCACCGTCTTAGCAGGTACCTTTCCGGTATGACATCAACTCCAATATGGCTGAACACCTTGAGGATGTGGCAACAGAGGATGCCGTCCTTGTCCATTTTACAGCACTCACACAAATAGGAACCTTCCTCCACCCTTGCCTGCACCAAGTAGTTTCGAGAACCATATTTGGCAACAAATTCCTGGTTCGGTCTGAGCTCAAATACATCAGCACCAACTTGGAATGCATTATGACGTCCAATCAGCTCAAACTCTTCTATGAACTTGCGGTAAAGGTCCCTAGTATAGGTTTTGTAAGATTGCTTCTCTATTGGGAAGTTGGACGACAACTCAATCTCAAGGTGTTCTGTCCTGTAATCATTGCAGCCTTCCTTGGCAAGGATGTGGTTCTGGATTTTTTCATATTGCTTGACGAAGTTCAGCATTGAGTTGTGTGGGTTCACATATCTTTTCAGGCCGGCGTTGAACCCCTCACTATGCTGTGTAGACTGGAGGAAGGGGAAGAACCTGTGTTTGAAGTAGCACGGCACCCAAGTTGACCTGTATTCGTATAACTTCTCAAAGTGCGTGTGTGTCATAGCCTCATACTTCATCATTAACTCAGCCCAATTCTGCTCAAACTCGTCTATAGTGAAGCTGAAGTCAACACACTTGTTGAAATCATCAGAGAGTCCTGGATTCTGGCACAGCAGCCAACCAACTTTTTCCTGAGCCTTTTTCATGATGTGCCATCGACAACAGCGGTGCATGGTGGTTGGAAAGATGCTCTGTATTGACTGCCTCATCGCATCATCCCGATCGATGATGAAGTTGTCAGGAGGTTTGCCATCCATAGCCTCTAGGAATGCTCCAAAGACCCAATCAAAGCTCGATGCCAACTCCTGCCTCACAAACGCGCAACCCAGCATGAAAGATTGGCCATGTCAGTTTATTCCTATGAAGGGCGCGAACGGCATATTGTACATGTTGGTCATGTAGTTGGTGTCAAACGATATGCAATTGTGGTACGCCTCCGCATAAGCTTTTCGAGCTAAGCCATCCACCCAAAATATGTTCACAACTCTGTCCTCTTCATCATATTTCACCTTATAGAAGAAGTCTGGATCGGTTTTTTGTATATCCTTGAAGTGCGCAATTGTCTCAATCAGATCACTCTCCTTTGTGTCATCTCTAGGGAAACTTGTACAAAGATTTGTTATTGCCTTTGGTCCGAACGGCACCATCATCTCAGATCCATAGAACTCTGCCATTACATGCATCATTCGTCCTGCATAATACAAAAACAAACAGTATATCCTTTTTTTAGTTGCACAAATACGCACATCCAGCTGCACAGTAATAGGACACGTGTTGGCACAGAAGATAATCGCAGGAAATGGACACCTAGCTGCACCTTTTTAAAAACACTTTGCAGTTTTTGCATACAGGACATTGTGTAGTTGCACAGTAAAGACAATCTAGTTGCACAAGAAGCACCAAAAGTGATATACAAAAAGCATGGGAAGTTGGACACCAGTTGCACAGTTAAGCCATTTCAGTTGCACAGTAGTACCATAACAGTTGCACACTGGACTGCCTAGAGGGAAACTTAATTCTTTAAGGGATATAGAAAAACACCACACCTGTAGTCAAGTTGCAGTTATACAAGATGTGCAGAAACTCCTTTTCATTAGGTGAGATGCCTTGGTGGGATCTCAAGTATTTGGACAATGAAGGTTTGTTCACGAGCGGATGATTGTGGTCACGAACAAAGTGCGTCACCTCCCATCGCCCATCTATCAGCTTCACCAACATTTTCGCCTTGCATTCAGTCTGCTTTATTGTCTCGCGTTTGTGCTTCTTCTTCTTCTTACTAGTACCAGCCTCCTCTTCAGCAAATATTGGAGGTTCTTCTTCCATCTCCTCGTCACTGTTAACAGATTTTGGATCTGGAATAGGGTCCAGGACAGGAGGAGCCTCAGCTCCTCCATCATCAGCTTTGGGCTTCTTGAACTTGTTGCAGCAAAACTGTTGTTTTATCAATTCATTGGTGCGGGGTGTCCGTCTAGAGGTGTTCATCTTGATAGAGAAACCCATCCGTAGTGCATAGCTGTTGTAGTGATGCTTAGCAATTTGAAGGTTGTCAAACCTCATGCCAACATAGGGTTCCATAGGTTGAGAACCAGCCTCATCCTCTCCTTCTTCTACTTGCACAGCTCCGTCAACAGCCCCAGCTCCTAGCTCAGTCCTGGTTGGACCAGGAACATTTGCCTCGGTTCCCGTGTCATCAAGAGTATGGCTCTCTGACTGCAAAGACACCACTACAGGGGCACCACGGGCTGATGACTGGCCTGCCACATTGTCATGGCCCATAGGGCTACCATCACGACTTGCCTGCATGTAGTAAACAGATCGACCATTTTCTGTCCAATTTCCTTGTTGTATGTTGGGTTGCTGCTGATCCATATCATGAGGAAGCTCATTGAGATCTGGAGGCAACTCATTGAGATCAAGCATTTTTTTCCTTGTTTTTGGATGCTGCCACACACTCCCTGCACATATAAAAAAGAAGAAATTGATGTCATCAGTTGGTAACCACAGAAAAAAAGTGTTTCAAACAACCTAAAAACTTAGTAAATAGGCAGTTGCACACCATTTTGTGACAATATTAGTTCCAAAAGCAACATGACTGTAGCATAATCTTTATTATAGCAGTTATGAAATTTTTTGTTTGCACAGATTTGTTATGTTAGTTGCACAGTTTGTAGTAAATAACTGGCAAGAGCATGACTTCTTTTTGCTACAGACTTTTTCAGACTTTTTCCCTTTGTTTTGTTGCAATGATCTGTAGGTTTCCGTCTCGCAAGGAGCTCTTTTCAGATTTTTCTGCACATAATTGGATGCTACATTTGAGAAGGAAAATCCAGGTGAAAGAAGAAAGAAGAATTGGAGGACAGATTATAGTTATATGTTTTTCATCGCCGTTTATGTTTCTAGTTCCGGTATATTTGAACAAATTAATATGGTTTGCAATAGGTGTGGGACCAGAATATATGTGTGGGACAAGATTATATGTGTGAATATGTTAATATGGTTTGTGGCTTCATTAGCCATGAACAAAAGTTCTTGTGTTTTTCCCGTTGCACTACAGATTTCTGGTTTTCGCTAGAATAGACGTCTCAATTGCCAGTATGCATTTTTCCACTTGGCCAGCATACATATTCAGTTGGACATTCAATGTTTTTAGTTGGCTAGAATAGATGTCTCAGCTGGCCAGGTTGCATTTATTTCAGTTTTTGGCCAACATGCATGTTTAGTTGGACAGTTAATGCATTCAGTTGGCTAGAATAGATGTCTCAGTTGGCCAGGATACATTTTCTCAGTTTTTGGCCAACATGCATGTTTAGTTGGCCAGAAAACATGTTTTTTATTTGCACATATACTACAGTTTTTCTAAAGAGTTCACTCACAAACATGTATTGCCAAATATACATGTTTACTTGGCCAGGATACATGTTTAGTTGGTCAGGATACATGTTTTTTAGTTGGCCAGAAAACACGTGGGGTACAATGCATGTTTGTGATTTGGCTAGCATGCATGCCGAGTTGCCAGAATATAGGTTCAGTTGGCTGGGATGCATGTTCAGTTGCACATTTATGAATTTTTCGTTGCACATATCTATTGGGCAGTCAATTTTTTGTTCATTTTGCAAACAATAACTACAAGTTGGTAGAATGCATGTTTAGTTTTTGGCTACAATGCTTTGTTGAGTTGGCTTTAATCATGTTTTAATTGGCCAGAGAACTTGTTTTTAGTTGGCCTGTTTAACACATCCAGGTGGTAGAAACTTGTTTGGCATGCATCAAGTAGTTTTTGACATGTTTAACACATCCAGCAGTAACATCAAGTAGGCTGGTGTGATGTGCCAGATTCACCTTTTTTTGAAGCAGCTTCTTCATGGATTTGTTCTAGATCCATGAAGAAGGGGGTTTACATATGCCTATGCAGTAGAAGAAAGGGGGGAAGTGAAGAGGGGCAGAGGGGGCTTACCTACTTGATCTTACTGCCTGGTATGGCTCTGTCCACCCTGTCCTTTAGATCTTATTTTTTGAAGCAACTCCTTCTACCTTGGGGCTCCCATGGCGGCTGTGTAGGAGGAGGAAGAAGGGCTGGGGGCGATTCTGTTGGATTTGCTTCTGGCGTGGAGAAGAAGAAGAAGGCAGCGTGGGAGGGGCTGAGGCGTGGGGGCGAGCGGGGGCGTGGGTGCGAGCTGGGGACAGCTGGCCACGTGGGGCATTTTCTGTTTGGTGGCCGCTCGATCGGTTTGTTTGGTGGCCGGTCGATCGGTCGGTTTGATGGGCCCTTCCTTTTCTGTTTCATGAGGGACAGGGGTTTTTTTTTTTAGCCGGCCGCTTGGTTGCATTAGTGGGCAGCCGGCCGCCCACTAGACACGTCCTTTATTATTACAGGGGAATTTATCCTGCTGCTTTGATCAACATATCTGAGTCCTTTTTCAAGGGAAAAGTTATGTAGAAAATGGATCGAAAAGTAACACAAACGCTGACCAACTTAGTCGGCCGGGTGGCCTCTTGATCCCGTGACAAGCACGTGACCCATATGGCCCTATAAAACGACCGTCCAAGCTTCCCCGTCAATCGCGCAATCCAGTTAGTAGCGAGAGACATCGATCGATAGCCACGCTTAGCTCCTTCATCTACTCCATACAGCTAACTCCGAGCCTTCACTTCGACCATGGCCTCGTCCTCCGCGCTGATCGCGCTCCTTGTTGTCCTTGGCTGCGCTGCGGCGGCCTCCGCGGCCACGTTCACCGTCGGAGATGGGCAAGGGTGGACGACCGGCGCCAACTACGCCACCTGGGCCAGCGGCAAGACCTTCGCGGTTGGAGACAAGCTCGGTGAGTCGTCAGCACTCCTATTTCTACACAATGATTTTAGATGATAGAGCAGCTAGCTGATGATGGCTAGGTGGTTGACCCTCAGTTTGTTCACGGATCGTGGCCTAATATTTTCTGCTCTCTGTTTTCTCAGTGTTCAACTACGCGAGCCAGGCCCACACAGTGACCGAAGTCACCAAGAGCGAGTACGACGCCTGCTCCAGCAACGCCAACGGTGACAACAGCGGCGCCACCACCATGACCCTCAAAGCCGGCGCGAACTACTACATCTGCACCATCGGCACCCACTGCGCCGCCGGCATGAAGCTAGCCGTCACCGCCGGCGACTCCAGCCCCGGTACCCCCGCGGCGGGGACGCCGCCCACCACCCCGTCCGGGTCCGGCGGCTCCCGCGTGCGCATGGAGGCCGGCCCCGTCCTCGCGGCCACCGCCGGCGTCCTCCTCAAGCTCGCCCTCTTCTGATCCTCCGATGATTCGATGTTGGAAAGTTTCGTCGATCGTTCTACGTTTTCTTCTGACGGACACGCACACGCTAGTTTGGAACGAGAGTGGTTGCCTGTGCTTCCTGATGTGATATGATTGGTTGGTTTCGTAGTAGTTGGCGTGAGTGACTTGTATGGATCATTATCTCGATGTTTCTATCTAGTAGTAATAGGACTCCTCCATACGAGGGTGATCAAATAAGTTTGGATTCTGTCAATGCTGAGGTTTAATTGTTCTTACTTTCGAGAAAAATGCAGATTTTTCTTCTTCATAAAGGTGGATAACCCCGGGCTTTGCATCGAATCGAATGATGCACACAACCATGTATTATTAAAAAAATCCAGCAACCAAACAATCACGACAGTAGCTCCACCAATTAACCACTGACTCTGATAAAAAACAGAAGCAAACAAAAATACACAGCTACTCCCTCTGTAAACTAATATAAGAGCGTTTAGATCACTAAAATAGTAATCTAAACGCTTTTATATTACTTTACGGAGGGAGTACTAGGCTAAGCCTTCAATAAGAAAATGTTGCGTCGATGGTGACAAGTGCAACATAGGTTGGTCTTGTGATTTCTATCCCCAAAGTCGAGCTTCGATCCACCACCTTCAGTAAGGACACAACACATGCATGCGTCGACATAGCCTGATCAAAGATATTGTGTCTTCATCATATTGTGCAAACTCATCGTTGAAGTTGTCTCTACTTTCATCCCTTGATCGGCTACCGATGCCTCATCTATACGCACGCACGCTTATTTCTATGAGCACCTTCAAAAGACCGAGCCGATTAATTTTAAAAAGAACACTCATGGCAAGTATATGACTTAAACCCATTGAGTTGATTCTACCGCAAGAAACCTAATCGTCTGAGCAACGCTCAATGTGCAATTGTTCTTGCATTTCCTTCTTATACCTAGTTTTGGTCATGGGAGAGAGTGATGCATGTGGGCGGTTAGGCAGGCTATGGACTATGGTAGTAAGACTGTGACTAGACTGGAGGAACTAAAGAATGGAATTATGAGAAGACAACAAGATCGGACGGAATCGGTTTGGTTAGGATGGCTACGTGTCATCACAAGTTCCAACGTGTGGACATATTTTGCAACATCTTCAGAGAAAGCAAGGCCGAAAAGGAGAGATGGACGATAGTTTGGAGTGCACAAATTGTTGACGAGTTACTTTTGCGATAGGAGTGGAGTGGTTGGCACTAACTATATACGATCGTTAGAGATTCAACGGCGAGAGTAGCAAGTCCTTTTCGGTGTTTCGGTTCAGAATTCTGCAGGACAAAAGTTTCCAGAGTCAACACCTGCTCCGGCCGGCCGTGCGAATCCTGCGGTTAGTTAAGTTCTTTTCCGTAGCTAGGTTGTGCCAACTTCTAACTGATGAGGTCATTCTTTTTTCTTGAGAGAAGAACTGATGAGGTGAACTCTCTTGAAAAAAGAGGCAAGTAGTTTTTGTCAAAGAGCAATTGTTTTTTTAAGAACTGTTGAAGGATGCTGCTACACGGCAGTCGACCGATACTAGCCCAGGATCAGCTCCCTCCTGAGCCGTTCGATCATCAAACGGTAGACTTACTATCGTTCCTCTCCACAGACGTCACACACACACACACACACACACGCAACCGCCTCCTTCCAACCTCATCTTCCGCAATGCTTGCTCTGCCCTCCCTGAATCGCCTTCGCCGATCACTTCCCTGGGGCGCTGCTCTCGCTCGACTCACACCTCTCAGCACTCGGCACCGACTTCGCCCACGGCCACTATCATTCATAGCAGAGTGAATTACAAAAAAACCACCACATTTCAAGTTCACATCCGAATTTGCCACCATATTTCTTGGGCGCCCCAAAAATCAACCAGTTCCCTTGCTAATATTCTCAATAAACACTAATGATCGATTTGGGGTGATTTAATCCTATTTCTGACATAAAGGGCCCGCCTATAAGCAGTGACATGGCATAAAATAGTCAACACCCTAGAAAGGGTCCACGAGTCATCAGCTGAACTAACAAAAGGGTCCCTAAAAAATTGCAAAAATCACCCTAGAAACAAAATTAGATTACAATGGAGCCCTTGCAGGGAGGTTGTTGTGCCTGTGAGCACAATCACCGTCGGAGGGAAGATAGGAGTCGATAGAGGGGCTCGAAAAGCAACTCCGACAGCCACGCCGGTGGCCTCGGGGGAGAAGGGCAGCCACAGGAGGGCTTCCCTGGTCACGGCGCCCCGGCCCAAGAGCTCGGCGGCCGCAGCACGCAAGGTTGCTCCTCGGCGGGCACCCAAGCCTCGATCAGGAACCGCAACGCCGCCGCACGCGAAGAGATCGGAGCTGGGGACAGGCTCGTCGCACGCCGGAGAGGAGGAGACATATCGTCGGGGCAGGGGAGGGGTTGCATCACGGGATCCGGTATGTGGTTGTGCGTGATGGGACGTGGGGCGGTGGATCTCGCCGACGCCAGGAGGGAGAAGACGTGAGGGGCGGAGCACATGAGGAGAGGTCGCTGGGCGGCGCCGGCCATCTGGTCGAGGACACACGGGCGGCTCCAGATGTGGAGCTCGTGGGATCGTGGGGGAGGGGTTCCTGACCAGTGGGCCCTCTGTCTAATTTAACAGTCAACATGTTTTATTTGACTTTTGGTGCCATGTCAGCGCTTACAGGCGGGTCCTTTCTGTCAGAGATTGGATTAAATCATCCAAATCGATTATTAGTGTTTATTAAAAAAATTAGCAAGGAAACTGGTAGGTTTTTGGGGCGCCTAAGGAATGTGGTGGCAAATTCGGATGTGAACTTAAAATATGGTTGTTTTTTGTAATTCACTCATTCATAGCACCGGCCACAGACTCACATGATTAATAATCACACCAAAATCTCTCAAAGTCTGCCTTATCCATAAAAACTGAGTGCAACAACTACTGCAGCAATATACCAGACTTCGACGGCAGAGGTTGATACGAAGTTTTGTAGGTGGACTTCCTATCTATGATCTAAATCCAAATATCCAACGAAATCAAAGGATGCATCCTTAGGGTACCAAAGCCCAAAGTTTGAGGTATGAAATGAAAGCCGGGAAGTCCAAAATCATACCAAGAATGCCTCCTTATGAAATCAATTATGAAATCAAACAGGAGGACATCACCCGAATATCCAACATCACACCAAAGTATGTTTGTATTTAGTGCAAGACGAGAAATGAACTAAGGCAATCAGACCAAGCTCTCTAGGGGCTTGATTTAGACTATATAGTGCCTTATGAAGTTTATAGACATGTTTGGCGTGATTGGGATCCTCAAAAACCGGTGGTTGTGCTACATATACCTCCTCATTAACTGGTGATCTAGCTTCATCTTTCATATGGGAATGGCGCCGGTTCACTTCTTAGCTCTTCGGTGAGTGTCTCCATCTTTCGATGGATCAACACCCTTCGTGCCAGGGTGAGGGGGCATGGAGCCCCCTTCAAAGATGGAGGAGGGTGTCACTGTGTCAGACAGAGCCATGAAGATGACGAGAGTTGTAATCTTCTTCTGGCAGATTTTTGGCTTTGCTTATTCAAAGTAGGGCTCGTTTCGAGCCTTCACTCTAGAAAAGGGCTGCACTTACAGAAAACGATTAAATATATGATTGAGTTTATTTAGTTTGTTGCCTAAATAGCTCCATTTGCATCCGCACACACATTGTGGACTCAAGAGATTAATACCGATGGAGAAGAACGCAACTGGCGTGGAGAAGCATCTTCCTGCCATGGTCCGAGTGAGGAGATTATGGATTTCTGGTCTATTGCCTAGTGCCTACTGTCTCCCTTGATGTCCTCTCTAGTATGACATGCTCATGTAGTGATGCCAGCGACATAAGCCATAAGGAGTGTCCATGGAGACAAGGAGTTAGGAGTGCAAATGCATCCCAGTCAAGTGCAATACATAGACAAGTACACGACCTGATCATACACAAGGAGCACAACAATGCAAAATTGCACATCTACCATTTCCAACTATGGCTTCGCCTGCCCCTAATATCGAAGGGGTCAGGAATGGAGAAACGTTCAGCTTCTTTGACGGGACTAGCTTCCCTGTATAATTCCATCGCTTCCTTCAAGACTTTGTCCTGCGACAAGGACTGCACTCTTTTCTTACCTGAAGGGTGAGTGGAGAGGTAGTTTTCCAATTCTGATTTTCTTGACATCTTTCCTAGCTTCTCTTCGACTGCAATGGCTATGTGTGGATCGAAACCAGCTGCAGCAAGTAGCAGCATTCCAATGTGATCTGCCTCTATCTCCATCCTGCAAAGGTAACATGTAACACCAATGAGAACTCCTAACGCGAGACATAGTTGCACATATTTGATAATACATTGACAAGGTGAGAACTGTACAACACGCAGCTCTCATAGTTTTTTTTTTTTTTTGAAAAGTAAGGTAACGCCTCCCATGGATGATACATTGAATCTAGTACTCTACCATATAAGCAACAGTATTGTGTTGCGCTAACTCCGCCATATTAGAACGTCAATCATAGAAGGGAAAGTAATGGTCTCAATTCTTGTGAAGATGCTAAGTGCAAGGACTTGCTCACGCAATTCCTTTGGGTGTATACAAATTTTCATGAAGGAAGCTACTCAACAACTTGTCCTTTTAGAGCACAAAAGTTTGTTTATTTACGCGGGAGCGCAAAAAAAATTATGTTGAACGAAACATAAACGACACTAACCATGCGGAAATAAAAATAGGTTCCTTTCTTTCTAGTTTTCACGATTTTGCCCATCCAGAATTCTACTGGTAATAAACTTATTGTCGGTCATGTCTAAGAATCCACGTATATACAAATTTCATTACACAGAATAGTTTGTGGTTGCATGACTATAACAAGGAAATCTGGAATTTAGACTACATGATGGACTCAATCAAACATGGTCATGATTAAGAATAGCAATTATTACCTGTGCATTACATAGAAATAAGTCTCTGTTATTTTTTGACAACCGCATAGTATGGAGTGAAATAACAACATTATGTTTTGCAGATTTGCTAATTCTCATGTAGATGGGAATTAACAAAGACACATCCTACTGTTGTGCCATTTGACTTTGCGCGGAGATTCATGCTGATTTTGTTTTGTTTTTTCTTTGTTCTTTTCCATACCAATGTCACTTTTTTGCGGGATACACCAAAGTCATTTAGATGAGACATACTTTCTTCGTTTTTATTTACTCCGCATATTAGCTTTGATTGAAGTCAAACTTCATAAAGTTTGACCAAGTATATTTTCTACAAACTTGTTGAAAGTATATAAAGTTTCACTTTAGACAAACCTAGCTAATATGCGGAGTAAATAAAAACGAAGGGAGTAGTTAATTCTCATCTATGTAAGGACCAAATGAGTGAACAAACACATTAAAACGTATATATATGTGTCCGGAATGATGATATACGAGATAGAGTTGGGGTAGCACCGATTGAAGAGAAGCTTGTCCAACATCGTCTGAGATGGTTTGGGCATATTCAGCGCAGGCCTCCAGAAGCTCCAGTGCATAGCGGACGGCTAAAGCGTGTGGAGAATGTCAAGAGAGGGCGGGGTAGACCGAATTTGACATGGGAGGAGTCCGTTAAGAGAGACCTGAAGGATTGGAGTATCACCAAAGAGCTAGCTATGGACAGGGCTGCGTGGAAGCTTGCTATTCATATGCCAGAGCCATGAGTTGGTTGCGAGATCTTATAGGTTTCACCTCTAGCCTACCCCAACTTGTTTGGGACTAAAGGCTTTGTTGTTGTTGTTGTGTGTGTGTGTGTGTGTGTGTGTGTGTGTGTGTGTGTATACACACCTGACCCAATTCACAAAAAAAGCTAGAACATCTTATACTCCCTCCGTTCCAAATTAGTTGTCATATATTTGTCTAGATACGGATATATCTAGACATCCGTATTTAGACAAATCTAAGACAAGTAATTTGAAACGGTAGTAATATTTGTGAACGGAGGGAGTAGATGAGAGCTAGACATAGCCTATCCTTTGAGCAATTATAGCACTTAAAGAACAGAAAATCACTACTTGTCCTAGGCCAATTACTTGACACTAGATGTATCACTCTCCTTGAGGAGTTAATGCATCAAGGGTCAAATTAAAATCTAGTACCATTTTTATAACATTTGCAGCTTATCACACATGCAGAATGTGGATCACCGAGAACAACGTAAAATGCAGAATTGATGAATACATGAGTGCGGCGAATCTGCACCCGGGCTCAGCTGCACCCCCGCTCACGGAAAAAATCAAAACAAACACAAAACAAATTCAAAAAATTCCAAATTTTTTGTGTGTGATAGATAATTAGATGCGTGAGGTTCGCTGAAAAATTTAACTCGTTTGGACATTTGAGCAAGTCTGTGCAAAAAAGACAAAATCAGGGTCTGTAAAAAAGTTTACTGTTCATGAGCTGTTTTGACCCGATTTGTCTTTTTTGCCGAGACCTACTCAGATATCCAAATAAATTGAAATTTGAAGCGGGCCTCATGCATCAAATTATCTACCACACAAAAAAATTTGGATTTTTTTGAATTTTTCTAGTATTTGTTTTGAATTTTTTTCTGACCGGGAGCAGCTGAGCCCGGGCTCCAGGATGAATTATCGTGAATACATGTCTTACTTTCGTGAGAAGGGCAGCGTGAATAGTAATTTCGATACACCCCTCATGAAGTCTGGACTGTCCCGCCCCATGACAAGTCGTTGCACAGCATAAGAACACAAGCTCTTGGTGATCGCCTCGGCCGAGTGCCTCGCAATAATGTGTCCAACCTGCCCAAAAAATCACTGGTTTCAGTTTGATGGGTTCACTGTAAACTGTAAACACGCACAAGATTACATAGTATGCAGAGGCCGGGTTTGGTTTGCCCTAAGTGCGGCTGTATGGATGATTGAATTGGATTGATATAAAAAAAATCCTTTGTCGAAAAATATAAATAAATAAATCAGTAAGATCTTGTTACCACCTCATGCCCTAGCACAGCGGCGATCTCGGCGTCAGTTCTGAAGTAGTCGAGCAATCCAGTGTAGACCAAGATCTTGCCTGGAACGCACATCGCGTTGACTTTCCTGTCTTCCACGACGATCACCTCCCAATCGAGCCCGTCGAGATGCCTCGTCATCGCCTGCTTCCCGTAGTTCCTGGCCATGAACCTGTCATTCAGCAGCTCCCCGGCTGGATCGACGGGCGCAACTCCAAGGGTGCGTCGGGCGGCGCGGACGATCTCCGAGGTGATGCGCCTGACGCGCACGCTCTCGTAGTGTTCCGCGGGTAGGATCATGCCGGCTTTCTCCTTCTTGAGATCGTCGAACGCGCGCCCGCCGAGCCACCGCTCGATCCGGGGAGAGAGGAACACAAGGTGGGTGCGGTTGGTGTACGGCACGGTCTCGAGGTTGTGGTAGTACGCGGCGATCGCCGCGGCGCCAGGGGCGAGAACCCGCGCGGCCAACTTCCGCCAGTCGAGGTACCACGGCTCCCCGCCGCGGCCTCGGGTGAAGTGGATGAGCTCCGGGCGCCGCGGCCCTTCGCTTAAGAGTCCATGGCTTGGGGTAGTGGCCGAGCGCGAGACCGCCGGCAAGCGCCGCCGGTAGGCGCGGTAGGACCTAGTGGCCGTGCGCAGCGGCGGCTGTGGTGGTCGGACCCCCGGCTTGCAGCGCACGAGGAGCCGGAAGATGGCGGAGCCCGATTTCTTCAAAATTTGGTTCATGTTCGTTTTGTTTCCCTCGTTGACGCTGGATTGATCGGAGAAGGGAGGTAGTAGCTAGCTAGCGGCGCCGGTGCGCGATAGGGGGCGTATCTGCCGCTCGCCGTCGCCGGGCGCTTACGTTTTTTTTTTTTTTGAGCGGGCGATTGGGCTTTATAGCCTTGTCGATCAAGCCTGCGAGTTTCCGTTTTCGGGGGCTATCCGTCGATGGGAAAATCCTATACGACGCCTATTTAGTTTTTATTTTTTATTTTATCCTATTTAGTTTTTTATTTTGGTTTTTTCGAATTTCATTTGGTTTTTATTTTTTATTATTCTCCTATTTATTTTTTTCTTCTCTTTTCCTTTGTTTATTCAAAAATTTCAGAAAATGTTCTAGATTTTGTTTAATTATTCATAATTTTAAGAAAGTCTCATGTTTTAAAAAAATGTTTAGGATTTCAAAAAACATTCTAGTTTTAGAAAAACTTGTTCACAAATTCAAAAAAATAAGCCGAATGTTCAAAACAGGTTCCTATTTTCAAAAATTGTTCACAAATCACAATAACGTTCATGTTTTCAAAAAGTGTTCAAAACTAAAAAAATCGTGTGTTAGAAAAAATCTTTGGAAATTTCAAAAAATGTTCACGTTTTAATTTTTTGTTCAAAATTATAAAAAGTTATGTTTCCTTTATTTTGCTCACAATTAAGAAAATGTGTTTCAAAAAAAAGTTCACGGTTTCAAAATATGTTGACAATTTAAAAAAATATTACATATCAATTTGGCAGTCTTTTGGGAATGCCTCCGAGAATACTCGTTAAGCTTGAAGAAAGTACACTCCACTATTGCACTCACTAACAATAAACAATCACCCTTGAGCACATTGTTGAAACATTCAACTATGTTGCTCGTCATGTCGACGTATCTCAAACCTCCTTAATCATGACTGCGTGCCCACTTGTGTTTCTCGTCCAAATTCCTTTTTAAGAATTCTTTCCCCCCTTCGTTTAGGTCTAGGTATAGTTTCCATAGCGAGATCGGAATGCATCCGTGGTGAAGGTAACACAAAGATGGATTAGATCTTGGCTGAACTCCTTGCTCATACATGTCTGGTAAAAGTTTACCACGAAATGTCGCATGCACCATTGGTGGTGAAGCTTTGAAAGACCTGAAATAACAATGTCTATTGTCTTGAGGCCATGGAGCGGGTCCGGTATGATGCATCCCTCCCTATCCACATTCACCTTGCTACCATTATTATGCCCCTGTATTTGTCGGTCAAGAAAGTGTCCTCTATAGAAAAAATCGGCCAACAATACTTAAATGCCCCGATGCATTGCCCATAACTCCAGAAGGCACGGTGGAACACTCCAATATCGTCCTGGACCAACATATCTGGGTTCCTATGTGTAATCGCTCTAAACAACCTTGGGAGGTCAATGTATTCTTCTTCATAATCCGTAATGTTTGCATTGGCCTTCCAGGTCTTTCCATACTTGAATTCATATCCATAATGTTTTTTCACCGTTCGCATGAGAAACTCCAGCTTGACGGTTGGATCACATGCTATTTCTTTCATCAATTTGTACTTGAGATATTCAGACATGAGTTGGCGGTGCCCCTTACAGCGGCCTGATTCCGACGGCGGTGGGCACTTGTGAGTGACTACACAACTTTGTAACACCCTTTGCCCAGTTTCGTCAATTCTTCTTACGCGGACCTTCCATGGGCTTCCTTCTTTGTTACATTTCACGATGTAGCGCACTTTTTGGCCGGAGTGGCCACCAATATATGGCCTATGGTTCCTAATGGCATAGTCGCTCAACCGCACCTTGAACTCCTCCAAGCACACAAACTTCACACATTTCTTCAAATTAGCATTCTCGTCCTAGTTCTTCGCCCTTGGTTCGGAGCAGGGTGTCGGCTCAATCTCCATCATTCTCATCCCACTATCAACCATGGCCTTATGGGCAAGGCTAAGACCACGAAACAAGGGAGTTTATTTTTCCTTACCCGTCAACTCGAATAAGATTTAGTTTTCTTTCTCCATGAATCCATCCTCATCCAATTCTTCCTCTGACCCTCGTCATCTGAGTGATACCCATTCGTACACCTAAAGGGAGCTCACGATCCATGTCCTGCTGCGCGACAAGGACATCCAAATCACTGATATCATTATAATGAATCTCTTCCTCTGCAACAAAATCATCACTAACAACATCAGCATCATCTTGAATTACTATGGCAGCAACATTCACCTCGACTTCATTTGCTTGGCTACCTTGTGGCTGGCTAGAAGCATTAGGGGCATACACCGCAACTCCATTTGCTTGGCTAGTTGGCGGTTTGGCTAGAAGCAGTGGAGGCATGTTACGTCTCCGTCGTATCTACTTTTCCAAACACTTTTGCCCTTGTTTTGGACTCTAACTTGCATGATTTGAATGGAACTAACCCGGACTGACGCTGTTTTCAGCAGAATTCGTTTGGTTTTATTTATGTGCAGAAAACAAAAGTTCTCTGAATACATGAAACTCCACGGAACATCTAACTTAAATAATAAAAAATCCTGCCAAAGATCAGACCAGGGGCCCACACCCTGTCCACGAGGGTGGGGGCGCCGCGCCCCCTACCTCGTGGGCCCCCTGGAGCTCCTCCAATGCCAACTCCAACTCTATATATTTACTTTCGGAGAGAGAAAAATCAAGGAGAAGAAATTATAGCGTTTTATGATACGGAGCCGCCGCCAAGCCCTAAAACCTCTCGGGAGGGCTGATCTGGAGTCCGTTAGGGGCTCCGGAGAGGGGGATTCGTCGCCGTCGTCATCATCAACCATCCTCCATCACCAATTTCATGATGCTCACCGCCGTGTGTGAGTAATTCCATCGTAGGCTTGCTGGACAGTGATGGGATGGATGAGATCTATCATGTAATCGAGTTAGTTTTGTTAGGGTTTGATCCCTAGTATCCACTATGTTCTGAGATTGATGTTGCTATGACTTTGCTATGCTTAATGCTTTTCACTAGGGCCCGAGTGCCATGATTTCAGATCTGAACCTATTATGTTTTCATGAATATATGTGTGTTCTTGATCCTATCTTGCATGTCTATAGTCACCTACTATGTGTTATGATCCGGCAACCCCGAAGTGATAATAATCAGGACAACTCCCGGTGATGACCATAGTTTGAGGAGTTCATGTATTCACTATGTGCTAATGCTTTGTTCCGGTCTCTATTAAAAGGAGGCCTTAATATCCCTTAGTTTCCATTAGGACCCCGCTGCCACGGGAGGGTAGGACAAAAGATGTCATGCAAGTTCTTTTCCATAAGCACGTATGACTATATTCGGAATACATGCCTACATTACATTGATGAATTGGAGCTAGTTCTGTGTCACCCTATGTTATGACTGTTACATGATGAACCGCATCCGGCATAACTATCCATCACCGATCCAATGCCTACGAGCTTTCCATCTACTGGTTTACGCTTATTTACTTTCCCGTTGTTACTATTACAATCACTACAAAACACCAAAAATATTGCTTTTGCTTTTGTTACCCTTTTATTACTGTTACCACTACTATCATATTACTTTGCTACTAAATACTTTGCTGCAGATATTAAGTTATCCAGGTGTGGTTGAATTGACAACTCAGCTGCTAATACTTGAGAATATTCTTTGGCTCCCCTTGTGTCGAATCAATAAATTTGGGTTGAATACTCTACCCTCGAAAGCTGTTGTGATCCCCTACACTTGTGGGTTATCAAGACTAATTTCTGGCGCCATTGCCGGGGAGCATAGCTCTATTCTTTGAGTCACTTGGGATTTATATCTGCTGGACACTATGAAGAACTTGAAAGACACTAAGACAACAATTTATCCCTCAACTACGAGGAGAGGTAACGAACTGCCATCTAGCTCTGCACTTGATTCAACTTCTGTTTTGAGTAAGCTTGCGACACCTAAACCTGCTTCTGCCATTCGTTCTGATATGTTGCATGTTATTGATGATGCCACTTCTGCTATGCATGATACTTATGATGAAACTACTTCTATGCTTGATACTACTGTGCCCCTTAGTGAATTTCTTGATGAACAAATTGCTAGGGCTAGAGAGAAAGAAATTATTGATACTGATTATAATGATGAAAGTGATGATGAAGATAGGCATGTTATTCCTGAGGGTTATGTTTTTGATATTGAATCTTCTGCAGATATTTTAGCTTGCAAAGATAGATATGAACTCAAGAGGTTATTAGCTGATTGGAATAAGCAATCTCTTAAAGATAGAATGAAACCTGACCCTGCTTTTGCTACTTCATCTATCTGTGTTGCCGATAAGGATTATGAATTCTCTATTGATCCTGATATAATTACTTTGGTTGAATCTAATCCTTTTCATGGCTATGAATCTGAAACTGTTGTGGCACATCTTACTAAATTAAATGATATAGCCACCCTGTTCACTAATGATGAGAGATCTTGCTACTTTTATATCCTTAAAATATTTCCGTTCTCATTAAAGGGTGATGCTAAGATATGGTTTAATTCTCTTGATCCTGGTTGTGTGCATAGTCCCCAGGATATGATTTATTACTTCTCTGCTAAATATTTCCCTGCTTATAAGAAACAAGCTGCCTTAAAGGAAATATACAACTTTGTGCAAATTGAAGAAGAGAGTCTCCCACAAGCTTGGGGGAGGCTTCTCAAGTTACTTAATGCTTTGCCTGATCATCCTCTTAAGAAAAATGAA
Source organism: Triticum urartu (assembly GCF_003073215.2). Lineage (NCBI taxonomy): Eukaryota > Viridiplantae > Streptophyta > Magnoliopsida > Poales > Poaceae > Triticum > Triticum urartu. The sequence continues at coordinate 495,636,646 of NC_053027.1, read as the reverse complement.
ATACTGGATATCTTTTATAATGGACTAACTGATGCTTCCGGAGATTACCTGGATAGTTGTGATGGTTCTCTTTTCAGGGAAAGAACACCGGGTGAAGCTGAAATTCTATTGAATAATATGTTGACAAATAAAAATAATTGGGCACCTCCTAAGCCAGCCCCTGAACCAATTATTGATCCTATTCCTAAACCAACTCTGAAGAAGAGAGGTGTTCTATTTCTCAGTCCCGAAGATATGCAAGAGGCAAAGAAATCTATGAAAGAAAAAGGTATTAAAGCTGAAGATGTTAAGAATTTACCTCCTATTGAAGAAATACATGGTCTTAATTTACCGCCTGTTGAAGAAACATATGATCTTGATCCATTACCTATTGAAGAACCTCCTGGTCTTGATAACCCGACACAGGTAGTAAAGGTAAATTCTCTCTATATATTTGATGAAGGTGATATTCCTCACTATAAGTTTGCTAGACAATGCTCTGATGAGTTCGATAATTTTATTGTCAAACAAGAAAATTTCAATGCTTATTTCGGTAGACAATTGAAATACGATTCCGATATGATTAAACACTTGGGTGATTATATGACTAATATTAGAGGTGAACTTAAACTTGTTAGAAAACATGCTTCTGTGGTTACCACTCAAGTAGAACAAGTACTTAAAGCTCAAAATGATTTGCTCAATGAAATGAATAGTAAGAAAAATGATTATGCTGTTAGAGTGCTACTAGAACTGGTAGAATGACTCAGGAACCTTTGTATCCTGAAGGCCACCCTAAGAGAATTGAGCAAGATTCTCAGAGAAATAATATTGATGCACCTAGCTCTTCTAAAAGGAAGAAAAAGAAAAATGATAGGACTTTGCAAACTTCTAGTGAACCTATTGTTGAACCACCTGAGAATCCAAATGATATCTCTATGTCTGATGCTGAAACACAATCTGGTAATGAACATGAACCTAGTGAAAATGTTAATGATATGTTCATGATGATGCTCAACCTAGTAATGATAATGATGTAGAAATTGAACCTGCTGTTGATCTTGATAACCCACAATCAAAGAATCAACGTTATGATAAGAAAGACTTTGTTGCTAGGAAACATGGTAAAGAAAGAGAACCATGGGTTCAGAAACCCATGCCTTTTCCTCCCAAACCATCCAAGAAAAAGGATGATGAGGATTTTGAACGCTTTGCTGAAATGATTAGACCTATCTTTTTGCGTATGCGATTAACTGATATGCTCAAATGAATCCTTATGCTAAGTATATGAAAGATATTGTTACAAATAAAAGAAAGATACCGGAAGCTGAAATTTCCACCATGCTTGCTAATTACACTTTTAAGGGTGGAATACCAAAGAAACTTGGAGATCCAGGAATACCTACTATACCATGCTCCATTAAAAGAAACTATATTAAAACTGCTTTATGTGATCTTGGAGCCGGTGTTAGTGTTATGCCTCTCTCTTTATATCGTAGACTTGATTTGAATAAGTTAACACCTACTGAAATATCTTTGCAAATGGCTGATAAATGAACTACTATACCTGTCGGTATTTGTGAGGATGTGCCTGTTGTGGTTGCAAACGTTACTATTTTAACGGACTTTATTATTCTTGATATTCCCCTTGATATTCCCGAGGACGATAGTATGTCTATTATTCTTGGAAGACCCTTTTTGAATACTGCAGGGGCTGTTATTGATTGCAACAAAGGTAATGTCACTCTTCATGTTAATGGTAATGAGCATACGGTACACTTTCCGAGGAAACAACCTCAAGTTCATAGTATCAACTCTATTGGAAAAATTCCATCGATTATATTTGGAGGTTTTAAATTTCCTCTTCCTACTGTCAAGAAGAAATATGATATACTTATTTTTGGGGATGTGTATATCCCCATTGAGGTAACATAGTGTTATTCGAAATTTCTCCGGTTTCATGTTATTCGGAATGAGTTTATTAACAAGACCTGATCAACCTTGTTAGTGGATTCCTTTTGATGAGCATGAGATGAATGAAACTAGAAGGCACAACCTTCTGTACCCTCTTTATACTTTCTGTTATTCAGATGAAATAAAGTAAAAATAGTATTTTTCTGTCTGTTTCCTGATTTATCCGTGCAATATTAAAATACCCTGAAAATAAAAGTCCTCCAAATGCCATGCCAATTTAATATTATTTTTTGGGATTATCTGAGGATTTATGGTACTGAAAGCACCACGGGGGGAGCTGCCACCTGGCCACGAGGGTGGAGGGCGCGCCCTACCCCCCAGGGCGCGCCCCCTGCCTCGTGGGCCCACGGTGGCCCTCCTCCACTTATTCCTGCACCCATCCTCTTCTTCTTCCTCCCACAAACACGAATATCCAACTCAAGCACGAGTTCTAGCTCGCTTTGCTGTGATTTTCGATCTCCTTGCTCAAAGCACCTATCACAAAACTGTTTGGGAAGATTGTTCCTTGGTATGTGACTCCTCCATTGGTCCAATTAGTTTTTGTTCTAGTGCTTTATTCTTTGCAAATTTGTGTTGCATAGGTGACCATGTCCTTGAGCTTGCATGTCAAATTTATATGGTTCCAAGTAGTTCTAATGCATGATATATCCTCTAGGCACTTGTAGGAGTAGTTGCTATCAATTTTGTTGAGCTTTGTTCACTTTTGTTTGAAGTTATTAAAAATTTCAGAAATTTTTCAGAGGAAGCAATATGCTTAGGAAAATGTTCTAAGGTGGTTCTTCAAGGAAGCAAGGCCCCAGGCTTGCAATGCGTGATGCTGATGAGGAGCCCCCAAGGGACGCTCCAGTGCGGCCTTGTGAATGACCTTCAGAAAATTTTATGGATCGAGCGGGAATCAAAGAGGAATTTAACGCATATTTGCGTAACGCCGATCCTGTGGACTTTGAGGCAGACAAATGCCCACAGTAACATCAACTCACTAGCTCATTTGTGAGGAGGTTTGAATTTTCATCTTCGCGTAATTCTCCTACTGTCATGTTTGATCTTTATGACAAATCTTATACCATGGACTTAGAGGATTTTACTTCTGTTTGCAAACTTTCACAATGGGATAGTGTTAGTGACCCCCGTAAATCTGAATTTAGAGACTTTCTTGCTGGTATAACCGTAGGGGAATCTAGAGACATAACACAAACTATCATAGGGAGCATTCACTTTCCTGCTATACATTATTTTGCTCTCTTCATAGATAGGTACATAAATGCTAAGGATGAAGCATGTCACATGTGTGTCCCTGACCTCAGCATTCTCAGGAGTACTGTGTTAGGAGACCAATCTTATCATATGGGAGCCATTGTAGCACGTAGGTTGCATCATAATAGATATAATGGAGATTTCTTTGGAGGAATTTATACAACCTGCTTAGCTAATTTTCTTGAGGTGGACGTTCACGAGGGTGATATGGAGTTGCCTCCTGCTTATTTAGATTTTAATTCTATGACCTCCCACCAATTTGTCGAGAGGAATGAATCACCTCTTTTATATCGACTAATCTTTGACAAACGGCGTGTTGTCCGTATTACTCTCTCTGCTCCTGCCTTCTTTCATTTTCAGAAAAAAGGAAGATATGTTATTACCAGAGAGGAGGCAGATGAGTACGAGAGGAGAGGCAGCCCGACGCCACGTTGCAGCTTAGGCGACGATAGTCGCTGCATCTCAGTACGACCCCAGCTACACCTACGGGTGTCCGCCAGGCCATCCCAACCAACTTAGGCCAAAAACCTAAGCTTGAGGGAGTACGTATTTCTCACCGACATTACATTTATGTTCACACACTCATTGCTAGATGTCGGTGCTCATACTCTTTCACTGTAATATCCATGCTAGTTTATTTTCTTTTTCCTGCTTTCTTCTTGTGTGTTTGTTAAACCTTAAGAAAAACCAAAAAAATTAGTAGTAGTTTACTTTTCTTGCTGTAGTAGTAATATTTAAAAATAAAACCCAAAAAAAATATTTTCCGTTCTTCTTTTGCTTGTTGGGAGCTTTCCCGTGTAAATAGTTTTTATTTTTTTTCTTTTCTTTGGGGGTCGATAGGAGAAGACCATGATTAAATTGTTGAAGTGGCTCTTATATGCATTATTGTTGATTTAACCAAGAACCCATATTGCCTTGTCTTCTCCTGTTTATTGAATGCTCGCAGATTCCAGCTTAGTCCAATGCATGTGCACTCTTATTATTATTCACATCGTTCGTTCGTGCAAGTGAAAGGCAATTATGATGATATATGATGGACTGGCTGAGATGAGAAAAGCTGGTATGAGCTCGACCTCTCTTGTTTTTGTAAATATGATGAGTTCATCGTTCTTGATTCAGCTTATTATGAGTACACATGTTTGCAATGACAATTAGAGATCATAGTTGCTCGTGCCATGCTTGATTAGCTATGAGTTATAATGGTTTACCTTGCGTGCCAACATGCTATCGAAATGGTTGTGATGTGGTATGATGGGTTGGTATCCTCCTTTGAATGATTTAAGTGACTTGACTTGGCACATGTTCACGCATGTAATTGAAACAAATCAACATAGCCTTCATGATATTTATGTTCATGGTGGATTATATCCTACTCATGCTTGCATCCAATGTCTATTAATTTTAATGCATGTTCATGACTGTTGTCGCTCTCTAGTTGGTCGCTCCCCAGTCTTTTGCTAGTCTTCACTTGTACTAAGAGGGAATACTGCTTGTGCATCCAATCCCTTAAACCCCAAAGTTATTCCATATGAGTCCACTATACCTTCCTATATGCGGTATTTACCTGCCGTTCCAAGTAAATTTGTATGTGCCAAACTCTAAACCTTCAAATAAACATTCTGTTTTGTATGCTCGAATAGCTCATGTATCAACTAGGGCTGCCCTTATCTTCCATGTTAGGCGGGTTATTCTCAATAGGAGTGGACTCCGCTCCTCACTCACGAGAAAATGGCTGGTCACCGGGATGCCCAGTCCCATGCTTTCTGCAAACTAAATCGAAATAATTGCAAACAAAACTCCCCCTGGGACTGTTGCTAGTTGGAGACACTCGTTGTTTCGAGCAAGTCATGGATTGATGCTTGTTGGTGGAGGGGGAGTATAAACTTTACCATTCTGTTTGGGAACCGCCTATAATGTGTGTAGCATGGAAGATATCGCCATGTCTTAGTTGTTATGTTGACAATGAAAGTATACCGCTCAAAATATTATTTATCTCTATTTCAAAACCGAGCTCTAGCACCTCTACAAATCCCTGCTTCCCTCTGCGAAGGGTCTATCTATTTACTTTTATGTTGAGTCATCACCCTCTCATTAAAAGCACTAGTTGGAGAGCACAGCTGTCATTAGCATTCATTACTATTAATTTATATTGGATATGACTATGATTGGATCTCTTTTACCATGAATTACAATGTCTAGTCAGTCCTTGATCTTTAAAGGTGCTATGCATTTATATTTTGCGGTCTCAGAAAGGGTAGCGAGATACCATCTTGTTATATCATATTATGACTGTTTTGAGAAAGTGTTGTCATCCGAGATTTATTATTATCGCTCGCTAGCTGATTATGCCATTGATATGAGTAATCATGAGACCTGAGAATTATTGCAAATGTAGTTAGTTATAATCTTTGCTGAAAAGTTGAATGCTGGCTTTACATATTTACAACAACAAGAGAAAACAGATTTTGTAAAAGTTTTTCTTTATCACTTTCAGTTTGTCAACTGAATTGCTTGAGGACAAGCAAAGGTTTAAACTTGGGGGAGTTGATACGTCTCTGTCGTATCTACTTTTCCAAACACTTTTGCCCTTGTTTTGGACTCTAACTTGCATGATTTGAATGGAACTAACCCGGACTGACGTTGTTTTCAGCAGAATTGCCATGATGTTGTTTTATGTGCAGAAAACAAAAGTTCTCGAAATGACCTGAAACTCCACGGAACATCTAGTTAAAAATAATAAAAAATCCTTGCCAAAGATGAAGACCAGGGGGCCCACACCCTGTCCATGAGGGTGGGGGCGCCCCCCTAGGGCGCGCCCCCTACCTCGTGAGCCCCCTGGAGCTCCTCCGATGCCAACTCCAACTCTATATATTTGCTTTCGGGGGAAAAAAAATCAAGGAGAAGAAATCATCGCGTTTTACGATACATAGCCGCCGCCAAGCCCTAAAACCTCTCGGGAGGGCTGATCTGGAGTCCGTTCGGGGCTCCGGAGAGGGGGATTCGTCGCCGTCGTCATCATCAACCATCCTCCATCACCAATTTCATGATGCTCACCGCCGTGCGTGAGTAATTCCATCGTAGGTTTGCTGGACGGTGATGGGTTTGATGAGATCTATCATGTAATCGAGTTAGTTTTGTTAGGGTTTGATCCCTAGTATCCACTATGTGCTGAGATTGATGTTGCTATGACTTTGCTATACTTAATGCTTGTCACTAGGGCCCGAGTGCCATGATTTCAGATATAAACCTATTATGTTTTCATGAATATATGTGTGTTCTTGATCCTATCTTGCAAGTCTATAGTCACCTACTATGTGTTATGATCCGGCAACCCCGAAGTGACAATAATCGGGACCACTCCCGATGATGACCATAGTTTGAGGAGTTCATGTATTCACTATGTGCTAATGCTTTGTTCCGGTACTCTATTAAAAGGAGGCCTTAATATCCCTTAATTTCCATTAGGACCCAGCTGCCACGGGAGGGTAAGACAAAATATGTCATGCAAGTTCTTTTCCATAAGCACGTATGACTATATTCGGAATACATGCCTACATTACATTGATGAATTGGAGCTAGTTCTGTGTCACCCTATGTTATGACTGTTACATGATGAACCGCATCCGGCATAATTATCCATCACCGATCCAATACCTACGAGCTTTCCATCTACTGGTTTACACTTATTTACTTTTCCGTTGTTACTGTTACAATCACTACAAAACACCAAAAATATTGCTTTTGCTTTTGTTACTCTTTTATTATCGTTACCACTACTATCATACTACTTAGCTACTAAATACTTTGCTGCAGATATTAAGTTATCCAGGTGTGGTTGAATTGACAACTCAGCTGCTAACACTTGAGAATATTCTTTGGCTCCCCTTGTGTCGAATCAATAAATTTGGGTTGAATACTCTATCCTCGAAAGCTGTTGCGATCCCCTACACTTGTGGGTTATCAAGGCACACACCTCGACCCTATCCACAACACGTGGCACACTTCTACCCTTGCTCATATCATGAATTGGGGAGGAGGCATACCGTTCAAGTCGATTTCAAGCCGAGGACCTTCAACCTTGGTGGGAAACAATTCAAGTGACATGTCTTCTGATTTCGCAAGTTTGTCCTTGTATACCTTCCAATGCAAATCCGAGGTGATAGACATACTCTTCAATCGAGATTTTGATCCCACTCCAACATCATACCTTCCTATTAGTTTAACTTCATTATTGGGTCCATCCACTTCAACACATATCTCACTTTCTCACAAACCTCCTCATAACTAGGGCATGTATCGAAAACAATGGCTTCCTCACCATTGTCCGCATTGCTACTCAAGAATGCATCCTTGTACAAATAATGAACATTAACGAGTCTCTCCATCTAAATATAATATAAATAAATTAAGGCATCAATGACAAGTCTAGTGTATTGTATGGATCATTCATTACTATGCATTATATCCAAAGAACAAAACAACTACACTAGTCCATGGCTAAATTAAAACATAAATGATGACATTGGTTAGCACTAACCATAACTCTACTTCTTGCTACCAACCACAAGAATATACCACTACACATCATAAATCACAAAAAACCCTACCGCCCATCATATCCGTTGATTTAACACAAAATGAGTAGAGCTAGGGTTTGCTCCCAAGTAAACAATGCCATCAACTGAGATGATTCACACGATCCAAACTATGAGGGATGAGAAAGTCCACAGGAAATGACGAGGACATCAATACCATGGTTACACCCACAGCCTCTGCTACTATACATACTGGACCAATTGCTAGAGCTAGCAAACGCCAATTAAATTATCAGATACTCCACTTCCGTTTCTTGAGAATAATTTTAATGTTCATGAGAATATGATGCTGCCTAAAATAGATACATTTGTGTTTATTACTAATGAAGGGCCTAGCATGGACAAGAAGGGTGAACACCGGCGCAGGATCAAGCATGAAGATGAAGGCGCGCACGAAAGAAACCAGAACAACGTTTCTAATGGAGTTTTCAGCACTTTGAAGCCCCCATGATGACCCACAAGGACATGGACGAAATATACAAGATGTCATTTCGTAAATTTCGCCCATAGCTTATTATTGGTGTCATGTCACCTTAGTTCTGACCAGGTCCATGTAACTTCGAAATAATACTTCATAGGCTGGTTTTAGAGTCCGTATTGTAGGAAAAACGACTCAGGAGGTGTTTTGGTCCCACCTTGCCATGGCTGGACGAAATCTCCTCCTTTTTCTTCTATAAATATAGGCCTTAAGGCACCGTTTACATTTGGATTTTGTTTAGATTAAATGTTGCCATATCTGAAACTCGCATCCTTCTTTTGTGTTCAACGACCAGACAAGACGCCATAGAACCCCACTTGATTAATAAAGTTTTCCTCTTATACTTGTTCTTGTTTGCTTGCAGGAAATAGACCCTCATGGTCAGGTTGATCATGCTCCGGCATGGTTAATAACCTCTCGGAGTTGGTTCAGCGATTACTAAGGCGTGACGTCTTCGCACGTTCGTAGTCTGATCGCCAATCTACTCCACTGGAAACGATAGCTACTTCTCATCGTAACATCGGGACACATTTGCAACATTTGCCTCTTATCATGAAATGACCCTGATTTACCAAACTGATGGCACCTAATGAACAGAGATTTGAGAGGGATTTGAATGAGGGAGGGAGAGGGAGGGCAGCAGCTCGGGAAAGGTGATGTGGGTGAATGGGTCGATGGCCCACCCAAGCCCCCCCACTCACTTACCCCTCAAAAGGGCATATCGCTATCGAGCCTTGCGTTAGGCTATAATGGGCTACCGTTGTAACCCTATCACTTAGCCACGTCAGTGAGCACGTTGACCTAGTTCCTACCGCCATTGACTACAACAACACGTCGTGGTACCCTACCGCCAGGTATGACAGCGGTAGCGAAGAGGTCAGATCTAAAAAAGAAATCCAAACGGGTTCAAATTGTGCTAAACTTGGCACTTAAGGTCAGAACTCAGAACAGTGATTTTGCATTTGGGTTCCTCCACCTTATAATTGACACAAACAAAGAAAGTTCTGTCTTGCTGCCTCTAATAGAAATGCATACATCCAAACAACAACCAAACACATAGCAGATTCATGTGCTTTTAATTTGTGTGGAATTCATCCTGAAATTTTCTTTTATTATAGAATGACACAAAACTTTTTTCTTTTATTATAGTGACACAAACTTTCATTTACTTTGGACCTCGTTGCTTGAGCTCTGCACAGGAACAAGAACATAGAGATAAATAAGATGTGTCTAAAACCGTGCGGATGCGATTCCACCGGAAATTAGCAGTTCAGAAATGTTGGGAGAGACAGAAGAGCACACCAAATATCTGAACACCAGGAACATATGACACAGAACACGTACTCCCATCCAATAACTGTCAGCTTCACCAGATTTCAGCAAACCTTTAAACTTTGAACAATCGCAAGCACATGCTTCTGCGTGATGGATAGGAATATTGGCTCAAAACTCGTCCACTGAACAGTCTATGCGAACACACGCTTCTGCGTGGTGGAGTACAAATAAACAGTGGAAATCAAGTAGCACCCAACAATCTTCTCCATTGGGTGATTCTAATGCTATTCTCCAAAAGATTAGAGAAGCGGGCATAAACAAAAATGCTGAACTTGCCGATTCCCTCTCCCCTGATTTCCATCCGGATGTTGCCACCTCAAGCCCGTAACATTCGTTCGATATGATTTAAGACTGTAGGCGTATTATACATCAAAGATAGTTCTCCAAAAGATAAAAGACAAGTGAGCATAAATTCTTACCACACTTTTCAATTAGAAGGGCGAGAGATTTCAGGTTACAGGACAGAGAGCACATCAATGATCAAAAGATGCTCGTAAGGCCCAGGATTTAGATACTTCCCTTTTTTGAACTGCAGGATTTAGATACTTGAGGGGGCAGCGGCAAATTGTTTGAAGCGGACAGCAACGACATGAAAGCAGATAAGATATCACAAACACTCATTGATCAAATTTCGTCAGGAGAATTGCTGTTGTTCAAACTTAAAGCATCAGCAATTCAAAATTCAGATGGAAAGTTGCAAACATGGAAATAATAAAGCACTGCAAACATCAAGCAACATAACGAATCAAAAGAAGGCATGCATTCCACAACAATCAGCCCACACAAATCAATAGCTAAAATGGAAGTTACAGGAACATGGAAGAACAGAAGATGAATCAAGTTTTCTGAAGCTGCTTGCCTGCTTCAACACTCAAATCCCATACTATAACTAAAGGCTGACCCAGGTTATGAATAAAAACTAGCATCATATGTTCTTCATGACCAGAACCAGAGTATTATACCTTCTTTTTTGTTTCCCTTCCCAAACGGTACTGTAAATTACAAGTCTCTTCCACTATAGAATTAGAATCACCCAATAAAAAGCAGGCATTCTTCCATCTTGTGACATAAATCAACTCACATTCCAGACCCAAACCAATTTACATTCCAGAGACTCCATACCTTCCACAACCAGGGCAACTAAACACGCACTATTCCAGTTCCTACCAAGGCAAAGCATCTGGGGGCCTGAACTTAATTTGGCAAGCATGTGACAAGAGAAATCAACAAACATCCATGAGGAACAAGTTAATGAAAAGTATGATTCCAGCATGGCTATCCAAATTTATGGTTCTGAGACACATTCGCAAGAACGTTTTGCAGGAACAGTGTTCATGATGATCTTTATCGCATAAAGACCTATTTTACTCGAACTAGATCTGAAGCAGGTAAGTGATAACAGAACGCTAGCGAAATCCGGATCGCGATCTCAAACATCCACACTACAAAGGAAGAAGAACACGGAACGCATGCATCACAGGTTTGTATCTAGGAACATAAACGCGGGAGAAGACGGAGCAACGGCACCGTCGGCCTGCCGGGGCCGGGACGCGACGGGGAGGAGGGGATCAGTCGTCGCGCTTCTTGAGCTTGTCGACGCGCTGCTGGAGGTGGTCGAGCTTGACGACGAGGGAGGTGACGGAGAAGAGGATCCAGTAGAGGAGCAGCGCGGCGGCGATGAGGAGGGCGTTGCGCTGGGACTTCATGATGGACTTCTGGTGGCGGAGGTGCTCGGAGGGGGTGCAGGCGTGCTCGTCGTCGCAGGTGGGCCGCATCTCGTACTTCCAGTAGATGTCCATGAGCAGGAAGAGGCAGAAGGGCACCACCGACATCATGGGCTTGAGCGCGCTCCGCACCACGGAGATCATCCCGCGCCGGAGCGCGTCGAGGCCCGGGAGGGTCAGCAGCAGCAGCATGATGGCCTCCGCGCCCGCCGCGTACCCCAGCACCACCCACTCCAGCGCCATCGCGGCCGGATCTCGCGCCTTCCGATTCGCCGGAGATCGCTTTGCTTGGGAGAGGGGATTTGGGAGGGGGATGGGGAAAACTCTGGTGGGCGTGCGTGCGTGTGCGCCGGGGGATTTCGGCTTTAGCGAGGGGAGCGGGGAGGGGGTCGATCTGGGGGGGGGGGGCTTTTGGGGGGAATGGGTCTATGGCAGTGCGGGTTGGGGAGGAGGTTGGGTTGGAGCGGCTCTTGTAGACGCGGTGCAGGCGGGCGCCTCAGATTTAGACGGACGACACGTTCGAGGGGCTCGATGGCTGAGTCAGTACGGGGCGGGTGGAGACGAGAACCTTCGTGCCGACCACGGAAATCGCCGTGGACGGCTCTGATCGAACTGCGGTCAAGTGACGAAAGGGAGATTCGTACACGGACGACACGAAGCAAAGTATGGGGTTTGCTTCGCTGTTAAGGTTGGGTCTCGCATGTCTGAGAAATATAAAATGGTTGGGAATTGGGATCGCGGAGCGAGTTTCATCGCAGGTTTTCTTAGGAGACAAATACATTTAAGGTCACTAAAATTGTCAATGAACTTTGAAATACGTTTTATGACCGTCATCATATATACGATGGGACGTGAAAATACAATCACTGTTGTGCGTATGCGGTGTGTACAGGCTCTTTGACCATGTGTTGACCGACCGTTCTGGACAGGTGGCGAACCGCGGAGCCGCCGCTGTGGAAATACGCCAAAAGCGCCTCGGGCATCATCGAATCCCCCGCTCATCCCTCCTCCACTCACATCGCCTCTTCGTCCTCAATTCGAGGAAGGGGGCGGGCTGCATAGGCGATGCCGCCCCGGCGATCATCGGCGGTAGAGACGAGAAGAAGGGATTGTTGAATATATGGTTTGTGCATGTATATTGTATAGTCCGGCCCATCTCCTAGTCATTGTATAGTTGAGGTTATGGCCCACCTTGTACTCCATATATACATGCGCTATGCACCGATCAATACATCGAGTAGCATTGCCAAAATATTCGTTTCCAACATGGTATCATACCTACGATCCTAACCCTAACTACTGCCGCCGCCGCCGCGATCCCATCGCCGCCGCCGCCGCGCTGCCGCCCCCTGTGTGCCGCCGCTTCGCGCTTCCGCCCGCACCCCGCAACGCCGCCACCCGCCGCGCCGCCTCCCGCTACTCGCCGCGCCGCTTCCCCACGCGTCGCCGCACTCCCCTCTCGGCCATGGCCTCCCCCGGTTCCTCCGGTACCACCCGCAGCCGCCGCACCAATCCCTTCGAAGGCCCCGATCCCGTCGTCATCCGCGATCTCAACATCCTCGCTCGGGTTCCCGTCATCCTCGATCACCTCACCTCCACCTACTATGCCTGGAAGACGTACTTCTCCCTTGTGTTCTGTGAGTACAATCTCCGGGATCACATTGATGGCTCCGTGGACTCCCGCTTCATGGAGGACGATGAGGAGTGGACGTCCATCGACGCCACTCTCATCCGCTGGTTCTACACCACCATCTCGAAGGACCTCTTCCACACGGTGGTCTCCGCCGATGATGACGCTCACGCCGTTTGGACTAAACTCAATGGCCTCTTCACCGACAACGCGCTCCAACGCAAGGTTTTCTTGCACGGCGAGTTTTTTGGGTGCCAGCAACTTGACTCGTCGGTGGACGATTATTGCATGCGCCTCAAGAAGCTTGTCGACGAGCTCCGTGACCTCGACGAGAAGGTCTCCGACGAGCTTCTCCTCAGCACTCTCATCGCCGGCCTGAACGAAGACTTTGGGAACGCCGCCTCCAACATCTCTCTCATCACCAACCCGACCTTCCCCAAGATCGTCGCGTACCTGAAGCTGGAGGAGAGGAGGATGCGGATGTCGCGCATCCAGGCCACCCATACGGCTCTCATCGCCGGGACCCGCGGCGGTGCACCGCCCACCGCTCCGGCTCCCCCGCTGCGGCCCGCCCAGGGGCCCCTCCACGCGCAGCCGCCGCCCGGGTTCCCCTATCCCGCGCTGCCGCAGGCCCCTCCGCCGCCCCCCGCCGAGCAGCAGCAGCGCCGGGGCGGGCGTCGCGGCCGAGGGGGCCGCAAGCAGCAGCAGCAGCCGCTGGCTACCCATGGCGGGGCGCCGCGCCAGCCGCAGCACCCGCTCCCGCCGGCGCCTTGGCAGGCCGGCCAGAACCCCTGGACGGGGGTGGTTCACGCATACTCCATGCTCATACCGCGCGCCCCCATCCCCGGTGTCTTTGGCGCCCGCCCGGCCCCTCACCGGGCTCTGTACGCGGCCCCTTAGGCGTATCCGCCGGTGCCGCTCTACGGCCCCTCGGCGGCCTATGGCCTGCCTTCGGCCGGTGGGTTCGCGGCGCCGCCGCCACAGCCTCTGCCGTCGGCCCCGGCCCTCCCGCCAGTGCCCTGGGACCCCGCGCTGTTAGCGGCCCTCCACACCGCCCCCACACCACAGCAGTACACTGGCGGTGGCGACTGGTACATGGACACCGGAGCCACGGCTCACATGGCCGCCAACCCCGGTAACCTTCTTACCGCTCACCCTGTTCACACTGTTGCTCGCATTACCGTGGGCGGGTTCTTCCATGCCCATCACTCATGTCGGCCATGCTGCTTTTCCTTCTAACTCCCTTCCATTATATCTTTCTAACGTACTTGTTTCACCTGACATCATTAAAAATCTAGTTTCCGTTCGTTCTCTTACACATGAAAATCCTGTCACCGTTGAATTTGACATGTTTGGCTTTTCTGTTAAGGATGCCCGTACCCGGATGGTGCTCCACCGATGTGACAGCCCCGACGAGCTCTACCCGGTCCACTCATCCACATCCTTCGTCGCTGCACCCATGGTGCTTTCCACTGGAGTGGACCTTTGGCACGCTCGTCTCGGTCATCCCAACACTGCCACCCTTCGTCATATTCTTCGCAGTTTTTCATTCACGTGTAATAAGATCGACGATCACACTTGTCATGCTTGTCGTCTCGGCAAACATGCTCGTTTACCCTTTAGCACTTCCTCGCATGTTGCTTCATACCCATTTGAGTTGATTCATAGTGATGTTTGGACCTCTCCTGTTGCTAGTAACACGGGCTATCTTTATTATCTTGTTATTCTTGATGATTTTTCGCACTATGTGTGGACCTTCCCGTTGCGGGAAAGTCGGATTCTGTTGCCACTCTCACCGCTTTCTACTCCTATGTCGCCACGCAGTTTGGTCGCCACATTCATGCGTTGCAAACAGACAACGGGAAGGAGTTCGATAATCTTGCGATCCGCGACCTTCTCGCCACACACGGCACGATCTTTCGTCTCACTTGCCCGTACACTTCACAACAAAATGGCTGCGCTGAGCGCGTGCTTCGCACTCTTAATGACTGCGTTCGCACCCTCCTCTTTCACGCCAACGTGCCACCACGTTTCTGGCCTGATGCGCTCGCCACCGCATCACTACTCCTCAACATCCGTCCCTGTCGCACTCGCGGGAACTTTGCTCCTCATCATCTTTTGTTCGACACGCCACCCTCCTACACCGAGCTCTGCATCTTCGGTTGCTTGTGCTATCCTAGCATCGCTTCCACTACTCCTCATAAGCTCGCACCACGGTCCGTGGCCTGCATTTTTCTTGGCTATCCCCCCAACACCAAAGGCTACCGCTGCTATGATCCTATCTCCCATCGGGTCATCACTTCCCGACACGTTTACTTTGATGAGATGGTTTTTCCGTTTCAGCAGGTACCTTCGGATGTTGCGGCCTTGCCCGCTCCCGGCGATGGCCACTCGAGTGCCTCTCTCGGGCCGCCTCCTGGCTTTGAGGGTGCCCCCCGTGCCCCGAGTCGAGTTCCTCCCCGGCTGGCTTCCTTAGGGGCTGCACCCCTCCCAGCGCCTGCGATGCCCCTCGCGCCGCCATCGGCGCGGGCCTCCTCGGCGCCCCCCGCGCCCTCGCCTGCTGCCTTGCCCGCGGCCTCACCCGCGGCATCAGCGGCAGCGGGCTCTTCTTCGTCATCGCCTATCGCCCCGGACTCGCTGCCCGCCCGATGACTCGCTCTCGGGCTGGTACCTTACGCCCGAGTACACGGTACACCAGTGATGAGTATCTTCTCGCCGCTTCCATCTTCGAGCCGTCCCCTCTCCCATCGTCAGCTCGAGCCGCCCTTCGGGCCCTCATTGGCTCGCTGCGATGCAGGAAGAGTTTGATGCGCTCCAACGGAACCGCACCTGGTAGCTTGTCCCTCGGTCGCCTCGTCCCAACATCATCACGGACAAGTGGGTCTTTCGGCATAAGACTCGTCCAGACAGGACTCTCGAGCACTATAAAGCTCGCTGGGTGGTTCGAGGCTTTCGGCAACGTGCGGGTGTGGACTTCACCGACACTTTTGCTCCGGCTGTTAAATCGGGCACGATCCGCACCGTGCTTCAGCTGGCCATCTCCCGAGCTTGGCATGTGCATCAGTTGGACGTCTCCAACGCCTTCTTGCACGGCCACCTCGCCGAGCAGGTGTTCTGTGAGCAGCCCACCGGCTTCGTCGACGCCACACAGCCGGATCATGTGTGCTTGCTCTCCCATTCACTTTACGGGTTGAAGCAGGCACCTCGGGCCTGGCACCAGCGCATCGCTGCCTTCCTGCAGACGCTCGGATTTACATCGACCCGCTCCGACGCGTCCCTCTTCGTGCACCATCACGGGGTTGACACGGCCTACTTGTTGCTCTACGTCGACGACATCATCCTGACGGCATCCACTATCGCGCTTCTCCAGTGGCTTACTGCTCGTCTTCACGATGAGTTTGCCCTGAAGGACTTGGGGCCCCTCCACTACTTCCTCGGCATTGAGGTGGTTTGACGTCCAGATGGGTTCTTTCTGCACCAGCAGCGTTACGCCCATGAGCTTCTCGATCGTGCCGGCATGCTTAACTGCAAGCCTGCTCCCACGCCTGTTGACACCAAGGCCAAGGTTTCAGCTCTGGAGGGCTCTCCCGCATCCGACGCGGCCTTCTATCGCTCCATTGTGGGTGCCTTGCAGTACCTCACTCTGACGCGCCCCGACTTGCAGTATGCCGTTCAGCAGGTCTGCCTTCACATGCATGCTCCGCGTGACTCTCACTGGACCTTGGTGAAGCGTATCCTCCGTTACATACGCGGCACCCCGTCCATGGGACTTACACTGACGGCCTCCGCCTCCACCGACCTCGTCGCCTACTCTGATGCGGACTGGGCTGGCTGCCCGGACACACGGCGCTCCACTTCGGGGTACTGTGTCTACCTTGGGCCGTCCCTGATCTCTTGGTCTTCCAAGCGACAGCCCATAGTCTCTCGCTCGAGTGCCGAGGCAGAGTATCGGGCAGTGGCTAACGCTGTTGCTGAATGCTCTTGGCTTCGTCAGCTGCTCCAGGAGTTGCTTTGTGATGTTCACAAGGCCACACTCATCTACTGCGACAACGTCTCCGCCGTGTACCTCTCCGCCAACCCGGTCCACCATCGACGAACGAAGCACATTGAGCTCGACATACACTTTGTTCGTGAGCAGGTGGCTCTTGGGCGCATCCGGGTCCTCCACGTTCCGACGGCGCAACAGTTTGCCGATGTTATGACAAAAGGACTGCCTACTTCTGTTTTCGAGGAGTTCAGGTCCAGTCTTTGCGTCTCCGGCGACGCTTCGACTGCGGGGGGTGTTGAATATATGGTTTGTGCATGTATATTGTATAGTCCGGCCCACCTCCTAGTCATTGTATAGTTGAGGTTGTGGCCCACCTTGTACTCCATATATATGTGCGCTATGCACCGATCAATACATCGAGTAGCATTGCCAAAATATTCGTTTCCAATAGGGATGATTTCTTTCGTAGTTGCAGAGGCGCCACCGCAGTGCGTGTTCTTCCCCTGGCAAGCGGCGACGGCGGCGATGGCCCCTGTTCGTCGTGAAGAACGGGCACCACCCGTGTACAATAAGTCTCACTTTTTGAAGAATATGAGCTTTTTGATGTGTTTTGATGTTGAAAGCCCCTCCTTTTAGGGCCGCATTGTCATACTAGATGTGTTGTAGTTGCTAGTTTCGACGGATTGTTCTAGGGTTTTGGCATAAGATTTGGGGGTACGGGAATTGGGGCTTAAGGTTTTAGGTGCTTAAATAAAATGATGCTCCAATCGATTCTGATGCATGATGTATCTGTATTGCTGTATCAGGCCGTTGAAGCACCAATTTCTCTGTGGAAATCAAGCATGGTGGATTTTTTGTTGGGCATGACAGGAACCGTGCTTATGTTAATGGCAGTGCCATTTGCTATGATCATCTGGATAAGGTCACTTGGTCACCAATTCTCATCGAAAACCTAGTTGAGGAAATTGGTTATGAGGCTCAAGGTATTCTACTGTGTCCCCATCCTTACACTCAGCACTAATGGTCTTAGATAAATTAGTGATGATGAGCACACGGATAGAATGATGTTCTTTGTTGATATTGGGCCCCACTCTTCAGTATTTATCTGGATCATGATGAAAACTTCTAGGCAAATCTGAACGAGGATGATGTTGTGAACTATCCAACAACAAATTTGCCTCCAGTCTTCAGCCCTCCAAGGCGAGTGCCCAACAACAGTGTACACAATGAAGAAGTTCATGCGAAAACATAGCATGCAGATGCAGAGACAGAGGTAGGGGCACCTATTCCTCTCCAGGTTATATACCCTGATGTTGTTTCATATGAGGATGTGAACAGGCATGAAAGGGATTTTCTAATGCTATCCGAAGATGAATCGGAATACGGAACCGAAAGCCGTAGCCCAGAACCTTTAGCTTGAGAGGAAGGGGAGGAAACCGGCTATTCGAACTGGCGGGTGGGTTTGAGTTTGTGAGGAGGCCATCAGCACGACAAGATGTGGGTAATCAAATGGAGGAGGAAGGGGCAGTTGTAGTGCAACCCAGTCATCACATTGATAATCAAATGCAAGCAGAGGATGTTGGAGGAAGCACATAAATTAGGAGGAGTGCTACGAAGACCAAATTCAATTCAATGGAAGCAAATGCAACAAGTGATACAGATGATGAGAATTATGACTCTGGTCTACTTGTCGATGGTGACAATGAGATAGGCAATGATGATGATGACCTGTATGCAGATAATGTAGATGAGGATGAACCAGGACAGAAATAGGACAACAAATCAAATGAGAGAGAAAAGCAGGAAAGAAAATCAAGTGCAACCTAAAACTCAAGACAATGGCCATAGAAGTACAACTCAGATGAAGACTTGTCTGAAGGTGAGGATTTATGGGCACCTGATTCAGATGATGAAGAGCTCCACTTGCAGTTTAAAACTTTAAGAGATGGTCTACATAGGCCAAAATTCCATGTAGGCAGGTTTTTGAGAGTGTAGAACTACTAAGGACAGCAATTAAAGAGTACTCCTGTCAGAACAGAGTTGATATCAATATGCCTGTCAATGATAGGAAAAGAGTGAAAGTCAAGTGTGATGAAGATTGCACATAGTACTTGTGGGCATCACACTGGTGCAGATGCAGAGCCAGAGGCAGGCCACCTATTCTTCTCCAGGTTATATAGCCTGATGTTGATGTAGATGAGGATGTGAAACAGTTTGAGTTTGTGAGGAGGCCATCAACACGGCAAGATGTGGGTAATCAAATGGAGGAAGAAGAGGCAATTGTAGTGCAACCCAGTCATCACATTGATAATCAAATGCAAGCAGAGGATATTGGAGGAAGCACATCAATTAGGAGGAGTGCTACGCAAACCAAATTCAGTTATGCAATGGAAGCAGATGCAGCAAGTGATACAGATGATGAGAATTATGACCCTGGTCTATGATACATCCCAAATGTGTCTACTTTTCAAAACACTTTTTCTCTTGTTTTGGACTTTAACTTGCATCATTTGAATGAAACTAACCCGGACTAGCAATGTTTTCAACAGAATTGCTATGGTGTTATTTTGTGTAGAAATAGAAGTTCTCGGATTGAGCTGAAAATTTATGGAGATTTTTTCCAGAATATATGAAAAAATTGGCGAAGAGAACTACTGGAGGGGGCCAGCCAAGAGCCACATGCTCAGGGGGCGCGCCCTATGAGCTTGTGGGCCCCTCAAGCCTCCGTTGCCCTAATTCCAACTCCATAAATACCGTTTGGAAGAGGAAAAAATTGGAGAGAAAGTTTCATCGCGTTATACGATACAGAGCCATCACCGCCTCCTATTCTTCACTAGGAGGGCTGATCTGGAGTCCGTTAGGGGCTCCGAAGAGGGGGATTCGTCACCGTCGTCATCATCAACCCTTCTCCATCAATAATTCCATGATGCTCACCACTGGGACTGAGTAATTCCTCCATAGACTTGTTGGACGGTGATGGAGTTGGATGAGATTTGTCATGTAATCGGGTCAATTTGTTAGGGCTTGATCCCTAGTTTCCACTATGTTCCTATTGATAACCCACAAGTATGGGGATCGCGACAGTTTTCAAGGGTAGGGTATTCAACCCAAATTTATTGATTCGACACAAGGGGGGCCAAAAAATATTTGCAAGTATTAGCAGTTGAGTTGTCAATTCAACCACACCCGGAGAACTAAATATATGCAGCAGAGTGATCAGTAGCACAGTAGTATGATACTTTGATAGTGGTAGGAGCAATAGTAACAGTAATAGTAACAGTAGCAATTTTGTAGCAATTGTGACAGTAGAAATAATAGTAACTTAGCAAAAATCAATATATAAAAAGCGTGGGCATTGGATCAGTGATGAACATTTGTGTTGGATGATATTCATCATGTAACAGTCACAAC
Source organism: Triticum urartu (assembly GCF_003073215.2). Classification (NCBI taxonomy): domain Eukaryota; kingdom Viridiplantae; phylum Streptophyta; class Magnoliopsida; order Poales; family Poaceae; genus Triticum; species Triticum urartu. Next base: position 495,616,278 of record NC_053027.1, on the reverse strand, counting down.
CTAGAGCGATGCACAATAGCTCAATTCATCAATGTAATGTAGGCATGTATTTCGTATATAGTCATATGTGCTTATAATAAGAACTTGCATGACATCTTTTGTCCCACCCTCCCGTGGCAGCGGGGTCCATAAGAAAACTAAGGGATATTAAGGCCTCCTTTTAATAGAGAACCAGAACAGAGCATTAACACACAATGAATACATGAAATCCTCAAACTATGGTAATCATCGGAAAGAATCCCAACTATTGCCACTTTGGGGTATGCGGATCATAACACGTAATAGGTGCATATAACTTGCAAGATAGGATCAAGAACTCAAATATATTCATGGAAACATAAAGGGTTCAGATCTGAAATCACGGCACTCAGGCCCTGGTGACAAGCATTAAGCATAGCAAAGTTAAAGCAACATCAATCTCAGAACATATTGGATACTAGGGATCAAGCCCTAACAAATTGACTCGATTACATGATAAATCACATCCAACCCCATCACCATCCAACAAGCGTACAAAGGAATCACTCACTCTTGGTGGTGGGCATCATGAAATTGGTGATGAAGAAGGGTTGGTGATGATGATGGCGATGAACCCCCCTCTCCGGAGCCCTAAACGGACTCCAGATCTGGCCTCCTGATGAAGAATAGGAGGTGGCGGCGGCTCCGTATCGTGAAACGTGATGAAGCTTCTTCTCGTATTCTTTTTCTCGGGAAAAAGGAATTTATAGGCTTGGGATTAGGGTCAGCGTAGCCATGTGGGCGCCACAATGCACTAATCTTGCCAGACCCTTCTCCTGTCGACGCCACCACAACGTCGGATAGCGCCAACCTCCTGCATGCGCCCATCAAGCGATATCTAGTGCCGAGACCCTGCTGCACATTGCCGCCAAGACTCGCCGAGGTCAATACTGTAGATGACACCCGCTCCACCTTGGTCACCGCACGAGAAGCATACAGAGACCTGTGCCCAGCCACCAAGCCAAAGACTTGTCCCTCCAACCAATGTACAATCCCAAATATGATGCCCCCATGGGCGTGACGAGCATAAACCTCGCCATCATCCGATTTGGAAATACCAAATCTAGATTTCCCCCGGGGCACACAGGGAACCCGAATCGCCCCACAACGCCTCCAACAAGGTAGCGAAGCCCGCGGGCGCCGCCGTTGACGGTTCTGGCCGAGGCCGAACCAAGCTTTCGCTGGCAAATTCATGCCCATCCCCAACAGGACCACCAGATCAACCTCCTTCGTCATCCAACACACCCATGGGAGACGTTTGCCGCCGAGAAACCACACGACCAGAGCCGCACCACCGCCCGGAACTGCCACCCCGTCTAGGTGAGCCATCGACGATGGAGGGGCCCTCACTGCTGCATCACCGACGCTGGATGACGCGCACGTTGAGGACACCCGCGTGGATCTCCACCGCAACCACATCCCGGAGTCGCGGTGGAGGAAGGCCTCGCCGCCGTTGAGGGAGACCTGGACTAGGGGGTCCTCGGGGATCCGGGTTGTGTGATGTGGGCCGGATTGATGGGCCGTGAAGATACAAGATCCAGGACGTTCCCCCGTGTCCGGATGGGACTCTCCTTTGCGTGGATGGCAAGCTTGACGTCTGGATGTATAGTTTCCTTCTCCTGTAAACCGACCTTGTACAACCTAGCCCCCTCTGGTGTCTATATAAACCGGAGGGTTTAATCCGTAGAGGCAATCATAATCATACAGGCTAAACATCTAGGGTTTAGCCATTACGATCTCGTGGTAGATCAACTCTTGTAACCCCTATACTCATCAAAGTCAATCAAGCAGGAAGTAGGGTATTACCTCCATTAAGAGGGCCCGAACCTGGGTAAACATCGTGTCCCCGCCTCCTGTTACCTTCGATCCTTAGATGCACAGTTCGGGACCCCCTACCCGAGATCTGCCGGTTTTGACACCGACATTGGTGTTTTCATTGAGAGTTCCTCCGTGTTGTCGATAGAAGGATTGATGGCTCGCCTCGTCGACGATGACAAAATCACCTCTGGAAGGGCCCTAGTTCCTGGGCAGATCCTCCAGATCGGCAATTTCAACATAGGCGCTCGCCCGGCCCTTAAGCCAAGGCGGTCCCCTGGATTGCCAAAAATCACCTCCACATCAACCCCGAAAGCGTCGATAAGACAGACCCGGCAGATGTCTCGTATTTAAACGAACTGCTAGATCGCATCACCGCCCTGGGGGTCGCAACAGATTACGATCTGATTGGGTTTAAACCCGATCAGAGGGAAATCAGGTCTCCACCTGTCACCCACCTGGTGACTGTCATGGAAGAATAAGTTGAGGATACCACTCCTCCTATGCTGAAAACAAACTAGGTTCGGATCTCCGAGCCCTATGAGCCAGACACTCATCTTCAAGAAGAGATCATCTTTCCTCCGAACATAGAATCAGGTGCTGAGTCTAGAAACCCCCAGGACACTCCGGATCCTGGGCCAATAACCCCAGAAATTTTCCAAAATCCGGATTCCACAGTGGGTTAGGGTTCAGATTTAAGCCCACCCACCCACCACAGTCAATACTCTGCAAGCAATTCTGGTCCTCCAGACATATGCATTTAATGTATATACGACAACAACCTCAGGAAACAGTCCATCACTTTTGGGCTAGATTCCTACTTGTTAAAAACAAGATCAAAGATTGCTGCGACGATGACGTGGTATCAGTCTTTTGCCGCAACTGTACGGACGAGAGGGTCCTCAATGCCCTCAACCGGCGCCACATACTGCACTTTGCAGATTTGGCACACATAGTACAGAAGTATTGCGCAATGGAAAGCACTTGGAAAGACCAGACAGCTCGGTGGGAACCCCCGGCCTTTAAGCCACCCACCGGCCGGACAAAAAGGATGCACCCTTACGGGGCACCTCATCATTACTTCATGGAAAGAAAAATTAAGCCCTTACCGAGACATAGAACTATCCTTGATGAATGGCTCGACAAGCCCTGTCAGATACACGCGATGCCAAATTCCGAACCAACTCATAGCCTTCGGGCATGTTGGATACTCCGGCAGGTGGCTAAAAGTGGGGAGGCTATTCTCACCAATACTACTCCGGCAAGGCATTCCCCCAAGGATAACGACCTCAATGTGTTCACGGTCTTCGAGAACTTTTCTTCAAACAACTGGCGTAAAAGAGCGCTCCGTGACCTCGCCTAAGTCAATCACGTAGCCGCAATAAATCCTTGGAACGATATGGCGATAACCTTCAACGCCAATGACGAGCCAAGGGCCCGATCAGTCCGAGCACCAGCCGCTTTGGATCTAAACCCAATTGTAGACAGCTTTCGCTTCACTAAAGTGCTCATGGACGGCGGCAGCGGACTGAACCTCATCTACAAAGACACGCTCAATAAAATGCAAATGGACAAGAGTCGCATTGAGCAAAGTAATACAACCTTTCGAGGAATTATCCCCAGTCGGGAAGCAAGATGCTCGGGGAAAATTAAACTCGACGTGGTATTCAGCACGCCAGAGAACTATAGGTCCGAAGAGATAATCTTCCAGGTGGCCCCTTTCAACAGCGGATATCATGCCCTGTTAGGGCGAGATGCATTCACCCGCTTTCAAGCCATACCTCATTACAGGTACATGAAGCTCAAAATGCCCGGGCCCAACGGTGTTATCACTATCGCCAGTGATCCGGACATAGCACTCCGCGCCAAAAACAAAACCGCATCCCTTACCCTTGAGGCACTATCCGAAGCCCTGGCGGCCGAGGAGCTCACTGCTCTACGTTCCACAGTGGATAGAGACGACGTAATTCTTGACAAAAGGGCTAAATCCACTTCTTTCAAGCTAGCAGACAAGATAGTCAAATTTCAAGTCCACCCGACGGACCCCAAGAAGACAGCTTCCATTGGGGCACAGCTGGATTCGACGGTTGACGCTGCATTGGGCGCGTTCTTGCGCGGGAATTGGGAAATCTTCGCCTGGCACCCCTCGTGTCGGTGTCAAAACCGGCGGATCTCGGGTAGGGGGTCCCGAACTGTGCGTCTAGGCGGATGGTAACAGGAGACAAGGGACACGATGTTTTTACCCAGATTCGGGCCCTCTCGATGGAGGTAAAACCCTACTCCTGCTTGATTAATATTGATGATATGGGTAGTACAAGAGTAGATCTACCACGAGATCAGAGAGGCTAAACCCTAGAAGCTAGCCTATGGTATGATTGTTGTTGTCCTACGGACTAAACCCTCTGGTTTATATAGACACTGGAGAGGGCTAGGGTTACACAGAGTCGGTTACAATGGAAGGAGATTTACATATCCGTATTGCCAAGCTTGCCTTCCATGCCAAGGAAAGTCCCATCCAAACACGGGACGAAGTCTTCAATCTTGTATCTTCATAGTCCAGGAGTCCGGCCAAAGGTTATAGTCCGACTATCCGGACACGCCCTAATCCAGGACTCCCTCACCTCGGATATGCCAGGAATCCCACGCGCGTTGGCCGAACATAGTCTCAATATACTGAAGGGATACAAACCAGTCAAGAAAACGCTGTGGCGATTTTCCAAACCCAAACGACAAGCTATGGGTGAGGAGCTAGCCAAGTTACTTGAAGCTGGGTTTATCAGATAAATCAAACATACAGACTGGCGAGCAAACCTGGTCATGGTGCCGAAGAAGGATACATCATGGCGCTTGTGTGTCGACTTCAAAGACCTTAATAAAGCCTTCCCTAAGGATCCCTTCCCACTACCTCACATCGACCAGATTATTGATGCAACCGCAGGACACGACTCACTGTGCTTCCTCGACCCATACTCCGGATACCATCAAATCAAAATGAAGGAATCCGATCAAGCCGCAACGGCATTCATCACCCCATACGGGCCATTCTGCTTCAACACCATGCCCTTTGGGCTCAAAAACGCCGGCGCCACATACCAACGCATGATTCAAACGTGTCCGGAAAAGCAAATCGGCAAGATAGTTGAGGCATATGTAGATGATGTAGTCATCAAAACTAAACATGTTGAGTCATTGGTGGACGACTTACGCCTTACATTCGACAACCTTTGAAAATATGACATACGGCTCAATCCGGAAAAGTGCATTTTTGGCGGTCCCACCGGGAAACTGCTTGGGTTCACCATTTCCAATAGGGGAATTGTCGGTGTCAAAACCGGCGGATCTCGGGTAGGGGGTCCCGAACTGTGCGTTTAGGCGGATGGTAACAGGAGACAAGGGACACGATGTTTTTACCCAGGTTCGGGCCCTCTCGATGGAGGTAAAACCCTACTCCTGCTTGATTAATATTGATGATATGGGTAGTACAAGAGTAGATCTACCACGATATCAGAGAGGCTAAACCCTAGAAGCTAGCCTATGGTATGATTGTTGTTGTCCTACAGACTAAACCCTCTGGTTTATATAGACACCGGAGAGGGCTAGGGTTACACAGAGTCGGTTACAATGGAAGGAGATTTACATATCCGTATTGCCAAGCTTGCCTTCCACGCCAAGGGAAGTCCCATCCGGACACGGGACGAAGTCTTCAATCTTGTATCTTCATAGTCCAGGAGTCCGGCCAAAGGTTATAGTCCGACTATCCGGACACCCCCTAATCCAGGACTCCCTCAGTAGCCCCTGAACCAGGCTTCAATGACGACGAGTCCGGCGCGCAGATTGTTTTCGGCATTGCAAGGCGGGTTCCTCCTCCGAATACTTCATATAAGATTTTGAACACAAGGATAGTGTCTGGCTCTGCAAAATAAGTTTCCACATACTACCGTAGAGAGAATAATATTTACACAAATCTAATCTGCTGACGCATTCCATAGCGTGACATCACACCACAGCCAAGCCTTTATTCGAATTGTTTTTACTGTCCCACCTCAGTGCGTTTTGCGAGGCGGTTTCCTTGGCACGTCTTGTCGAAGTAGAGATCGTGTCCCCTTATCCCGGGATTCTCATCAATACGGGCGTGGGTAACCCAACCGCGCCATTGATTACGGCACTTGGGAGATAAGCGCGTTTTACCAGGCTGGCGGGGACGCATAGTTTCGTCCGCCCATATAAGGGGATAAGGATCTGAAGGAAATATGCCCTAGAGGCAATAATGAAGTTATTATTTATTTCCTTATATCATGATAAATGTTTATTATTCATGCTAGAATTGTATTAACCGGAAACATAATACTTGTGTGAATACATAGACAGACTAAACGTCACTAGTATGCCTCTACTTGACTAGCTCGTTAATCGAAGATGGTTATGTTTCCTAACCATAGACATGTGTTGTCATTTGATTAACGGGATCACATCATTAGGAGAATGATGTGATTGACATGACCCATTCCATTAGCTTAGCACCCGATCGTTTAGTATGTTGCTATTGCTTTTTTTCATGACTTATACATGTTCCTATTACTATGAGAATATGCAACTCCCGTTTGCCGGAGGAACACTTTGTGTGCTACCAAACATCACAACGTAACTGGGTGATTATAAAGGAGCTCTACAGGTGTCTCCAAAGGTACATGTTGGGTTGGCGTATTTCGAGATTAGGATTTGTCACTCCGATTGTCGGAGAGGTATCTCTGGGCCCTCTCGGTAATGCACATCACATAAGCCTTGCAAGCATTGCAACTAATGAGTTAGTTGTGAGATGATGAATTACGGAACGAGTAAAGAGACTTGCCGGTAACGAGATTGAACTAGGTATTGAGATACCGACGATCGAATCTCGGGCCAGTAACATGCCGATGACAAAAGGAACAACGTATGTTGTTATGCGGTCTGACCGATAAAAGATCTTCGTAGTATTTGTAGGAGCCAATATGAGCATCCATGTTACGCTATTGGTTATTGACCGGAGACGTGTCTCGGTCATGTCTACATTGTTCTCGAACCCGTAGGGTCCGCACGCTTAACGTTACGATGACAGTTTCATTATGAGTTTATATATTTTGATGTACCGAAGGTTGTTCGGAGTCCCGGATGTGATCACGGACATGACGAGGAGTCTCGAAATGGTCGAGACATAAAGATTGATATATTGGAAGCCTATGTTTGGACATCGGAAGTGTTCCGGGTGAAATCGGCATTTTACCAGAGTACCGGGAGGTTACTGGAACCCCCGGTAACCTAATGGGCCTTATTGGGCCTAGTGGAGGAAGAGGAGAGGAGGCCTAGGGGCTGCCGCGCGCCACTCCCCCCCAAGTCCGAATTGGACAAGGAGGGGGGGCGACGCCCCCCCTTTCCTTTCCCCCCTCTCTTCCTCCCCCCAAGTCCTAATCCAACTAGGGAAAGGGGGGGGAGTCCTACTCCCGGTGGGAGGGGAGTAGGACTCCTCCGGCGCGCCTATTCCTAGGGCCGGCCGCCCCCTTGCTCCTTTATATACGGGGGCAGGGGGCACCTCTAGACACACAAGTTGATCTTTGTGATCGTTTTCTTAGCTGTGTGCAGTGTCCCCCTCCACCATAATCCTCGATAACACTGTAGCGGTGCTTAGGCGAAGCCTCGCGACGGTAGAACATCAAGATCGTCACCACGCCGTTCGTGCTGACGGAACTCTTACCCGACACTTTGCTAGATTGGAGTCCGGGGATCGTCATCGAGCTGAACGTGTGCTAAAACTCGGAGGTGCCGTAGTTTCGGTGCTTGATCGGTCGGGCCATGAAGACGTACGACTACATCAACCGCGTTGTCATAATGCTTCCGCTGTCGGTCTACAAGGGTACGTAGATCACACTCTCCCCTCTTGTTGCTATGCATCACCATGATCTTGCGTGTGCGTAGGAATTTTTTTGAAATTACTACGTTCCCCAACAGTGGCATCCGAGCCTAGGTTTTATGTGTTGATGTTATATGCACGAGTAGAACACAAGTGAGTTGTGGGCAATATAAGTCATACTGCTTACCAGCATGTCATACTTTGGTTCGGCGGTATTGTTGGACGAAGCGGCCCAGACCGACATTACGCGTACGCTTACACGAGACCGGTTCTCCCGACGTGCTTTGCACAAAGGTGGCTAGCGGGTGTCAGTTTCTCCAACTTTAGTTGAACCGAGTGTGGCTACGCCCGGTCCTTGCGAAGGTTAAAAGAGCACCAACTTGACAAACTATCGTTGTGGTTTTGATGCGTAGGTAATGGTTGTCGCTTTATTGTATGCAATGCAATCGCGCTGTAATGCTTTACTTTATCACTAAGCGGTAGCGATAGTCGTGGAAGCATAAGATTGGCGAGACGACAACGATGCTACGATGGAGATCAAGGTGTCGCGCCGGTGACGATGGTGATCACGACGGTGCTTCGGAGATGGAGATCACAAGCACAAGATGATGATGGCCATATCATATCACTTATATTGAATGCATGTGATGTTTATCTTTTATGCATCTTATCTTGCTTTGATTGATGGTAGAATTATAAGATGATCGCTCACTAAATTATCAAGAAGTGTTCTCCCTGAGTATGCACCGTTGCGAAAGTTCTTCGTGCTGAGACACCACGTGATGATCGGGTGTGATAGGCTCTACGTTCAAATACAACGGGTGCAAAACAGTTGCACACGCGGAATACTCAGGTTATACTTGACGAGCCAAGCATATACAGATATGGCCTCGGAACACGGAGACCGAAAGGTCGAGCGTGAATCATATAGTAGATATGATCAACATAGTGATGTTCACCAATGAAACTACTCCATCTCACGTGATGATCGGACATGGTTTAGTTAATTTGGATCAGGTAATCACTTAGAGGATTAGAGAGATATCTATCTAAGTGGGAGTTCTTAAGTAATATGATTAATTGAACCTAAATTTATCATGAACTTAGTACCTGATAGTATCTTGCTTATGTATGTTTGATTGTAGATAGATGGCCCAAGCTGTTGTTCCGTTGAATTTTAATGCGTTCCTTGAGAAAGCAAAGTTGAAAGATGATGGTAGCAATTACACGGACTGGGTCCGTAACTTGAGGATTATCCTCATTGCTGCACAGAAGAATTACATCCTGGAAAGCACCGCTGGGTGCCAGGCCTGCTGCTGGAGCAACACCAGATGTTATGAACGTCTGGCAGAGCAAAGCTGATGAGTACTTGATAGTTCAATGTGCCATGCTTTACGGCTTAGAACCGGGACTTCAACGACGTTTTGAACGTCATGGGGCATATGAGATGTTCCAGGAGTTGAAGTTAATATTTCAAGCAAATGCCCGGATTGAGAGATATGAAGTCTCCAATAAGTTCTATAGCTGCAAGATGGAGGAGAACAGTTCTGTCAGTGAGCATATACTCAAGATGTCTGGGTATTGTAATCACTTGATTCAACTGGGAGTTAAACTTCCGGATGATAGCGTCATTGACAGAATTCTCCAATCACTTCCACCAAGCTACAAGAGATTCGTGATGAACTATAATATGCAAGGGATGAATAAGACTATTCCCGAGCTCTTCGCGATGCTGAAAGCTGCGGAGGTAGAAATCAAGAAGGAGCATCAAGTGTTGATGGTCAACAAGACCACTAGTTTCAAGAAAAAGGGCAAAGGGAAGAAGAAGGGGAACTTCAAGAAGAACAGCAAGCAAGTTGCTGCTCAAGAGAAGAAACCCAAGTCTGGACCTAAGCCTGAAACTGAGTGCTTCTACTACAAGCAGACTGGTCACTGGAAGCGGAACTTCCCCAAGTATTTGGCGGATAAGAAGGATGGCAAGGTGAACAAAGGTATATGTGATATACATGTTATTGATGTGTAGCTTACTAATGCTCGCAGTAGCACCTGGGTATTTGATACTAGTTCTGTTGCCAATATTTGCAACTTGAAACAGGGACTACAGATTAAGCGAAGATTGGCTAAGGACGAGGTGACGATGCGCGTGGGAAATGGTTCCAAAGTTGATGTGATCGCGGTCGGCACGCTACCTCTACATCTACCTTCGGGATTAATATTAGACCTAAATAATTGTTATTTGGTGCCAGCGTTAAGCATGAACATTATATCTGGATCTTGTTTGATGCGAGACGGTTATTCATTTAAATCAGAGAATAATGGTTGTTCTATTTATATGAGTAATATCTTTTATGGTCATGCACCCTTGAAGAATGGTCTATTCTTATTGAATCTCGATAGGAGTGACACACATATTCATAATGTTGAAGCCAAAAGATGCAGAGTTGATAATGATAGTGCAACTTATTTGTGGCACTGCCGTTTAGGTCATATCGGTGTAAAGCGCATGAAGAAACTCCATACTGATGGACTTTTGGAACCACTTGATTATGAATCACTTGGTACTTGCGAACCGTGCCTTATGAGCAAGATGACTAAAACGCCGTTCTCCGGTACTATGGAGAGAGCAACAGATTTGTTGGAAATCATACATACAGATGTATGTGGTCCGATGAATATTGAGGCTCGTGGCGGATATCGTTATTTTCTCACCTTCACAGATGACTTAAGCAGATATGGGTATATCTACTTAATGAAACATAAGTCTGAAACATTTGAAAAATTCAAAGAATTTCAGAGTGAAGTTGAAAATCATCGTAACAAGAAAATAAAGTTTCTACGATCTGATCGTGGAGGAGAATATTTGAGTTACGAGTTTGGTGAACATTTAAAACAATGCGGAATAGTTTCGCAACTCACGCCACCCGGAACACCATAGCGTAATGGTGTGTCCGAACGTCGTAATCGTACTTTACTAGATATGGTGTGATCTATGATGTCTCTTACTGATTTACCGCTATCGTTTTGGGGTTATGCTTTAGAGACATCCGCATTCACGTTAAATAGGGCAACATCGAAATCCGTTGAGACGACGCCTTATGAACTATGGTTTGGCAAGAAACCAAAGTTGTCGTTTCTTAAAGTTTGGGGCTGCGATGCTTATGTGAAAAAGCTTCAACCTGATAATCTCGAACCCAAATCGGAGAAATGTGTCTTCATAGGATATCCAAAGGAAACTATTGGTTACACCTTCTATCACAAATCCGAAGGCAAGACTTTTGTTGCTAAATTCGGAAACTTTCTAGAGAAGGAGTTTCTCTCGAAAGAAGTGAGTGGGATGAAAGTAGAACTTGATGAGGTAACTGTACCTGCTCCCTTATTGGAAAGTAGTACATCACAGAAACCGGTTTCTGTGACACCTACACCAATTAGTGAGGAAGCTAATGATGATGATCATGAAACTTCAGAACAAGATACTACTGAACCTCGTAGATCAACCAGAGTAAGATCCGCACTAGAGTGGTACGGTAATCCTGTTCTGGAAGTCATGCTACTAGATCATGATGAACCTACGAACTATGAAGAAGCGATGGTGAGCCCAGATTCCGCAAAATGGCTTGAAGCCATGAAATCTGAGATGGGATCCATGTATGAGAACAAAGTGTGGACTTTGGTTGACTTGCCCGATGATCGGCAAGCGATTGAGAATAAATGGATCATCAAGAAGAAGACTGGCGCTGATGGTAATATTACTGTCTACAAAGCTCGACTTGTCGCAAAAGGGTTTCGGCAAGTTCAAGGGATTGACTACGATGAGACCTTCTCACCCGTAGCGATGCTTAAGTCTGTCCGAATCATGTTAGCAATTGCCGCATTTTATGATTATGAAATTTGGCAAATGGATGTTAAAACTGCATTCCTGAATGGGTTTCTGGAAGAAGAGTTGTATATGATGCAACCAGAAGGTTTTGTCGATCCAAAGGGAGCTAACAAAGTGTGCAAGCTCCAGCGATCCATCTATGGACTGGTGCAAGCCTCTCGGAGTTGGAATAAACGCTTTGATAGTGTGATCAAAGCATTTGGTTTTATACAGACTTTTGGAGAATCCTGTATTTACAAGAAAGTGAGTGGGAGCTCTGTAGCATTTCTGATATTATATGTGGATGACATATTACTAATCGGAAATGATATAGAATTTCTGGATAGCATAAAGGGATACTTGAATAAGAGTTTTTCAATGAAAGACCTCGGTGAAGCTGCTTACATATTGGGCATTAAGATCTATAGAGATAGATCAAGACGCTTAATTGGACTTTCACAAAGCACATACCTTGACAAAGTTTTGAAGAAGTTCAAAATGGATCAAGCAAAGAAAGGATTCTTGCCTGTGTTACAAGGTGTGAAGTTGAGTAAGACTCAATGCCCGATCACTACAGAAGATAGAGAGAAAATGAAAGATGTTCCCTATGCTTCAGCCATAGGCTCTATCATGTATGCAATGCTGTGTACCAGACCTGATGTGTGTCTTGCTATAAGTCTAGCAGGGAGGAACCAAAGTAATCTAGGAATGGATCACTGGACAGCGGTCAAGAACATCCTGAAGTACCTGAAAAGGACTAAGGATATGTTTCTCATATATGGAGGTGACAAAGAGCTCATTGTAAATGGTTACGTTGATGTAAGCTTTGACACTGATCCGGACGATTCTAAATCGCAAACCGGATACGTATTTACATTAAACGGTGGAGCTGTCAGTTGGTGCAGTTCTAAACAAAGCGTCGTGGCGGGATCTACATGTGAAGCAGAGTACATAGCTGCTTCGGAAGCAGCAAACGAAGGAGTCTGGATGAAGGAGTTCATATCCGATCTAGGTGTCATACCTAGTGCATCGGGTCCAATGAAAATCTTTTGTGACAATACTGGTGCAATTGCCTTGGCAAAGGAATCCAGATTTCACAAGAGAACCGAGCACATCAAGAGACGCTTTAATTCCATCCGGGATCTAGTCCAGGTGGGAGACATAGAGATTTGCAAGATACATACGGATCTGAATGTAGCAGACCCGTTGACTAAACCTCTTCCACGAGCAAAACATGATCAGCACCAAAGCTCCATGGGTGTTAGAATCATTACTGTGTAATCTAGATTATTGACTCTAGTGCAAGTGGGAGACTGAAGGAAATATGCCCTAGAGGAAATAATGAAGTTATTATTTATTTCCTTATATCATGATAAATGTTTATTATTCATGCTAGAATTGTATTAACCGGAAACATAATACTTGTGTGAATACATAGACAAACTAAACGTCACTAGTATGCCTCTACTTGACTAGCTCGTTAATCGAAGATGGTTATGTTTCCTAACCATAGACATGTGTTGTCATTTGATTAACGGGATCACATCATTAGGAGAATAATGTGATTGACATGACCCATTCCATTAGCTTAGCACCCGATTGTTTAGTATGTTGCTATTGCTTTCTTCATGACTTATACATGTTCTTATGACTATGAGATTATGCAACTCCCGTTTGCCAGAGGAACACTTTGTGTGCTACCAAACGTCACAACGTAACTGGGTGATTATAAAGGAGCTCTACAGGTGTCTCCAAAGGTACATGTTGGGTTGGTGTATTTCGAGATTAGGATTTGTCACTCCGATTGTCGGAGAGGTATCTCTGGGCCCTCTCGGTAATGCACATCACATAAGCCTTGCAAGCATTGCAACTAATGAGTTAGTTGTGAGATGATGTATTACGGAACGAGTAAAGAGACTTGCCGGTAACGAGATTGAACTAGGTATTTATATACCGACGATCGAATCTCGGGCAAGTAACATACCGATGACAAAAGGAACAACGTATGCTGTTATGCGGTCTGACCGATAAAAGATCTTCGTAGAATATGTAGGAGCCAATATGAGCATCCATGTTCCGCTATTGGTTATTTACGGGAGACGTGTCTCGGTCATGTCTACATTGTTCTCGAACCCGTAGGGTCCGCATGCTTAACGTTACGATGACAGTTTCATTATGAGTTTATATATTTTGATGTACCGAGGGTTGTTCGGAGTCCCGGATGTGATCACGGACATGACGAGGAGTCTCGAAATGGTCGAGACATAAAGATTGATATATTGGAAGCCTATGTTTGGACATCAGAAGTGTTCCGGGTGAAATCGGCATTTTACCGGAGTACCGGGAGGTTACCGGAACCCCCCGGTAACCTAATGGGCCTTAATGGGCCTAGTGGAGGAAGAGGAGAGGAGGCCTAGGGGCTGCCGCGCGCCCCTCCCCCCAAGTCCGAATTGGACAAGGAGGGGGGGCGGCGCCCCCCCTTTCCTTTCCCCCTCTCTTCCTTCCCCCCAAGTCCTAATCCAACTAGGGAAAGGGGGGGGGGGAGTCCTACTCCCGGTGGGAGTAGGACTCCTCCGGCGCGCCTCCTCCTAGGGCCGGCCGCACCCCCCTTGCTCCTTTATATGCGGGGGCAGGGGGCACCTCTAGACAGACAAGTTGATCTTCGTGATCGTTCTCTTAGCCGTGTGCGGTGCCCCCCTCCACCATAATCCTCGATAATACTGTAGCGGTGCTTAGGTGAAGCCCTGCGACGGTAGAACATCAAGATCATCACCACGCCGTCGTGCTGACGGAACTCTTGCCCGACACTTTGCTGGATCGGAGTCTGGGGATCGTCATCGAGCTGAACGTGTGCTAGAACTCGGAGGTGCCGTAGTTTCGGTGCTTGGATCGGTTGGATCGTGAAGACGTACGACTACATCAACCGGGTTGAAATAACGCTTCCGCTTTCGGTCTACGAGGGTACGTAGACAACACTCTCCCCTCTCGTTGCTATGCATCACCATGATCTTGCGTGTGCGTAGGAATTTTTTTGAAATTACTATGTTCCCCAACAGGATCCACCTTTTCTTCCACGCCGTCTTCCTCCTTTGCTCATCCGTTTTCGCACACTCGAGCTCCAGCGCCCAAGTCCGCATTTCCCACCTCAACCTTCTCCAATCATGTCCGGAGCGGGAGGCAAGTGGATGGTCTCCTCCGTCACGGAGGGACACATCAAGAAACCGAGGAGAGCTGGATACTTGTCCGACGACATTGCGCACCGGCTCCCAGAGGAGGGGCAGCTCATCCCCACCCTCAGGCCCCTTGAGAGGGTGGTGTTCCTCACCCATTTCCTCTGCGGACTAGGCTTTCCTCTCCACCCATTCGTCTGGGGGCTCATGTTCTACTACGGCCTGGACTTCCACAATTTGGCCCCGAACTTCATCCTCAATATCTCGGCGTTTATCGTCGTGTGTGAGGCCTTCCTCTGCATCCAGCCCCACTTTGGCTTATGGCCGAAGACCTTCAATGTCTAGCCGAAGGTAGTGGGCGGCCGCCAGGCAGAGTGCGGAGGCGCCATGGTGGGCAAGATGCCCAACGTCCTATGGCTCGATGGCTCCTTTGTGGAGACCATAAAGGGGTGGCAATCGGGGTGGTTCTACATCACCGAGCCGCGTGACCCTAAATGGGTCGCAGCCCCCAAGTTCCGATCCGGAATCCCTACGTGGCTAACCTCCTGGAAAGAGAAGGGTCTGCCGTGGGGTAGTTCGGGAGAGCCGACCGGACTCCAAACATGCGTCCAAAACCTGGTGAGCAAGAAGCTCAAACTCGTCAACGTGGTCCAGGTCATGCTCATCCGCCGGATCCTCCCGTGCCAACAACGGGCTTTCAGCTTATGGGAGTTCGATCCGTCCCAACACCGAACTCTGAGCAGGCTCTTCGACACAACGTACGAAGATGCCTGGAAGGTGCTATTCAAGGGCGCCGAGGCTCCCGCTTCCGCTATCGAGGATCACGGATTCAGCGCGCAGCGTCAAGCCAGCGCGGTAAGCTGTTTCACCTCTTACAGGATATTTGTCTTTCATAGTTTGACTCTATGCGGGATCTAAGCCCCCATGCCTTTGACAGGACTGGCAGAGGATGGCCGGACAAATCAACTGTCCGGATCCTTTGCCCGAAGACCCAGCAGACACCCGCTTGGCGGGGCTGCTGGTTCCGGCACCTTACGTGGTGCCAGAGAAGAAGGCCAAGAAGAAGGCCACGGGAACCCGGAAGAGTTCCCGGCGCCCGGTGGAGTCGGACTCATCGTCCGATGACTCTGAGGCGCACTCCTCCCGTGAAGACGAGGAGGAGGAAAGAGAGGTTTCTTCCCCAGCAGGGGGAGAAAAGAAAAGGAAGGCCGCCCCAACTGGGGAGGCTGGAGGGTCCAAGAAGGGGAGGACCCTTCCTCCGGACTACTCCACCAATGCCGACGACGGCGAAGAGGAGTGGTCGCTCAGGGCCAAGCCCCTGGCGAAGTCGTAAGTATTCGGACACTAGAGTAACTCATAGTGTTCCTTTATTGCACAGCTTTTCCTGACGCCGAATATAATTATGCAGTCCGCCCAAAGCCTGGCTTGACGTGTCGTCGAGTGGTTCCTTGGGTTCGTCGGATGTGAATAGTTTTTCACTTCTGACCGCTACCTCCCCCCGCCCTACGGACGACACCGAGGTGTTGTCTCAAAAGGTTCCAAGCCAGGGGGAGGTGGTCCTGGAGGCGCCGCAAGGCGACCTCCCGGACTCCAGGCGCAAAGGGGACAAGACCCCCAAGGGCTCCAAGTCCGGCCCTGGGCCGGACACCGCACCGGAACCTTCAAAGGTTCCGGAGTCCGGCAGGCGGCCCCCTAATAAGAAGGGCAAGCCTACGACGCCGGTGACCTCCGTCCAACCGGAGGCACCGGATAACTTGCTGGAGGTGCTTAATGGCGCCTCCATCGATGAGGAGCACCGCACTATTATGAGTGCAGTGGTCTAGAAGGTTCAGTCCGCCAAGAGCGGGCTGACTGAAGCTTGTGCCAGCCTGCTAACAGGCTTTGAGGTATGTAAAAAATATGTGAAAATATTACCGCATAGACAGTAGCCCCTGATGCTCTGTTTGGCGTTCAGAATGAAAAGCCGAATAGAGGATCTAATAATATTTGCAGGAGTCTAACATAATTAAGTCAATATGCGTATGCAGGCTTCGTTGCTGGCCTCTGCCGCACTGATTGCGGAGGTGGATGCGCTGAAGCAGAACCTCGAGCGGTCCGAGCAAGAGCTCGGCCTTGCCAAGAAGAAGCTCGAGGAAAAAGAAGGTAAGTAATACCTTGTGGAGTATATTTAAAAAGATGCAGTTTCAAAAAATGACAGGATTGTTATTGATGTGCCAGGGGCCACGACTGAGGTGGCGACCCTGAAGCAAGCGCTTTCCAAGGCCAAAAAGAAGGCGGCCACGGAGCGCACCGAGCGGGAGAAACATGAGGCACGAGTTGGCGAGGTACAGCAAGAGCTCCAGGCTCTCGTGAAAAAACACGAGAGTTTGGAGCTTGACTCAAAGACGCGAGAGTCCGAGCTCGCGACGGCCCTCGAAAGCGCCAAGTCTGCCAAGGCCGAAGCCCAAAAGGCCCTCCAGGAAATTGAGGCGATGAAGAAGATAGCGGCGGGTAAGGCATTCTTTATGCAAAGCAAGCACTTGAAAGTGAATTACTTGTTACTTACCCGAGTCCGGAGCTCTCCAGGAGCATTCGCAGATTTGCCCCGTAGCGTGTCAGATGCCACTGCCTTCTACCAGGCCGAAGAGGGGAGCTCGACAGAGAAGGTGTTCTGGTCTCAGTATGCTGAGGCCGGACACCCGGTGCCCTTGAGCGACCAGCTGAAGCAGCTGGTCGAGCTCCATAAGGTGGCCGAACAGGCCATGAAGGGTCTCGTAGTCCGGCTGTGGCCTGGAGAGGCCATGCCTGGGAGCTACTTCGGGCTGGTGAGGCGGCTGGTGGATGCCTGTCCATGGCTTGAAGTCATGAAGCGCTCCGTCTGCATCGAGGGTGCCCGTAGGGCGCTTGCCCATGCTAAAGTGCACTGGGGCAAGATGGATGCTGAGAAGCTTGTGAAGGACGGGCCACCGCCGGGCAAGGAGCATCGCCACCCCGAGATGTATTATGAGGGCATCCTTAAGGGTGCCCGCCTTGTGGCGGATGAATGTTCCAAGGATGTAATATTTGAGTAAACTCGCTCGTGTTATACTGTACGCTGAAAACTTGTTCATATGCGCTATGCAACGCTTGTTTTAATTTAAAATATTACCTTCTATGCGGTCGTTTATTAAATCTGAGAGATGGCGAGTCGTTGGCTTCTGCCCCCATGCCACGAGTGCTGGGGTGTTCGGGATAAACCTGAGCGCTCTTTTTCCCATTCTTGGGTCCTTCGAGGGAGGCGCTCAGCACAACGAACAAGGCAATCGGACTATAATGCGTTATCACTCTCACTTAGCCAGAGAATTCTATAATTTTAAATTTCGGCGAAGCCCCTAGTGTTCGGAAGACCGAGTTCAGGGCGCTATACACGCCTAGGCCGGACAAAGCCGACTCCTCACTCTAAGCGGCATAAGTCTTTAGGGACTCGAAACCTCTCGAACATCGACCAGCTCTCGCCATATCATGATAGTCAGTTTTAGCTTTCTCTACTGAGGTGCTTAGCCCAGCTCAACCGGGGCACAATCGCAGTAGTTCTCCCAGCGCTACCTTAGCCGATACAGCGGAACGTAAGGTACCAAAACATGGGAGCCGGGCAAACCCAACTATTGACCAAAGACATGATTCGGAGCTGATGCATATAATGCTATAAGTTCAGAGGGCCGCACTTGTGAAAGTGTTCGGACTTCTCACGCCGTATTATGGGGTGCTTGAGCCCCTGGCGTATTGACCGTACCAAAGTGTACGGGTGCTAAATGTCATAACTGAACATGTATATGAAAAAAGGAATGAATAGAGAATGCAATAATAAGCTGAAGCTAAGCATCATTTATTCGAAAAAGGCTGCAGTAAAAGCAGAACGATACAAATAGTGCGATAAGCAAGAGATGGGACTATTTGACATGTCCCCCTCCAGGGGCGAGCTGCGGGATGGTATGTAAGACATGTATTTTGCTCGTTATAGAGACCACCTGGGAATTCGACGTAGCTTTCTGCCTCCTTGGTTGTTGCATCGTGTGTTCGGCGATTATACTGCCAGATAGGCCTTCCGGATAGTGGAGTCCTGAAAGTAAGAAAAAATGACAAAATCGGGAGCCCCTAGTGCGGTTGAGCCGCGTTTTGGGCATGCCGTTGTTGTGCCCCTCCCCCTGTGCCCATGGTATTTTCAAAGCGTAATTGTGTACGCGTAGTACTGGTTTCGCAGTTTCTCGAGGGTTGGGGTCAGGGCCGCATTGCTACGCTTGCTCAGAACGTGCCAGGAGATCTTGTTGTAGGTTACTCCGGGCGCGCTTGACGGTGTCCGGGCGTTTAATAGCCGTACTGGAGAATTGCCTTGAGAGGCTGCTCTGTACTTCCGCCGCGAGGGCCGCCGTATGCTCCTCCGTTTGGAGAGAGCGTTCGGTGTTTCCATTGACTGTAATGACTCCTCGAGGACCTGGCATCTTTGGCTTGAGGTATGCGTAGTGCGGCACCGCATTGAACTTTGCAAATGCGGTTCGTCCGAGCAGTGCGTGATAGCCACTGCGGAACGGGACTATGTCGAAGATTAACTCCTCGCTTCAGAAATTATCTGGGGATCCGAAGACCACTTCGAGTGTGACTGAGCCTGTGCAGTTAGCCTCTACTCCTGGTATGACGCCTTTAAAGGTCATTTTTGTGGGTTTAATCCTTGAGGGATCTATGCCCATTTTCCGCACTTTATCCTGATAAAGCAGGTTCAGGCTGCTGCCGCCGTCCATAAGGACTCGAGTGAGGTGAAATCCGTCAATGATTGGGTCTAGAACCAATGGCGGATGCTAGTGGGGTGGTCCCTTCGATCAAAGGTGATCGGGCAGGAGGACCATGGGTTGAACTTTGGGGCGACTGGCTCCAACGCGTATACGTCCCTGAGCGCACGCTTCCGCTCCCTCTTGGGGATGTGGGTTGCGTATATCATGTTCACCGTCCGCACTTGTGGGGGGAAGCCCTTCTGTCCACTATTGTTCGGCGGCCGGGGCTCCTCCTCATCGTCGCTGTGTAGCCCCTTGTCTCTATTTTCGGCATTTAACTTGCCGGCCTGCTTGAACACCCAACAATCTCTGTTGGTGTGTTTGGCTGGTTTTTCGGGGGTGCCATGTATCTGGAATGAGCGATCGAGTATACGGTCCAAACTGGACGGGCCCAGAGTGTTTCTTTTGAATGGCTTTTTCCGTTGACCGGGTTTAGAGCCTCTGAATCCGGCATTAACTGCCGTATCTTCAGCATTGTCGCTGTTAATGTGGCGCTTGTGCTTGTTGCGACGTGACCTGCCATTGCTGTCCTTGGTATCCGAATTACCAGGGCTCTTGGTGATGTTATTGCTATGAGCCAGCCAGCTGTCTTCTCCCGTGCAAAAGCGGGTCATTAGTGTCGTGAGGGCTGCCATAGATTTCGGCTTTCCTGTCCAAGGTGCCGGGCAAGCCACTTGTCACGGATGTTATGCTTAAAGGCTGCTAGGGCCTCTGCGTCTGGACAGTCGACGATTTGATTTTTCTTGGTTAGGAACCGTGTCCAGAATTGTCTGGCAGATTCTTCTGGCTGCTGAATTATGTGGCTAAGGTCATCGGCGTCTGGTGGTCGCACATAGGTGCCCTTGAAATTGTCGAGGAATGCAGCTTCCAGGTCCTCCCAACAACCAATTGACTCTGCTGGCAGGCTGTTAAGCCAATGCCGAGCTGGTCCTTTAAGCTTGAGTGGGAGGTATTTGATGGCATGTAGATCATCGCCACGGGCCATGTGGATATGAAGGATAGTCCTCGATCCATACCGCAGGATCTGTTGTGCCATCGTATGATTCAATGTTTACGGGTTTGAAACCCTCTGGGATTTGATGATCCATTACTTCATCTGTGAATCATAGTGGGTGTGCGGCACCTCTGTGCTGTGCTCGGCCCGGCCGGATTTACTGTATCCGGCGTGACGGTTATCGTCTCGTGTCATGGGGTGCCCACGCGATCCGTAGATCGATCTTGTTTGCCTTGCCTTGTCCTCCAACATATCCCGCAGGTCTAGCGCGTTTCCCCGTGCCTTGGTATTTTTTGAGCGGCGCCGGGGTGCGGCTTGGGTAGAGGGCCTGGAGGCCTCTCTGTCGTGGCCGCGAGGTGGCCGGTCAGCCGCATCATGCGCTGGTGATGTAGGTTTAAATGCTTCCTCCCCTAATCGGGGTAGCAACTTGCGCTTTGGGTAGCTCTTGGAGGGGCGTTCGAGTTCGTACTCCTCAGCCGCAAGGACTTCAGTCCATCTGTCGGCTAGCAAGTCTTGATCAGCTCTAAGCTGTTGCTATTTTTTCTTAAGGCTACTCGCCATGGCCATAAGCCTGCGCTTGAAGCGTTCTTGTTCGACGGGATCCTCAAGCACGACAAATTCGTCATCGCTGAGGCTTGCCTCGTCTTCGGAGGGTGGCATGTAATTATCATCCTCTTCCTCTCTGTCTTCCGCCCTCTCAGGGGGGCTGGCTTCTCCATCCTCCTGCGCTGAATCTTGCTGGGGGGAGTTGTCTTCGGCACTGTCCGGGGTGTTATTATCTCCCGTGCCGGTATCACCGTTTTTGCTTTGGCGGGACTTAGAGCGGCGCCGCTGACGTCGGCGCTTAGGTTGCTTCTTGGAGGGGTCATCCCCCGCTGTTCCGTCGCCATTGCCTTCTTTGGGTGTATCCACTATATATATGTCATATGACGAGGTGGCTTTCCAGTGCCCTATAGGCGCTGGTTCATGTTCGTCTCCTACATCGTCGTCCATGCCGTCGATGTCTTCGGAGTCGAAGTCTAGCATGTCGGTTAAATCATCGACAGTGGCTACAAAGTGGGTGGTGGGTGAGCGTCGAATTTCTTCGTCGTCTGCATCCCAATCCTGCCGGCCATAATCCGTCCAGGGCTCTCCTGACAAAGAGAGATACCTTAGTGAATTCAGAATGTCACCGAAGGGCGAGTGCTGAAAGAAATCCGCGGCAGTGAATTCCATGATCGGCGCCCAATCGGATTCGATTGGCAGGGGCGCGGCTGGTTCGGAGTCCGGAGAAGGGTCCGGCACCTTGGAGTCACGGGCTTCGCAGAGGATAAGGCTGATGTTCGGCTCGATCGCCGTTGAGACTGCAGACCCCGAGGCGGGGTCTAGCCACCCATCCTCGATCGACGCAGTTGGCTCCGAGCTAGGGGTCGGAGCTGATGTGGGTGCGGCCTCCAGGGCACTGTTCGGCGGCAGAGCTAAGTCATGCCCATCGTGACAGTGCGGCGTGCTTGGCTGTGGCTCGAATCCGTCAAAGATCAAGTCTCCGCGGATGTCAGCCGTGTAGTTCAAACTTCCAAATCTGACCTGATGGCCAGGGGCGTAGCTTTCAATCTGCTCCAGATGGCCAAGCGAATTAGCCCGCAGTGCAAAGCCGCCGAATACGAAGATCTGTCCAGGGAGAAAGGTCTCACCCTAGACCACACCGTTGTTGATGATCGGAGGAGCCATCGGGCCTAAAGGTGATGACACAGAGGAACTCTCAATGAAAGCACCAATGTCGGTGTCAAAACCGGCGGATCTCGGGTAGGGGGTCTCGGACTGTGCGTCTAGGCGGATGGTAACAGCAGACAAGGGACACGATGTTTTTACCCAGGTTCGGGCCCTCTCGATGGAGGTAAAACCCTACTCCTGCTTGATTAATATTGATGATATGGGTAGTACAAGATTAGATCTACCACGAGATCAGAGAGGCTAAACCCTAGAAGCTAGCCTACGGTATGATTGTTGTTGTCCTACGGACTAAACCCTCTGGTTTATATAGACACCGGAGAGGGCTAGGGTTACACAGAGTCGGTTACAATGGAAGGAGATTTACATATCCATATTGCCAAGCTTGCCTTCCACGCCAAGGAAAGTCCCATCCGGACACGGGACGAAGTCTTCAATCTTGTATCTTCATAGTCCAGGAGTCCGGCCAAAGGTTATAGTCCGACTATCCGGACACCCCCTAATCCAGGACTCCCTCACCTCGGATATTGAAGGAAATATGCCCTAGAGGCAATAATAAAGTTATTATTTATTTCCTTATATCATGATAAAAGTTTATTATTCATGCTAGAATTGTATTAACCGGAAACATAATACATGTGTGAATACATAGACAAACAGAGTGTCACTAGTATGCCTCTACTTGACTAGCTCGTTAATCAAAGATGGTTATGTTTCCTAACCATGGACAAAGAGTTGTCATTTGATTAACGAGATCACATCATTAGTTGAATGATCTGATTGACATGACCCATTTCATTAGCTTAGCATCCGATCGTTTAGTATATTGCTATTGCTTTCTTCATGACTTATACATGTTCCTATGACTATGAGATTATGCAACTCCCGTGTGCCGGAGGAACACTTTGTGTGCTACCAAACGTCACAACGTAACTGGGTGATTATAAAGGTGCTCTACAGGTGTCTCCAAAAGTACATGTTGGGTTGGCGTATTTCGAGATTGGGATTTGTCACTCCGATCGTCGGAGAGGTATCTCTGGGCCCTCTCGGTAATGCACATCACTTAAGCCTTGCAAGCATTGCAACTAATGAGTTAGTTACGGGATGATGTATTACGGAACGAGTAAAAAGAGACTTGCCGGTAACGAGATTGAACTAGGTATTGGATACCGACGATCGAATCTCGGGCAAGTAACATACCGATGACAAAGGGAACAACGTATATTGTTATGCGGTCTGACCGATAAAAGATCTTCGTAGAATACGTAGGAACCAATATGGGCATCCAGGTCCCGCTATTGGTTATTGACCGGAGACGTGTCTCGGTCATTTCTACATTGTTCTCGAACCCGTAGGGTCCGCACGCTTAAGGTTTCGATGACAGTTATATTATGAGTTTATGCGTTTTGATGTACCGAAGGTTGTTCGGAGTCCCGGATGTGATCACGGACATGACGAGGAGTCTCGAAATGGTCGAGACATAAAGATTGATATATTGGAAGCCTATGTTTGGATATCGGAAGTGTTCCGGGTGAAATCGGGATTTTACCGGAGTACCGGGAGGTTACCGGAAACCCCCGGGAGGTATATGGGCCTTAGTGGGCCTTAGTGGAAGAGAGGAGAGGTGGCCAGAGATGGGCCGCGCGCCTCTCCCCCCCTTGGTCCGAATAGGACAAGGAGAGGGGGCCGGCCCCCCTTCCTCCTCTCTCTCCTCTTTCCCCCCTCCACGAATCCTATTCCAACTAGGAAAGGGGGGGGGAGTCCTACTCCTGGAGGGAGTAGGACTCCTCCTGGCGCGCCTCCTCTTGGCCGCCCCCCCTTTGGGCCTTTATATACGGAGGCAGGGGCACCCCCTAGAGACACAAGTTGATCCACGTGATCATATTCTTAGCCGTGTGCGGTGCCCCCTTCCACCATAGTCCTCGATAATATTGTAGCAGTGCTTAGGCGAAGCCCTGCGACATTAGTACATCAAGATCGTCACCACGCCGTCGTGCTGACGGAACTCTTCCCCGACACTTTGCTGGATCAGAGTCCGGGGATCGTCATCGAGCTGAACGTGTGCTAGAACTTGGAGGTGCCGTAGTTTCGGTGCTTGATCGGTCGGGCCGTGAAGACGTACGACTACATCAACCTAACGCTTCCGTTGTCGATCTACAAGGGTACGTAGATCACACTCTCCCCTCTCGTTGCTATGCATCACCATGATCTTGCGTGTGCATAGGAATTTTTTTGAAATTACTACGTTCCCCAACAGATATGCCTGGAATCCCACGCGCGTTGGCCGAACATAGTCTCAATATACTGAAGGGATACAGACCAGTCAAGCAAACGCTGCGGCGATTTTCCGAACCCAAACGATAGGCTATGGGTGAGGAGCTAGCCAAGTTACTCGAAGCCGGGTTTATCAGAGAAATCAAACATCCGGACTGGCCGGGTGCATGACAGCTTTGATCCGCTTTATCTCCAGATTAGGAGAAAAGGCACTGCCATTGTATCGCCTACTCCGACGCACCGACCACTTTGCGTGGACGGATGCTGCAACAGCCGGACTGGAGGAAATAAAAGCTTTCTTAGCAAGCAACCCAATCCTGGCCGCGCCAAACATCGGCAAACCCATGTTACTATACATATCTGCAACACACCAGGTGGTGAGTGCAGTGCTCGTCTGTAACGCCCTCGCCCTCGATGCGGCTATAGCTCCCACGTGTCGAGGCACGACTTAGAGACATAACCGCATTGAAAGCAATGTCGCAAGTTAGGCAATCATCAAACATCCCATGTAATATATAATAAAAGGGGAGATACATAGTTGGCTTACACTCGCCACGTCACATCAAGTACATAAATAACATCATCATCAAACACTCATGGCCCGACTACGGCGCCAAAATAGAAAGAAAACCCAACATGCGACACGGTCCCGATCAACCCCAACTAGGGCACCACTACTGATCATCAGGAAAAAACATAGTAACGCTTGAGAGTCCTCGTCGAACTCCCACTTGAGCTCGTACTCGTCACCTGGAGCGGAATCACCTGGACCTGCATCTGGAGTTATAGTAAATAGTATCTGTGAGCCACAGGGACTCAGCAATCTCGCACCCTTGCGATCAAGACTATTTAAGCTTATAGGAAGGGTAAGGCAAATATATGTGGAGCTGCAGCAAGCGACTAGCATATGTGGTGGCTAACTTATACGCAAAAGAGAGCGAGAAGAGGAGGCAAAGCGCGAGCGAGAATCTAGAGGAACAACCTGCGCAAGCATTACTCCAACACCGTGTCCTCTTCCCGGACTCCGCCGAGAAAGGGCCATCACGGTAACACACACAGTTGATTCATTTTAATTAAGTTATGTTTAAGTTATCTACAACCGGACATTAACAACTTCCCATCTGCCCATAACCGCGGGCACGGCTTTCGAAAGTTCAATCCCTGCAGGGGAGTCCCAACTTAGCCCATGACAAGCTCTCATGGTCAACGAAGGAATAGACCTCCACCTGAGACGTTCCGATCAGACTCGGTATCCCGGTACAACAAGACATCTCGACAGATTAAAACTAGACCAGCAACACCGCCCGAATGTGCCGACAAATCCCGATAGGAGCTGCACATATCTCTTTCTCAGGGCACACTCAGATGAACACTACGTACAACTAAAACCAACCCTCGAGTTGCCCCGAGGTGGCGCTGCAAGTGGCTCTGTTTGGACCAACACTCAGAGGAGCACTGGCCCGGGGGGGTTTAAATAAGATGACCCTTGAGTCTGCAGAACCCAAGGGAAAGAAAAAGGCTAGGTGGCAAATGGTAAAACCAATGTTGGGCATTGCTGGAAAAGCTTTAATCAAGGCGAACTATCAAGGGGTTCCCATTATAACCCAACCGCGTGAGGAACGCAAAATCCGGGAACATAACACCGATATGACGGAAACTAGGGCGGCAAGAGTGGAACAAAACACCAGGCGAGAGGCCGAGCCTTCCACCCTTTACCAAGTATATAGATGCATTAAGATAACATAGCAATATAATGATATCCCAACAAGTAAGTAAATGTTCCACCAAGGAACGGCTCCAATCTTCACCTGCAACTAGCAACGCTATAAGAGGGGCTGAGCAAAGCGGTAACATAGCCAATCAACGGTTTGCTAGGACAAGGTGGGTTAGAGGTTCAACATGGCAATTGGGAGGCTGACAAGCAAAAGGTAGGCATCAAAGCATTGACATAGCAAGAGCGAGCAAACTAGCATAGCAAAGATAGTAGTGATTTCGAGGGTATGATCATCTTGCCTGCAAAGCTGTCAGAGTTGACTGGATCCTCAAAAGCAAACTCAACGGGCTCCTCGTTAGCGAACTCATCTCCCGGCTCTACCCAAACAAGACAAACAAGCAACAAGGATACAATCAACCACGTGCAAGCTCAAACAATAAGATGCAATGATGGTATGCTATGCGGGATGCGATGCGGGATGCAAAATGCAAGATATGACAGGAAATGCATGAACCTGGCGTCAACTTGGAAAACCAAGTGTGCCACTGGAAAGAGGGGATGAAATCGCTTGAAAACGATATAAAGAACGCCGGAATCGGAGTTACGGTTTGGAAATGGCAAGCATTTTAAGATATGACACCGGTCTGCGATTTACAGCAAGTAGGCCTCTAAATGCAACGAAATGAACATGCT
The DNA here is from genome assembly GCF_003073215.2 of Triticum urartu. Lineage (NCBI taxonomy): Eukaryota > Viridiplantae > Streptophyta > Magnoliopsida > Poales > Poaceae > Triticum > Triticum urartu. The sequence continues at coordinate 495,589,366 of NC_053027.1, read as the reverse complement.
GCAGCACTCAAAAATGACAACAAAATAAATGGAAGGGATGCACACAAGATGCTTAACAAAAGACTAGCACTGAGCCACGTCCAATTCATCCATTATGAGGTTCAAACAAGCATGGCAAAAACGCAAATGCAAAACAGATTTCAGACTTAGTGAAATTAACACTTGTCTGAAATTTCAGATCACGAAGCTCTCTTCGGAGCAGAACATGACAGACAGAAAACAACATGGATATACTCAACAAGCTTAACAAAAGACCCAAAGTGACCTGGGGCCAAAAGGGTTCACAAAATATACTAACAAGCCCACGAACATAGCTAAAACACAATCAGTTTTCAGACTTAGTGAAAACTGAGACATGCTGAAATCTAACTCACGAAGGCATGTAAACGAGCTCGATGCACTCACCACGGTGCAAGTCATGGCAAGTCAAGCATACATCCATTAAGAAAGCACAAAATTCTAGCTAGACATGGCAAGAACAATGGCATAGCATGCACGGATCAACTACAATAGCATCGGCAAAATCGCAAACATGTTGACGATCTGCCCAGATTTACAACGAAGCAAAAGTAGAGCTCGATTGACTCAAGCTAGGGTGCTCCATAATTGCAAGTAAAGACATGGATGGATAGAGCATAACAAGATTAACAAAACTCCTTTACTGATCATCCTCAAAAGAGGCACGGATCACTAGGAAATAGCATGAACATATGGCATCATGAACTAAATAATCCCAGACTTAGTGAAAACTACCAAGTCCCTGAAAACAGATTTACCGGGTGCCTCACTTTGCAAGCTTGCACAAGTCACCACACACATCCTAAAAATGCATGGGTTGCACCTCTGGAAAGATAACAAGATGCTTAACAAAACATATGAAGGACGCACAGGCATATCGTGCACACAATAATCATGGCAAAAATGACAAAAGTCTAAGATGAACTAGCAGATCTGACAATTAACTCACGAAGCCTCCTTCTATCAGCATTTCGGGCATCAAGATGAACTCAAATGAAAATGATGCAATGGAATGAAATGATGTACTCGTCGAGACGAACATTTTGATATACTATATGTCCAAAACGGAGCTACGGATGCGGAGATATGGCAGGTCAAAGTATACTCGAAAATTAGGGTTTGGAGGAGAAAAAGTCAACCCTAGGGTTCCAGATCTGGATCTGGATCTAGATCACTGTTCACCGGCACTGTTCACCGAGCGCGGAAATCGAGGACTCCGGCGAGATGGCGGCTCCGGCGAGGTCGGCCGGTGGAGAGGGTGGCCGCGGGGGCCGGACGGCGGCGAGGACGGAGAGGCGGGGCGGCGCGGCGCCCGGGCGGCACCGGCGAGGCGGCGGAGAGGCGGGACGGCGGCGGCCGGAGTTGGCAGCGGCGGGGTCGCCCGCGGTGGCGCGGTGGTGGCCCGTGGCGGTGCCGGCCACCGGCGTTGGAGAGGGCGGCGGCGGACGAGGTAGGAGGCGGCGGGGAGATCGGGCCGCGCGGGGGCTCTCCCCGGGCCGCGCGGGCCGGTGCGGGTGTGGGCGGCGGAGTGCCACGTGGCGTCACGCCACTGGCTGCGGGCGGCGGCGGCGATGCGTCCGGTCGGAGCGGACGTGTCCGGCCGGCGCGGGGATCTTTTTTTTGGCTAGGGTTTCGGAGAGGGAGAGTTCCGAAAATGGAGGGGGTGTATTTATAGGCATAAGTGGAGCTAGGAGAGTCCAAATGAGGTGCGGTTTTCGGCCACGCGATCATGATCGAATGCTCTAGGTGATGGAGCAGAGTTTGGTGGGTTTTGGGCCAAATTGGAGGGGTGTTGGGCTGCAACACACACGAGGCCTTTTCGGTCCCTCGGTTAACCGTTGGAGTATCAAACAACGTCCAAATGGTACGAAACTTGACAGGCGGTCTACCGGTAGTAAACCAAGGCCGCTTGGCAAGTCTCGGTCCAATCTGGAAATGTTTAATCCCCACACACGAAATAAAGCTAGAAATGACCACCGGAGGAGAACGAAGCGCCGGAATGCAAAACGGACAACGGGGAAATTGCTCGAATGCATGAGATGAACACGTTTGCAAATGCAATGCACATGATGACATGATATGAGATGCATGAAAACGAAAACAACACACGGAGACAAAGACCCGAACCCAAGAAATAAATATAACTTAACGCCGGAAACAACAAGAGTTGGAGTACAAATTGAGAAAGTTATATCTGGGGCATTACAACACTCCACCACTACGAAAGGATCTCGTCCCGAGATCTAGGACTGAAAGAACGCCGGGTACTCAGAACGGAGGTGATCCTCGCGTTCCCAGGTAGCTTCATGGTTGGAATGGTGTGACCACTTGACTTTGAGGAATTTGATTGACTTGTTGCGAGTCTTGCGTTCAGTCTCTTCAAGAATAGCGACTGGGTGCTCACGATATGAGAGATCTTCTTGGAGCTCAATGTCCTGGAAGTTGACTGTGCGGTCAGGCGTCTTGAAGCACTTTTGGAGTTGAGAGACGTGGAACACATCATGAACATTTGCAAAGTTTGAAGGAAGCTCGAGTTGATAGGCGAGGTCGCCTCTCTTGCTGACAATCTTGAAAGGTCCCACGTATCTAGGGGCAAGCTTCCCTTTGATACCAAAGCGACGAGTACCCTGCATAGGAGAGACGCGGAGGTAAACATGATCTCCGATCTCGAAAGCCAAATCACGGTGCTTACTATCATAGTAGCTCTTCTGACGGGATTGGGCTGCTTTGAGGTTATCACGAATGACTTTGCACATTTCTTCTACCTCTGTGATTAAGTCTTTACCCAGCAGCTGACGTTCACCGGTTTCAGACCAGTTGAGAGGGGTACGACACTTCCTGCCATACAGATTTTCAAATGGGGCCTTGCCCGAACTTGCTTGAAAACTATTGTTGTAGGAGAATTCAGCATAAGGAAGACAATCCTCCCACTTCATGCCGAAGAAGATCACACAAGCCCTGAGCATATCTTCAAGAATCTGGTTGACACGCTCGACTTGACCGCTTGTTTGAGGATGGAAAGCAGTGCTGAAGCGGATGTTGGTGCCCATGGCCTTCTGAAAAGAATCCCAAAACTTGGAGGCAAAGATGCTGCCACGGTCTGAAGATATCACTTGAGGAATACCATGCAGAGAGACAATTCGAGAGGTATAGGGTTCCTCCAATTGAGCTGCAGTGATCGACTCTTTGATAGGCAGAAAGTGAGCCACTTTGGTGAGCTTGTCGATGACAACAAATATAGCATCATTGCCACGCTTGGACTTTGGAAACCCAGTCACGAAGTCCATTTCAATGTGGTCAAACTTCCATTCTGGAATGGCAAGAGGTTGGAGGAGACCTGTTGGCCTTTGGTGTTCTGCCTTCACTCTTCTACAGAAATCACATTCGTTCACGAATTGAGCGATCTCGCGCTTCATTCGAGTCCACCAATAAGCTTGCTTGAGGTCCTGATACATCTTCGTACTCCCAGGGTGGATGGAGAGGAGAGAATTGTGAGACTCGTTCATGATCACTTTACGAAGTTTACCTTTGGGTACAACAATTCGATCCTCGAAGAAGAGAGTGTCCTTGTCATCAAGGCGGTAGCACTTGTACTTGGACTGACTCTTGGCAATCCCAATCTTCACCTTTTTCACCATAGCATCAAGAATCTGGGCTTGGCGAATCTGGCCTTCTAAGGTAGGAGAGACTTGAAGGTTGGCGAGGAAACCTTGGGGAACAACTTGCAGATTTAGTTTGCAGAAAGCTTCACAAAGCTCGGGTTGATAAGGCTTAAGAATCAGACTATTGCAATACGCTTTCCTGCTCAAAGCGTCAGCAATCACATTGGCCTTGCCTGGAGTATACTCGATACTCGGATTATACTCTTGAATCATTTCGACCCATCGAGTTTTCCTGAGGTTGAGATTAGGCTGAGTGAAGATGTACTTGAGACTCTTGTGATCAGTGAAAATATCCACTTTTCTTCCCAATAGAAGATGTCTCCAAGTCAACAGAGCATGCACAACTGCCGCCAACTCGAGATCATGAGTGGGGTAGTTCTTCTCATTAGGCTTCAACTGGCGAGAGGTATAAGCAACAACTTTCTTCTCTTGCATCAAAACTGCACCGAGACCTTGGAGAGAGGCATCACAAAAGACCTCGTACGGTTTGGATTCATCAGGCGGAGTCAAAACTGGAGCAGTGATCAACTTCTCTTTCAAAGTGTTGAAAGCAATATCACACTCCGGAGACCAAACGTACTTGACGTGCTTCTGAAGAAGATTTGAGAGAGGCTTCGCGATCTTAGAAAAGTTTTCAACGAATCTTCGGCAATAGCTTGCGAGACCGAGGAAACTACGGAGTTGCTTCATGTTCTGAGGAGGTTCCCAATTCACAATTGCAGTCACCTTCTCAGGATTCACGGCAATGCCGTTGGCAGAGATGATATGACCAAGATAAAGAACCTCATCGAGCCAAAATTCACATTTGGAGAACTTGGCGTAGAACTGATGTTCCCTGAGCTTATTGAGAACCAAACGCAAGTGCTTGGCATGATCTTCCTTGTTCTTGGAGAAAACCAGAATGTCGTCGAGATAGACCAAAACGAAGTCATTGGTGTAGGCGTTGAAGATGAAGTTCATCATGCGAGAGAACGTCGGAGGAGCGTTGACGAGGCCAAAAGACATGACAATGTATTCATATGAACCAAAGCTTGTCCTGAAAGCCGTCTTGGGAATATCTTGCTCATGGATTCGAATCTGATGATAACCCATACGGAGATCAAGCTTGGAGAATACTTGGGCACCTTTGAGTTGTTCAAACAGCTCATTGATGTTGGGAAGTGGGTATTTGTTCTTGATGGTCTTCTTGTTCAATGGACGGTAATCAACACAAAGTCGGTCCGATCCATCCTTCTTCTTCACAAAAAGAACACCACAACCCCACGGAGAAGAACTAGGCCGGATGAGACCCATTCTTTCTTGCTCATCGAGTTGTTTCTTCAGCTCCTTCAACTCTTCAGGTCCGAGCTTGTAAGGACGCTTGCACACAGGTTCCGTGCCGGGCTCAAGATCAATAACGAATTCAACTGGCCGGTGCAGAGGCATTCCTGGGAGCTCTTCTGGAAAGACGTCTTGATATTCACAAACGACTGGAATTTGTGAGATAGCATCGAGTTCACCCTTCTCATTGAGAGAAAACAGACGGATGGTATCATCACGAGCGGCGAAGACAATTACATCCTCAGACAAATGAGTCAATTGAATCTGCCTTGCAGCACAATCAAGATGTGCCTTGTGCTTAGAAAGCCAATCCATTCCGAGAATAAGATCAATATCTGAGTCACCCAGAACAATAGGAGAAGCTAGAAACTTGTAATCGGCCAATGTGATAGAGACATCCGGGACGCAATTGTTAGAAGTCATTTGCTTGCCCGGAGACACAATCTTCAACGGAACAGGAATCCTTTCGGTCACAAAATCATGCTTGGCCACAAATGGAGTTGAAATAAAAGAAAGCGATGCACCAGTATCAAAAAGAACTTTTGCAGGAATATCAATGCATTTCTCTTGAAGTGGTCACACATCCCTAAATTGCGAAGCTACGAAGAATTAGGTAGAAGAAGTAAATCCACAAGGTACGGCTCAAGAACGAATAATTGGTAAGAAAACCCAATCTCAAACCAATATCCATGGAAGAAGAACTAGAGCTACAAGAATTCCCACCTATGAAACTCCCGAAACTTTCCGGTTATGCAATCAGGTGTTGGGGATACAGGGGAAGCATAATATCTCACCCAAACTAGCAAATCCTACATCCAGCTGTATCCATCCTTCAACACATAACCAAGAAACCTTCGGAAACCATCTACCTCAACCTTTGAAAAGCATCCGTTATACAAGTTATGGCGATACTCCCGAACTCCCGCCCCAGTACTGGGTGGCGTCGAGGTTATCTCACCAACGAACTGCATAAAAGATATTTTCGATGTCAGCGAACATATCTCAAGTATTCTAGAATTGCAACGATAAAATTATGATGACAACACCTCAGAGCTCAACTCCCCGGGACACTTCCACTAAACCCCTGACAGGAGGCACCAAGACAGTATTCTCATCATAAGCCATCGGAACGATTCCAAGATACTCGCGTGATCCTAAAATTTTTTTTACTGAAATTTGAGAAGAGAAGAGTCAAAACCCTACATCAGGAAGCCTTACCAGAGCGATGAGGAGACTGGGAAGTAAAAATAATTCCTAACTCTCCGATATATAATTCCTAAATGACTCAAAACATTTTTCTAGACACAACTCGGCTTCTAAAAACGATCAAGCAATGGGGCTCCTAAGGTCGGGGAAGGCTCTGATTACCAACTTGTAATGCCCTCGATGCAGCTATAGCTCCCACGTGTCGAGGCACGACTTAGAGACATAACCGCATTGAAAGCAATGTCGCAAGTTAGGCAATCATCACAACATCCCATGTAATATATAATAAAAGGGGAAGATACATAGTTGGCTTACACTCGCCACGTCACATCAAAGTACATAAATAACATACATCATTCAAACACTCATGGCCCGACTACGGCGCCAAAATAGAAGAAATACCCAACATGCGACACGGCCCCGAATCAAACCCCAACTAGGAACCACTACTGATCATCAGGAAAAGACACGTAGTAACGCTGAGAGTCCTCATCGAACTCCCACTTGAGCTCGTACTCGTCACCTGGAGCGGAATCACCTGGACCTGCATCTGGAGTTATAGTATCTGTGAGCCACAGGGACTCAGCAATCTCGCACCCTCGCGATCAAGACTATTTAAGCTTATAGGAAGGGTAAGGCAAATATATGTGGAGCTGCAGCAAGCGACTAGCATATGTGGTGGCTAACTTATACGCAAAAGAGAGCGAGAAGAGGAGGCAAAGCGCGAGCGAGAATCTAGAGCAACAACCTGCGCAAGCATTACTCCAACACCGTGTCCTCTTCCCAGACTCCACCGAGAAAGGGCCATCACGGTAACACACACGGTTGATTCTTTTTATTTAAGTTATGTTTAAGTTATCTACAACCGGACATTAACAACTTCCCATCTGCCCATAACCGCGGGCACGGCTTTCAAAAGTTCAATCCCTGCAGGGGAGTCCCAACTTAGCCCATGACAAGCTCTCACGGTCAACGAAGGAATAGACCTCCACCCGAGACGTTCCGATCAGACTCGGTATCCCGGTACAACAAGACATCTAGACAGGTTAAAACTAGACCAGCAACACCGCCCGAATGTGCCAACAAATCCCGATAGGAGCTGCACATATCTCTTTCTCAGGGCACACTCAGATGAACACTACGTACAACTAAAACCAACCCTCGAGTTGCCCCGAGGTGGTGCTGCAAGTGGCTCTGTTTGGACCAACACTCAGAGGAGCACTGGCCCGGGGGGTTTAAATAAGATGACCCTTGAGTCTGCAGAACCCAAGGAAAAGAAAAGGGCTAGGTGGCAAATGGTAAAACCAATGTTGGGCATTGCTGGAAAAGCTTTAATCAAGGCGAACTATCAAGGGGTTCCCATTATAACCCAACCGCGTGAGGAACGCAAAATCCGGGAACATAACACCGATATGACGGAAACTAGGGCGGCAAGAGTGGAACAAAACACCAGGCGAGAGGCCGAGCCTTCCACCCTTTACCAAGTATATAGATGCATTAAGATAACATAGCAATATAATGATATCCCAACAAGTAAGTAAATGTTCCACCAAGGAACGGCTCCAATCTTCACCTGCAACTAGCAACGCTATAAGAGGGGCTGAGCAAAGCGGTAACATAGCCAATCAACGGTTTGCTAGGACAAGGTGGGTTAGAGGTTCAACATGGCAATTGGGAGGCTGACAAGCAAAAGGTAGGCATCGAAGCATTGGCATAGCAAGAGCGAGCAAACTAGCATAGCAAAGATAGTAGTGATTTCGAGGGTATGATCATCTTGCCTGCACAGTTGTCAGAGTTGACTGGATCCTCAACAAGCAAACTCAACGGGCTCCTCGTTAGCGAACTCATCTCCCGGCTCTACCCAAACAAGACAAACAAGCAACAAGGATACAATCAACCACGTGCAAGCTCAAACAAGATGCAATGATGGTATGCTATGCGGGATGCGATGCGGGATGCAAAATGCAAGATATGACAGGAAATGCATGAACCTGGCCTCAACTTGGAAAACCAAGTGTGCCACTGGAAAGATGGGATGAAATCGCTTGAAAACGATATAAAGAACGCCGGAATCGGAGTTACGGTTTGGAAATGGCAAGCATTTTAAGAATGACACCGGTCTGCGATTTACAGCAAGTAGGCATCTAAATGCAACGAAATGAACATGCTACAGCACTCAAAAATGACAACAAAATACATGGCAGGGATGCACACAAGATGCTTAACAAAAGACTAGCACTGAGCCACGTCCAATTCATCCATTATGAGGTTCAAACAAGCATGGCAAAAACGCAAATGCAAAACAGATTTCAGACTTAGTGAAATTAACACTTGTCTGAAATTTCAGATCACGAAGCTCTCTTCGGAGCAGCAAAACAACATGATACTCAACAAGCTTAACAAAAGACCCAAAGTGACCTGGGGGCCAAAAGGGTTCACAAAATATACTAACAAGCCCACGAACATAGCTAAAACACAATCAGTTTTCAGACTTAGTGAAAACTGAGACATGCTGAAATCTAACTCACGAAGGCATGTAAACGAGCTCGATGCACTCACCACGGTGCAAGTCATGGCAAGTCAAGCATACATCCATTAAGAAAGCACAAAATGCTAGCTAGACATGGCAAGAACAATGGCATAGCATGCACGGATCAACTACAATAGCATCGGCAAAATCGCAAACATGTTGACGATCTGCCCAGATTTACAACGAAGCAAAAGTAGAGCTCGATTGACTCAAGCTAGGGTGCTCCATAATTGCAAGTAAAGACATGGATGGATAGAGCATAACAAGATTAACAAAACTCCTTTACTGATCATCCTCAAAAGAGGCACGGATCACTAGGAAATAGCATGAACATATGGCATCATGAACTAAATAATCCCAGACTTATTGAAAACTACTAAGTCCCTGAAAATAGATTTACCGGGTGCCTCAGTTTGCAAGCTTGCACAAGTCACCACACACATCCTAAAAATGCATGGGTTGCACCTCTGGAAAGATAACAAGATGCTTAACAAAACATATGAAGGACGCACAGGCATATCATGCACACAATAATCATGGCAAAAATGACAAAAGTCTAAGATGAACTAGTAGATCTGACAATTAACTCACGAAGCCTCCTTCTATCAGCATTTCAGGCATCAAGATGAACTCAAATTAAAATGATGCAATGGAATGAAATGATGTACTCGTCGAGACGAACATTTTGATATACTATATGTCCAAAACGGAGCTATGGATGCGGAGATATGGCAGGTCAAAGTATACTCGAAAATTAGGGTTTGGAGGAGAAAAAGTCAACCCTAGGGTTCCAGATCTGGATCTGGATCCAGATCACTGTTCACCGGCACTGTTCACCGAGCGTGGAAATCGAGGACTCCGGCGAGATGGCGGCTCCGGCGAGGTCGGCCGGTGGAGAGGGTGGCCGCGGGGGCCGGACGGCGGCGAGGACGGAGAGGCGGGGCGGCAGCGGCGAGGCGGCGGAGAGGCGGGACGGCGGCGGCCGGAGTTGGCGGTGGCGGGGTCACCCGCGGTAGCGCGGTGGTGGCCCGTGGCGGCGCCGGCCACCGGCGTTGGAGAGGGCGGCGGCGGACGAGGTAGGAGGCGGCGGGGAGATCGGGCCGCGCGGGGGCTCTCCCCGGGCCGCGCGGGCCGGTGCAGGTGTGGGCGGCGGAGCGCCACATGGCGTCACGCCACTGGCTGCGGGCGGCGGCGGCGATGCGTCCGGTCGGAGCGGACGTGTCCGGCCGGCGCGGGGATCTTTTTTTTGGCTAGGGTTTCGGAGAGGGAGAGATCCGAAAATGGAGGGGGTGTATTTATAGGCATAAGTGGAGCTAGGAGAGTCCAAATGAGGTGCGGTTTTCGGCCACGCAATCGTGATCGAACGCTCTAGGTGATGGAGCAGAGTTTGGTGGGTTTTGGGCCAAATTGGAGGGGTGTTGGGCTGCAACACACACGAGGCCTTTTCGGTCCCTCGGTTAACCGTTGGAGTATCAAACGAAGTCCAAATGGTACGAAACTTGACAGGCGGTCTACCGGTAGTAAACCAAGGACGCTTGGCAAGTCTCGTTCCAATCCGGAAATGTTTAATCCCCACACACGAAAGAAAGCTAGAAATGACCACCGGAGGAGAACGAAGCGCCGGAATACAAAACGGACAACGGTGAAAATGCTCGAATGCATGAGATGAACACGTATGCAAATGCAATGCACATGATGACATGATATGAGATGCATGAAAACGAAAACAACACATGGAGACAAAGACCCGAACTCGAGAAATAAATATAACTTAACGCCGGAAACGGCAAGAGTTGGAGTACAAATTGGGAAAGTTATATCTAGGGCGTTACATCGTCGTCGAACGAGAGGAAGAGGTACATAAATTCTCTCTTCAAAAACCAGTATACTATGTATCGACGGTCCTCACACCATGCAAATCCCGATACCCGCATTATCAAAAGATAGCGTATGCGGTCTTCATGGCATCCCAGAAGCCACGACACTACTTTCAAGAGTGTTCGATCACAGTGGCTTCTGAAGTACCACTTAATGATATCATAAACAACCAGGACGCCACCGGCCAGATTGCCAAATGGGCCATTGAGCTCTTACCATTCGAAATAACATATAAGCCACGCCGAGCCATTAAATCTCAGGTGTTGGCTGACTTCATCGCCGAATGGACAGAGGCCAAACTCCCTAAAGAGTACGGCACATATTCCAACTGGGTGATGCACTTCGACGGCTCTAAAATGCTAGCCGGACTTGGGGCTGGTGTCGTCCTGACATCCCCCACAGGAGACACAGTCCGTTATGTGCTCCAAATACTGTATACAGACTCTAATAACGCAGCCAAATATGAGGCCTTATTGCATGGTCTTCGGATGGCCGTCTCTATGGGCATACAACGCCTCGAGGTGTGTGGGGATTCAAACCTTGCAATATCCCAAATAAACGGAGAATTTGATGCCAAAGATCCAAAGATGGCAGCTTACCGCAACGCCGTACTTAAAATATCAGCTCGGTTTGAGGGGCTCGAGTTTCATCACGTGGCCCGAGAGAGTAATCAAGCAATGGACATCCTTGCTCGCATGGGCGCTAAGCGCGACCCCGTCCCACCCAATACCTCTGTGGAGAGGCTCTTCAAGCCATCCGTGGTATGGTAGGATGAGAGGAAGAACACTAGTCCGGATCCGATCATACCCCAGATTCCGACCACAATTCCGATATCATCGGGGGCTCGGCCACCGAAATAACACCATCATCCCATGTAATCATGGCAGTAATTGCCCCATGGACCGAACCCTTCCTGGCCTACCTTAATCGGCGAGAGCTCCCTAAGGACCAGAATGAGGCTCGATGCATCGTTTGACTAAGGATGGCAATGGGTCGGGTTTGGATCGGGTTGAACAATACCAAATCCATATCCATATCCATGAAGATAGTCTTTGCCCACCCGTGAAAAATTCATGGGTGAAAATTGTGTCCATGTCCAAACCCGATGGATATCCATGCCCACTGGATATTCATTGCGTCCTCTCGAGACATATAAATAAGACATAACACAATATTAATATAAGCTCTTCCATTCTTCACCTCGTGGCAGGCTAGGATTCACTTATAGTAAAATTAACTTATGGTAAATCAACGTGCACTAACAACCTAAGATCATTTAGTATTTTTCTAACAATTGGGAATAATGAGTCATTTAACCAGGAGATAAAAATAAGGCAAGGGGCGTTGGAGTATGTTACGGAGGGGATTGAATGTCAACTAATAAAAGTTACGACGGAGATTGTGTATTCTTTTGCATGTTTTAGATAACAAAGTGTAAAATTGCAGTGGGACATGTGACTGTGGGGTAGGGATAGCAGATGTTTGCCCATTAAGTCATACTATCGGGTTGGGTTTGGGTATACCCATGGGTACAAGATTATATCCATGCCCTAACCATGAGCAATCAGGTCGGGTTTGGGCGTCGCCCATGGACACAAAGGAATATCCAAACCCTATCCATTCGGGTCGGATATCCATGGATATCCATGTCCATGGGTAAAATTGCCATCCTTACGTTTGACGCTCGAAAGTCTACAAGGTTCATGAAGGAGATCTCTACAAGAAAAGTACTACCGGAGTCCTTCAAAGATGTATCTCCGAAGAAGATGTGCGGGAACTCTTGGCCGAAATCCATGCTGGTCTTGGCGTCCATCACGCCACAGCTCGGGCCCTTGTAAGTAAGGCCTTCCATACCAGTTTTTTCTGGCCTACGGCCCGAGCAGACGCACAAGACCTTGTCAAATGTTGTGTAGGATGCCAGCTTTTCACCAATCAAAGCCATATGCTGCCTACCGCTCTACAAACAATCTCCATTACTTGGACTTTTGCGGTCTGGGGGCTTGACATGGCCGGACCCCTTAAAGTGGGAAGCCATAAGAAAAAATACCTGCTGGTCATGGTAGATAAATTCACTAAGTGGATAGAGGCCGAACCAGTTAAAACAGCTGAAGCCGGACGAGTGATAGATTTTATATCCGGTGTCGTACACCGTTATGGTATCCCACACAGCATAATCACTGATAACGGCTCTAGCTTCATAGCCGACAAAGTAAAAACTTGGTGTGCTAATCTATGCATCAAGATCGATTATGCCTCTGTCTATCACCCTCAAACAAATAGTCAGGTCAAACGGGCTAATGGTCTGATAATGAGCGGCATTAAACCCAGGCTAATGCAATCCTTAAAGGAGTCAGATAAACACTGGGTTGAAGAGCTCGACTCCGTACTCTGGGGACTGCGGACCACGCCCAATCACACGACCGGATACACACCGTTCTTCATGGTGTACGGCGCAGAGGCCGTCTTGCCCTGTGATATTATTCACGACTCACCTCGAGGACGCATGTACAAAGAGAGAGAGGCCGAGCTCGATCAGCAAGATGACTTAGATGGCCTGGAGGAGGAGCGCGATGTCGCAAAAGCTCGTTCAGCATTCTATCAACAACAAGCTCGAAGATACCAAAGCGGAGAAGTGCGGGCCAAGACTTATAATGTCGGTGAACTCGTTCTACGCCTACTAGAGAAGGAAAAGGACAAGCTCAAGCCCAAATGAGAGGGTCCCTTCATTATAGATGAAGTTCTCACTGGAGGAGCCTATCGCCTTCGTAATGCATTGGACAATCGCTTAGAGCCGAACCCATGGAATGCTGCCAGACTCCGAGGATTCTACGCCTAAGTCCGGACCCATTGTTCGTTACCTTTTTCTTTTGTATCTTTCTTCTTTTCATTTTTTATACGACTTCTAGCCCATGTTCGGATAAACCGCACACTTAAGGGGTATACATCCTTAAATGTACATACCCCCCAATACCTGGGGGCTTCTTGTCACATAAGCTTATTATTATTTTCCGAGCATTAAGCTCACCATATATATGTGTCATCTTCTCATATATGTCTTTTCTTCGCCATTATATGCACCTTTATGACTTAAGTTTTTGCCAAGCTGGGTTGCGTGGCTCCTATGCTTATGCCCTACGTTCCCGCTTGTTCGGCTAGGGCATAAAGGGAGCACCTCTGCGATTGTTACAGCCGGGTTATCCGGACGTGTACCTTAGACGGGTGAAGCCGAAAGCTAGCGTTCTTAAGGGAATAATAGGTCGGCGGATAAAAGATGAACTGCCCTCGTTGCAATACAAGCCCCCAAAATATAACGTGTACTGTGATTTTTGGCATCACGGCCCGGGCATGCACAACAACGCATGCTGGCCCAGGGAGAGGAACCCTTAACGGAACTATTCTCTCTGGAAGATGTTTCTTACAATCAAATGTAATATAACATAACTCCCCGAATACAACTTGTCTGATCAAGCAACTATGACCGGACTGCCTAGTTTCCGAACATACTTCGGTGTTTACCACCGGTACAGTATTCGGAAACACTCCAAACTTTGGATTTTGGAGGTTAAAGCGGAAGGTCTACCATGACAATCGTTTTATTATTCGGCTGGAGATACGTTTGTCGATAAAAGTACATTACTACTTGGACTTGAAAACTTCCTCCTCCTCTAGACCATCTAATAAATTTTCTAGCTTACAATCCTGTTGTCAGAGTAATTAGCCACGGGTAGCCTCATCAGCTCCCCATGGCGTTTCAAGACATCGAGGTCGGCTGCGCCCCAAAGGAATCAAAGAGCAAAGCGCCGCCTTCTCGCCGCCGGCTGGTCCAAGCGGCCGGCTGCCACAAGACGGCAAGGCCCAGAAAACGGCCTCAAAGTGGACCAACTCCTAGCAGGCGGCCCTAAGGGTCCTCAGAGTCTGCATCCACATAAATGCGATGAGGCAGGGCGTGGCAGCACGCCTTGCCACCCCAAATCTAGGGCCAAGCAAGGACATAGTGCATCATACCAGAAGGCGATCTCCCATCCGGTGCGGCACTGTTGCCATGCTGCCCGTGACATCATCCCTGTCAAAGGGAGCCATGCTCCCACGACGGGCTGTCGGTACGGCCCGCAGGCGGCGGGCCCCACCTAACAACGAGAAGCTAGAGAGCGGCCATCCCTGGCCAGTCCGCTCAAGGGAGGCCGACTGATGACCAGGAGGCCCTCCCCCTCTTGGGGATTTGTGCGCCATTAACCAGAAGAGACGGGGAGAGGCTACAGTGAACGCCCGCCAGGTGGAGGTATTGTAGCCACGCCTCCCCCGACAAAGCATGCATCATTAGTAGCACGGCTACAGTGCTGAGCAGCCGGCAAGACCCGCGGGTGGCAGATGCGGCCTGTCGGCCAGGTACGAGACAGCCAGCTGGGCCCACCAGGCGGCGGCCCCCAGCGGTCGGCGGAGAAGCCGGCGACCATAGACACTGACAGCTGTGTCCTACACCCGGCCATATTACCTTTGTACCCCTGGGGGTAGGCCTATATAAACCCCTCAGGGCACCCATGCAAAGGGTTCATACCCTTGTTCTCACACACACCCATATAGAGAGAGGAAGCTAGGGCTAGCCTTGTTCTTCGTCCCCTCTAGAGAAACAGCTCAAGGAGCAAGCTTGTAGCCACCATTGTTGCTTGAGTGATCATGCGGAGACCCCGCAGAGCAGGACTAGGGGTGTTATCTCCTAGGAGAGCCCCGAACCTAGGTAAAGTGCGCCGGTGTTCATGTCTACGCCTTATCCCATTTCCAGGCACCGACGACGTCTTGCTAGCTCCCACCATGATAAGCCATTCTTTGGCATATGTCGCACCAAACCCCCGACATTTGGCGCCCACCGTGGGGCAAGGTGCACCATGGTCCGGAGATCTATTCTAAACGGGAACCTTGTTCCTTCCTAGCGAGCGCAGCCAGCCTGGCACGCCTGATGGCGTTAGCGCCAACGCGCTGCATGGCGCGGAGCTCGCCTTCGCGGCGGCTGGCCTCGCTGACCTTGTTGGCGAGATCCGCCTCTCTGATGAGCCCACGCCAGGCGCGGGTGCAACCAGCTCCGAGAGTTGTCTCATCGATCTCCTTGGCAAGATTGACATCACCAACGAGCTCGCCTCAGACCTGGAGTCGATTGGCTCCACCGACCCAATGCTTGTTGACTCCGACACGGCATCCCTCGACGCCTTCCCCACCAACGCGGTGGTCATCGACGACCCACTCCCTCGAGCAGATAGCGGCGACAGCACCGTCACGGAGGTGCTCGTCATCATCCACGGCGGAGACGCCGACGAAGCCGCGCATGATCCGCTGCAGGCGGCGCTGTGATACATATCCGCACCCATCGCGAAAGACACCAACGCCGAGACGCTGGAGGCCTTTCGCGTATCCCTCGTCGAAAGCGCCAAGAAGCTGGCTTCCATGAAGTGCCTCTCCGAGGCCTACCAGCGTGAGCTCGACCGCGCCATCTGTGGCACGCCGGCTGCTGGCGGGCCTAGCCGCGTGGGCACTATCTGCCAGCGCGGTGCAGACATCGCCAGCATGCTGGGTGCTGATCGACCGGTCTACGCTACGCCCATGGAGAACATACGCGCTGCCCAGGCGGCAGCAGACGAGCTGGACAACTTGGAGGCTGACGAGCGCCGTTGCATGACCGAGCGCGTTCAGCGGCTCATTGACGCGGCTGCCGTGTGGCAGAGCCCGGTGCTCACGTCAAGAATCCTCCTCTCAGCCGAGAGCAAGGCACAACCTCCCGGATGCCGACTGGTGGTGTCCGCAACCAAAGAGACAAAGAGCCGGCTGCTAGCCGCAGCCGCACACGCCTCACCATTGAGCGCGACCTAGACGGCCACCCAAGTGCAGTGGAACGGCGGGATGACTATCCGCCTCCTCCTCCTCCACGCAGGGAGAGGCGCACCTCCACGCCGCCTGTTGACCACCCAACACTCGGCGACCCGCTTGGCCGCCGAGAAGGAGTCGGAGAGAATGACGCGCGCCACCGAATCGACCGCCTTGCTCGATCCCAGGCGCTAGAAGAAGAAGACGCGATAGGCCCGCCTTGTTTCGGCCCCCGCATTCGCGATGAGCCCTTCCCCAAAGGGTTCTCGCTCGCAAGAGACATGCCCAAGTATAACGGCTCCGTGAAGCCAGAAGACTGGCTGGTCGACTACTCCACCGCAGTCAGCATAGCAAATGGCAAAAAGCGCATTGCCGTGAAGTACATTCCGCTCATGCTCCAGGGCATGGCCCGGACATGGCTGACCAGCCTGAAGCCCCGCAGCATCAACAACTGGGTAGATTTCACCGAAGTCTTCATCCGCAACTTCACCAACACCTACAAGCGGCCGCCCAAGCCTCGCCAGCTCTCTCTGTGCATCCAAGGCCCTACCGAATCCACTCGCGACTACCTGACGTGGTGGGCCGAACTATGCAACTCCTGCGAGGGGGCGCATGAGGTGCAAGCCATAGAATACTTCACTGCCGGTTGCAGAGAAGGCACCCTCCTCAAGCACCAACTCCTCTGCGACGAGCCGGCCACACTCGACGAGCTGCTGATCATAGCAGACAAGTATGCCACTGCCGACTCCTCCATGAAGTCGGAGCTTCGGGTGGACGCCTCTGGGAAGGTGCTCCCCCAGGCTCCCAGAACGCCGGCTGGTGACTCCAGTCGGCGCCAACAGCAGAACGACAACAAGCGCAAAGCCCGATGCCGGCTTCCACCAGCCGGCAGGTGGCAACAGTTGAAGACCAGCAGCGGGAGGGGCACCCCTTGCCCAAGCGTCAGAGAGGCGGCAAGCCGAATTGGTTGCCCGCCTTCTCCTATGAGAAAACCCTTGATGCACCCTACAAGTTCCACAGCGGCGCAAAGCCATCCAACCACACCACCCGGAAGTGCCACTGGCTCACCCGAATCTCCAAGGGCGAAGGACTACTGCCTCCACTGCCTGCTGGCCAGTCGCCCCCGCCTCCTCAGCAGCCGGCGGCCAAACCGGCAATCGGCGCCGTTCAAGATGAATTCCCTGAAGAGCATGGAGCCTACATTATCTTCACCAGCCAGACTGACGATAGGCGCAGTCGGCGGCCAAACCGGCAATCGGCGCCATTCAAGATGAATTCCCTGAAGAGCATGGAGCCTACATTGTCTTCACCAGCCAGACTGACGATAGGCGCAGTCGGCGCCAGCAACACCAAGAAGTCAATGCCGTCGCCTCCCAAGTCCCAGAGTTCATGCACTGGTCCGAGAAGCCCATCAGCTAGAGCCGAGCTGACCACCCGGAAGTAATGCCTTCTCCGGGCTCCTATGCCCTGGTGTTGGATGCCACCTTTGCAACAGAGAGGCGAGCTGCTCGTTTTTCCCGAGTCCTGATAGATGGCAGTAGCAGTATCAACATCCTTTACCGCGATACCATGGGAGAAGTTGTGCATCAAAGTGAAGAATCTCCAGCCTAGTCGGGCTGTCTTCCACGGAATTGTGCCCGGCCTTTCCTGCTCACCAATCAAGAAGATCAAGATAAATGGTCTCTTCGGAGACAAGAATCATTTCCGCTGTGAAGCAATTTGGTTTGAGGTGGTGGACTTGGAGAGCCCTTATCATGCACTACTTGGCCGACCTGCTATGGACAAGTTCATGGCAGACCACACTACGCTTACCTCAAGATGAAGATGCCAGGAACCAAAGGCATTATCACTATAGCTAGAGATTACAAGAAGTCAGCCGACTGTGCTGCAGCCAGCAGCCGGCTAGCTGAGTCCCTAGTGATTGCCACTAAGAAGAAGCTCCTGGACCGAGTGGTGGCCATGGCCAACAAGCAGCCGGACCTATCACCGGAGCCCAAAGAGTCAGAGACCCAGGCCTCCTTCCAGCCGGCCAAAGAAACAAAGAAGATCCCCTTGGACCCTGAACACCAAGAGAGGCACGCTGTCATAGGTGCCAACCTTGATAGCAAATAGGAAAGTGAGCTCGTCGATTTCTCCCGTGAGAATCGGGACATCTTCACGTGGTCTCCCAAAGACATGCCGGGTGTTCCGACGGATTTCGCCGAGCACAAGCTACACGTCAGAGCAGATGCCAAGCCAATCAAGCAACCCCTCCGCCGACTGTCAGAGGTGAAGAGAAGAATCATCAGAGAAGAGATCGCCCTCCTGTTGGCAGCCGACTTTGTCGGTGTCAAAACCGGCGGATCTCGGGTAGGGGGTCCCGGACTGTGCGTCTAAGGCGGATGGTAACAGGAGGCGGGGAACACAAAGTTTACCCAGGTTCGGGCCCTCTCAATGGAGGTAATACCCTACTTCCTGCTTGATTGATCTTGATGATATGAGTATTACAAGAGTTGATCTACCACGAGATCGTAGAGGCTAAACCCTAGAAGCTAGCCTATGATTATGATTGTTGTTGTCCTACGGACTGAACCCTTCGGTTTATATAGACACCAGAGGGGGCTAGGGTTACACAGAGTCGGTTACAAGGGAGGAGATCTACATATCCGAATTGCCAAGCTTGCCTTCCACGCAAAGGAGAGTTCCATCTGGACACGGGACAAAGTCTTCAATCTTGTATCTTCATAGTCCAACAGTCCGGCCAAAGTATATAGTTCGGCTGTCCGAGGACCCCCTAATACAGGACTCCCTCAGTAGCCCCTGAACCAGGCTTCAATGACGATGAGTCCGGCGCGCAGATTGTCTTCGGCATTGCAAGGCGGGTTCTTCTCCAAATTCTGAGTACCTGTCGAGTAGTGTCTGGCTTCCCATGAATGTTGCACTCCTCGGCTTCTGCGCCTAATAATGGCTATCTCCACGTGTCGAGCGAATGCGACAAGTCGGGGCATTTTTACACTTGCCACCCTAACCATGTAAGTAAATCGTCTATTTAAAGAGACGGGGATCCTCAGATCCAGATCACACCATCCTCCTGCAGCGAGTATCCATCAGAGCGCACCTGGAAAAGTCCATCCCATCACGGCCGGCCACCGCAGCTCCTCCTCTCGCTCCCGTAGCACTAAGCTAGGCAATTGGGAGAAGTGTTTCGTCCCCCACAACCAATTAGTAGAGTTGCAGACCCAGGGCTTTCTACCTCCTGCGTATATGGTCCCCGTCCGAGCCGGACTAGCCACTTATAATGGCGGGGAGCAAGCGGAGAGCTTTCCCAACCCATCCAGGGGGGAGCGGGTATGCCTTGTCCCTTACTTATTGAGGGGACTCGGATTTCCCATCCATCCATTCCTCTGCGGGCTCCTGGAGTTATACGGCCTCCAGCTGCATAACTTTACTCCCGCCTCCATATTACACATCGCTGGCTACATCGCTCTTTGTGAGCTGCTTTTGGGATGCGAAGCTCATTTCGAGCTATGGAAGAGGCTGTTCTGCCTCGTACCCCGTACACAGGAGGGGTCAATATATCAAGTGGGCGGGGCCGAGATATGGCGCATCGCCGGGACCAGATACCTGTCTGGTACTCCGAAGAAGACATCCGAAGACTGGCCTTCAGAGTGGTTTTATATGGAGGACGTCCCCCTTCCGGACCCTATTCGGATGGGCCTTCCTGAGTTTGATAATGCCCCTTTGAAGAAACACACAGCTGGCCCCCTCGGAGCCCCCAGGAGGAAGATAACAGAGAGGTCCTTTACCTGATGGGCAGGATAAAAACGCTGGCCAAATCAGGACTGACAATAGTCGAGGTTATGTCAATATGTATAACGCGGGGGGTGCAGCCACTTCAGTATCAGGGGAAACCCATGTGGCAGTTCAATGGAGAAGACGATGTCACCCGCTGCGGTCGTAAAGGTCCCGACTCCGCCGCTGCTCTAGCGAAAATACTGTCCGATTTGTACAAAGGAGAGGAAGAGGAGTTCATCCGTATGAAGCCACGGGATGGATTCTCCATGTACAACCCCCCAAACCGGGTGAGCTGCTACCTTCTACTCCAGACCTTTCCGCATCCTTCGTCATAAATATTTACCTTACTATTTCATAGCAGGAACTGCGAAAAGCTGTGAGGGAGGTCCATAGACCATCTCCACAGCCAGAGGACCCTGACCGGGCCCTCGACCCCGGACTCGAAGAAGATCCGGACATATTTGTGGAGCTCATCGACAGGACGTTCTATCAGTTAAGCTGCGATGGTGCCTTGGTGGCCATCATAGCCGATCATCCTGGCCTGCTCCCTGCATCGCATGTAAGTAAAACCGGAGTCCCAACTTCCGATAAGGATCCCTTTTTGCACTTAACCTACCGCACACATATGGTGTCTTACAGGGAAGGTCCTCGGGACGCCATGCCGAACCCGCAGTGACTCACCAACAAGGGGCACCGAAGCCGGGTAGGCTTAAAAGGAAGGCGGTCAGGACTGGGACGCCATCGCAGAGGTATGAAAAAGAACCCCGCTCCATGGTTGTTGTCTTTTAAAATATAATAACGTCCATATTTCCTAGCAGAAAAGACGCTCGCCAGACCGTGTCCGGAGAGCCTGCCGGCCACGCCTCCACCAGCCGGACTCCAGAGCCGGACTTAGGGGCAGATGCTAACGTGGGGACAACACCGGATGTTCCTCCTACAGAGGATGCGGATAGGCTATCCACTACGAATTCCGAAGTGGAGAGTGCGAAGAATCACAGGCGTCGCCGGGCCGTACTCCGCGACCCTAGTTTCTTCGAAGAGGCGTTCGATGCCTTCAACTCAGGAGACGCGTACATCCGAGCTGCTCAAAATGGCCTTGCTAGAGCCACGGACAAGTATGTAAAGGATATACGGGTAAGAAAATCTTATAATTATGTATATCAGTAGCCCCTGAGACTTGAAATAGTTGGCACAACTGATTTAAGGATCGTTGTTTGCGTAGGTTCTTACGGAGAAGAATACCCAATTGTCTCAAGAGCTGGAGGAGTGCAAAGCCCAGCTACGGGCCACAGTTGCCGGAATGGAGCAGTCCAAGAAGGCCCCATCTGGTAATACTTGTCTTGATCGAAAAGAATGAAATGACATGTACCAGATAGTATTCGGCATGCATGCACATCTAACAATAGATTCTGCAGATAATCCCGGAGTGAATCCGAAGATCGTGCAAGGGGATGAGCAACATGCTCAACGACAGCTAGAGGCTGGCGAGCGCGTGCTTACGCGGGTTAGGCGGGAGAAAAACGATCTCTAAGATGCCAATACCCGGCTGGGCGTTGAACTGAAAGATGTGCGGGCCCTGCTTGCTGACTCCGTAAAGGAGAATAAGAGGCTTTGACCCGGCATGTTTAGTAAGTGATTGAACGAACTTTTATAGAGTTCGGTGAAGAAACTGGCTAATAGAGTTATATCTGTAGGTATGCTGACGGGTCGTCCCGAAGAGGAGATGCCCGGATCTACATGTGATCTTCTGCAAGAGCTCTCACAACTGCATGAACAAGTTCGACAGGTGATGCAGGGCATTGCCCAGGCCTTGTGGACATCCGCCTCCCTGCCAGGAGGCATGGGGGAGCTCGTAGAGATGCTCAAGGGGGCGCGGTGGCGCTTCCGATTATGGAAGATATCGGCCTACCGACAAGGTGCAAGGGAAGCCTGGGCCATGGCGAAGACATGATATACCAAGGCTGACCCTAACCACATGGCCGAGGTCGGACGTGTAGGGTCTGATGGGAAAGAGATCCCCGTTAGTATGGTATATGACCAGGTAAAATTAGCCGCAAAGTATTCCCAACAGGATTGTAGGCTAGACAACCTGTTGGATGGTATAGAAGAAGAATTTAGTCAGTCTAAGTGACTGTGTACTTCAAATGACATATTTTGTCCCTAGCCGGATTGAAAATCATTTGTCATGGCAGACCTTTTCGCTTCGACCTCCATACCCGACAATCCGGAGTGTATCCGAATACCCGCTCAGTTATGTAAAAACCGGGGTACGCGTGGAAACCAGGCGTAGGGGTCATAAGTGCTTGAACAGAAAAGTACCCAACTAGCTATGTTATATTACATGGATAGTAAGAAACATCTTCCAGGGAGAATAGTTCCGTTAAGGGTTCCTTTCCCTGGGTACGCATGCATTAATGTGCATGTCCGAACTGCGAAAAGAGACGCAGGATATAAACATTTGGGGGCATGTATTGCAATAAGTAAAAGTCATCTTTTGTTCACCGACTGAATATTCCCTTAAGAACGCTAGCTTTCGGCTTCACCCAGTCTGAGGTACACATCCGACTGACCCGACAGTAACAATCGCAGAGGTGCTCCCCTTATGCCCTGGCCGAATTAACGGGAACGTAGGGCATAAACACAAGAGCCAGGCAACCCAGCTTGGCCAAGACGTAAGTCATATCGATGCATATAATGGCGAAGAAAAGGTACATGTGGAAAAGTAACACATGTGCAGGGGGCATAAGGCCCGGAATATAATTATATTAAGCTTCTGTATAAGAAGCCCCCAGGTATAATGAGCACGCATGGCGCGTCAAGGTTTTGTAGTCAAGACATAGTTTAAGCTTTTAATGCCATGAAGAAAAAGGGAAGAAAGAAAGAAAGATAGATAGCGGATATATATATATATAAGGGCGGAGGTAAGGAGACGAACACAGCGTCCGTCACTAGGCGTAGAATCTTCGGAGTCTGGCCGTGTTCCATGGGTTTGGCTCAAGTCGATTGTCCAATGCATCACGCAGACAATACGCTCCACCGGTGAGAACTTTATCGATGATGAAGGGACCTTCCTATTTGGGCTTGAGCTTGTCCTTTTTCTTCTCTGGTAGGCGTAGAATGAGTTCGCCAACGTTATAAGTTTTGGTCCGTACTTCCCTGCTTTGATACCGTCGAGCCTGTTGCTGATAGAATGCGGAGCGGGCTTTTGCAACGTCACGCTCCTCCTCGAGGGCATCTAAGCTGTCCTGCCGATTAAGCTCGGCTTCTTTCTGTTCGTACATGCGCACTCGAGGTGAGTCATGAATGATGTCGCAGGGCAGTACCGCCTCTGTGCCATACACCATAAAAAATGGTGTGTATCCGGTAGTGCGATTCGACATGGTCCACAGCACCCATAGTACGGAGTCGAGCTCCTCAACCCAGTGCGTATCTGATTCCTTCAAGGATCGCACTAGTCTGGGCTTAATGCCGCTCATAATAAGACCATTTGCGTGTTCGACTTGACCGTTTTTTTGGGGGTGATAGACGGAGGCATAATCAAGCTTAATGCCCATGTTGCCGCACCAAGTTTTTACCTCGTCAGCTGTGAAGTTCGAGCCGTTATCGGTGATGATGCTGTGGGGGGACACCATAACGGTGTACAACCCCGGATATGAAGTCTATCACTGGTCCGGACTCGACCGTTTTAACTAGTTTGGCTTCTATCCATTTGGTGAATTTATCCACCATGACCAATAGGTATTTTTTCTTATGGCTTCCTCCTTTAAGGGGTCCGACCATATCAAGCCCACAGACCGCAAAGGGCCAAGTAATGGGTATTGTTTGGAGAGCGGTAGGTGGCATATGGCTTTGGTTTGTGTCGGGGGTTGGGTGCGACATATGCCAAAGGATGGCTTATCATGGTGGGAGCGAGTAGAACGTTGCCGGTGCCCGGAAGCGGGATGAGGCGTAGACACGAACGCCGGCGTACTTTACCCAGGTTCGGGGCTCTCCTAGGAGATAACACCCCTAGTCCTGCTCTGCGGGGTCTCCGCATGATCACTAAGGCCAAGTGAATACAAGGTTGCTCCTCGAGCTGTATCGGAAGGTAGGAGAAGGCATGGCTAGCTCTCTACTTCCTATATGATCTGGTCTAGTTCTAATGGGTCCCAACCCTTTGCATGGGTGCCCTGGGGGGTTTATATAGGCCTACCCCCAGGGGTACAATGGTAATCCGGCTGGGCGCAGGGCCGAGCCGTCAGTCTCTTCGGTCCCCGTCTCGTCTGGTTAATGGCGCGTAGGCCCCATGGGAGGGGCAGGCCGACTCCCGGGGGCCGACTCCCAACGGGTCCGACTAATGGCGCTCTCGCCGTCTTCTGGACTCTTGCTGACTGGTGGGACCCTTCGTCCCTAGGTCGTACAGACGGGCCATCGTGGGTGCAGGACTCTGCTCACTGGTGCTGATGTCAGGCCTGGCATGGTAGCAGTGCTGCGCCGGACGGAGATCTCTGTGGGTACAGTGCACTGTGGCCACGCCAGCCTTTGGAAAGGGGAGGAAGTGGGATTCACTGTAGCCACTCCCCGTCCCGTCCCCCTTGATGAGGGCATGGGTATCCGTTGGTGCCGTGGGCCGACTCCCCGTGGCCGGCTTCTCTGGAAGCCGCCAGATAGGAGTCGGCTTGTCTTGAACTCGCCTCCAGGACTTGGCCGCGAGTGGGCAGTCGGCTGTTCCTCCAGCCGGCTTCCAGAAGGCGGCTCTTCGTCTTGGCATTTTGAGGGGCGCAGCCTGCCCCGATGTCTTAAAAGGTTCTGGGCTCCGGGTTAGCCTACCCGTGGCCCATTACTCCGATAGTAGTCCCCGAAGCTGGTGAGGCGCCGTGGATGATCAGCCGAGGAGCCTCAGCAGTTTTTTCTCTCCGGATGCTCGAGGTGAGAACCTCGTTCGATTTCTGCCGGGCCGACGGGGAGGAGTCGGACTTGCCCAATTTGACTTGTCCAACATTTTCGAATGCTTCGGCGGGATCCATGTGGCGTGCTAGCTAAGCTTCCAGGTCGCCGCCCGTTTCGGGCCTGTCACGTGGCAACACATGGCCGGGCCAGTCTGCCCACCCACGCGCGTGACGGGACAGGTCTACGGGCGGGCCCCGCCACTACCGCACCCCGGCACGTGAGCGGATCCGCTGCGGTCGTGGGGGACGGTTTGGGTTCCCCAGAGTTACTGCGCGCAGTAACTTTGCGCAATAAACGTGGGGGGTGTGGGGTAGTGGGCGCAGTAAATCCCACGACCGCCCCCTCGGCTTTGCAGTCCCCGAGTCTATAAGTAGGGGGGAGGAGGGGGAGCGACAGAGCACGCGCGCCCCTCCTCCACACTGCTTCTTCTTATTTTTCCTCACGCCGCCGCGCCCGAAGCTACGCCGAGCGCCGCGGTGACCCGCTCGCGATGAGTTCTTCTTCCGCCGCCGTGCCCCCTTCGGTGCACTCTGGCACCTGGGACGGTTTGGAGGTCCACGACGATCACATCGAATTCCTCCGCAAGACGCGTCGGCACCCCGGCAAGGACTTCGTGTGGGTCCGTCTTGCGCCAAGGGGGGAAATCTCGCCGGCGCTGCAGGAGGGCGAGCGGGTCGTCTTCCGCTCGCACTGCCTGCGCGGCCTAGGCCTGTCGGCGAGCAGCTTCTTCCGCGCCTTCCTCGAATTCTACGGCCTCCAGCCGCACCACCTCACCCCCAACACGGTGGTGCTGTTGCCCGCCTTCGTTGCCTTGTGCGAAGGCTTCCTCGGCATCCTCCCCACCATCGAGCTCTGGGGGGAATTCTTCTACTCCAAGCTCGGCACCTAAGCCGCAGGCGTGCCGGCTCAGTGCGGCGCGTTCATCACCGTGCGGAGGTCGGGGGCCGACAACCCATTTCCCTCCATCAAGCTGATAAAGTCGGTGAAGACGTGGCAGCGGTCGTACTTCTACATGAAGAGCGTCTTCGCGGAGGGCGACTGGGTCAATCTGCCGGCCTATGTGGCCGGCCCACCGGCTGGGAGGCAGCCCAACTGGTCGTATCGGGCCAGGACACTGACGCCCGCAGGAGCCGGCGCCGTCGCACGACTCTGAGTGCTGACGCAGTCGGAGCGTCTGATCGGCCCGGATCTGCTGGCCGCCTTCGTGGGGCGCCGAGTTCTCCCGCTCCAAGGCCGCCCCCACATGATATGCCAGATGAGCGGGCATCGGGACCCGAGTCGGATGTGCACCAAGGAAATGCCTCACGAGGAGGTAGCCTATATGGTGAACTACCTTGAGGACTGCAAGCTCTTGGAAGAGTGGCAGTTTGGCAAGGAACCGTATTCACGCGCCAACCCACCACCCATAGTGAGTTGTTTCTTTTTCTCTTTTTCTTTAACTTTCTTGACTTCTTCGTGGCCGAGTTCGTCTTGTCCGATCTGACCAGTCGGCTTTGGTCAGAACCCCCCCTCCATCCAGCAACTGGCACCGCGTGGCCGGCCCGCGAATTCCTTGCCGACCGGGTGGAGAGCGACGTGGACGACCCTGATCTGGGGGCGGCGGCCTTGGAAGACGACGCCAAGGGAGGAGGCGGCCCACGGCTCGGGGCCAGTCTCGAGGACTGGCCTGACGATGATGAGGAGGTCGCCCCCCGCCGCCAGCCAGCAGTCGGCCAGCCTGGCGCGAGCTCTTCTGCCGCGTCGGACGCTCAAGGCGGCGCGAAGAAGCGCAGGGTCGTGTCGAGCTTGTTCAGCAGCCGGCCGAAGAAGCCCAAGGGCTCGGCCGCGGCGACCAAGCAGGACGAGGCGGCCGCGAAGGCCAACCGCTTCCGCAAGGAGGTGAAGAAGCCATCACTGGTCTCCGTGTGAGTGCTCCTTCCTTTCTCCTTTATTTTTTCTTTGTAGATCTTGTCTGAGTCTTTACTTGTTTTCCCTTGGTCTAGGGCTCCCCTCTCTCTCTCTCTCGAGAGGGTCGCTGCCGCCTCCGTCATGGGGTCGGCGGAGACTTTTGCCACTACTCGGCGGATTGATCCCGCCGCCGACCTCCGGGAGGCGACAGAGCGGCACGCACAAGAGGCACGCAGAGCAAGAGGCCGCCCGCCTGGAGAAGGTGGAGGCCGAGAAGGCAGAGGCCGCCGCCAAGAAGAAACTGGTAGAGGCCGAGGGCGCCGTCGCGGCGGAGAAGCAGGCTGAAGAATCCGTGCACCACCAATCGGCGGTTTTCATCACTCCGCTGAACTCCGCGCCACTGCCTCTGGAGTTCACGGGGCAGACCGGGGAAGCCAGTGGTGAGAATCCGACCATGGAGGAGGATGGCGGCTACGCCTTTGTGCCAGATGTGGTTGTGCGGCCACCGTCGCCATCTGGAAGCGCGCGAGGTGAGCAGCCGGCGGACCCACCGGTGCCGCCATCTGAAGACGAGGTGGTGGCGGGCCTAATTCTCCAAGTTGGCACGCCAACGCGTCGCCGTCTTGCGGAGGCGGCCTCGGCGCCGCGCCCTTTGGAAACCGGCGCCGCGAGCTCCACGATCCCGGATGCCGAGGCGACGAGCGTCGCGCCCACTGGGTGGGTGCGGGGAGGTGGGACGGGCCCATTGAACCAAGTGCTCTTGGACGTCCAAACCAAGCTCCGAGCTAAGGGCGACTGTCGATGTCAAAACCGGCGGATCTCGGGTAGGGGGTCCCGAACTATGCGTCTAGGCGGATGGTAACAGGAGACAAGGGACACGATGTTTTTACCCAGGTTTGGGCCCTCTCGATGGAGGTAAAACCCTACTCCTTCTTGATTAATATTGATGACATGGGTAGTACAAGAGTAGATCTACCACGAGATCAGAGAGGCTAAACCCTAGAAGCTAGCCTATGGTATGATTGTTGTTGTTCTATGGACTAAACCCTCCGGTTTATATAGACACCGGAGGGGGTTAGGGTTACACAGAGTCGGTTACAAGGAAGGAGATCTACATATCCGTAATGCCAAGCTTGCCTTCCACGCCGAGGAAAGTCCCATCCGGACACGGGACGAAGTCTTCAATCTTGTATCTTCAAAGTCCAACAGTCCGGCCAAAGGTTATAGTCCGGCTATCCGGATACCCCCTAATCCAGGACTCCCTGACTAGCCCCCGAACCATGCTTCAATGATGATGAGTCCGGCGCGCAGATTGTCTTTGACATTGCAAGGCGGGTTCTTCTCCAAATTCCGAATACCTGTTAAATAGTGTCCGACTTCTTGTAAATGCTGCGCTCCTTGGCTTCCACGCCTAATAATGGCCACCTTCCACGTGTCAAACAAATGTGAAGAGCCAGGGTATTTTTACATTTACCCCCCAAGCTATGGAAATGAGCTGTCTATTAAAGAGACGAGGATTCAGATCCGAACCACACCATCTTCCCTCAGCGAGCATTCATTGGAGCATGCCTGAAAGAAATCAATTCCATCATGGCCAATCGACGCAGGTCCTCTTCTCATTCCTCCAGCCCCAAGCCCGGAGATTGGGAGAGGTGTTCTGTCCAGCCAACTAGTGAAGCTTCAGACCCATGGATTTCTCCCCCCAGCATATATGGTCCCGGTTTGAGCCGGGTTCGCCACCTACAATGGCAGAGAGCAAGCGGAGATCTTTCCCAGTCCCTCTAAGGGAGAGCGGGTATGCCTCGTTTCTTATTTGATAAGAGGACTCGAATTTCCAATTCATCCGTTTCTCCGGGGGCTTCTGGAGTTCTACGGCCTCCAGTTGCGCAGCCTTACTCCTGCCTCCATACTACATATCGCCGGTTACGTAGCCTTTTGCGAGCTGTTTTTGGTCTGCGAGGCTCATTTTGCACTGCGGAAGAAGCTGTTCTCCCTTGTGCCCCGTTCTCAGAGGGGGTCATTATATCAAGTGGGCGGAGCCGAAGTATGGCGTATCGCCGGGACCGGATATTGAAAGCACAAGTGCTCCTAGGTGGTTTTGATAATTGATGACAACATATCTCTTGTTGGACTAACATCTCAATCTAGCATGTTTCAGATAAGTTCAACAATGGAGTGGCATGGACTAAAGGTTGTGGGAACTCCTTCAAGATGCTAGGGACAAAGGATTGGCTAAAGCTTCAAGCTCAAGACTCCTCATTTTACATTTTAGTGAACCAAGATCACATTGATTCTTTAGGAAAAGCCAATACTATTAAGGAGGGATGAGGTGTTGCTTAATGAGCCTCTTGCTTCATGTGCTTAGTGATATGCTCCAAAACCCTCAGCTACTTTCCCACTTCCACATATGACCTAAACCCTAAGCCAAACTCGGTCCTACCGATTCTTCCTATCCGGCGCCACCGAGTTTCACTTGTCATTAGCCACTGCCAAACCCTAGCAATTCGGTCCTACCGATAGGGATCTCGGTCTCACCGAGATGGGGTTGCAAACTCTCTGTTTCCCTTTCGTAACTTTTCGGTCCCACCGAAAGAGCGAATCGGTCCCACCGAGATTGGAATGTAAACTCAGTGTTTCCCCTTTGTAACTTTTCGGTCTCACCGAGTTCCACTCGGTCTCACCGAAAGAGCAAATCGGTCCCACCGAGTTTGCCTGACCAATTCTCTGGTTAGCTAATTACCAAATTTGGTCTCACCGAGTTTGTGTAATCGGTCTCATCGAGATTACGTTATGCCCAAACCCTAACCACATTGGTCCTACCGAGTTGCATGTCAGTCCCACCGAAAATCACTAACGGTCACTAGGTTTACATTTTCGGTCCGACCGAGTTTATTGATTCGGTCCCACCGAGATTGGAAAACTGTGTAATGGTTGGATTTTGTGTGGAGGCTATATATACCCCTCCACCTTCTTCTCATTCGATGAGAGAGCCATCAGAACACACACACCATTCCATCTCATATGTTCTGAGAGAGAACCACCTACTCATGTGTTGAGACCAAGACATTCCATTCCTACCATACGAATCTTGATCTCTAGCCTTCCCAAGTTGCTTTCCACTCAAATCCTCTTTCCACCAAATCCAAATCCTATGAGAGAGAGTTGAGTGTTGGGGAGACTATCATTTGAAGCACAAGAGCAAGGAGTTCATTACCTACACACCATTTGTTACTTCTTGGAGAGTGGTGTCTCCTAGATTGGCTAGGTGTCACTTGGGAGCCTCCGAAAAGATTGTGGAGTTGAACCAAGGAGTTTGTAAGGGCAAGGAGATCGCCTACTTCTTGAAGATCTACCGCTAGTGAGGCAAGTCCTGTGTGGGCGATGGCCATGGTGGGATAGACAAGGTTGCTTCTTCGTGGACCCTTTGTGGGTGGTTGCTTCTTCGTGGACCCTTCGTGGGTGGAGCCCTGTGTGGACTCGCGCAACCGTTACCCTTGGGTGGAGCCCTATGTGGACTCGCGCAACCGTTACCCTTCGTGGGTTGAAGTCTCCAGCAACGTGGATGTAGGATAGCACCACCTATCCGAACCACGGGAAAAACATTCGTGTCTCCAATTGCGTTTGATCTCTCCAAACCCTTCCCGTTACATTCTTGCAAGTTGCATGCTTTACAGTCCGCTGCTCATATACTCTTTGCGTGCTTGTTTGATATGTATCGTGTGTGTTGAAATTGTGGCTAAAACTCCACTTAAACCGAAAAAGCTTAAAAATTGCAACTTGAGCATTATGTGTCTAATCACCCCCCTCTAGACACATCTACTTCTAGATCCTACAAGTGGTATCAGAGCCTTGGTCTCCATTACTTTGGTTTAATCACCATTGGAGGAAGATGGATGTGTCTACTCTAGGGAGTCTTAGACATAGAGTGCCTATTCTTGATGGAAAGTACTTCCATGAATGGAAAAATGAGATGCTTGTAATCTTCAATCAATATCATTTGAACAAGTATATTGCTAGCCCTTGTGCACCCCATATTGATCCCTTGCATCCTACCCTAGATGAAGATATTAACATGATTCGCAATCTTAGAACTATTGAGCTCATCATTAGAGGATTGCCCAAAAATTTGATTGCTAGTTTGCCTACTCAAAATTGCGCCTATACTATATGGAAATTTCTTGAGGGACGGTTTCCCAATCATTGCTTGAAAACTTTGGATGAAATTCTCCATAAATCTATTGCCTTGAGTAAGATGAACTCTAGTGATCCTAGTTTTGGTAAATGTCTTCTTGAACTTGCCAATCTTAAGTATGCTAAAGGAGATGTTGGAATCATTAATGATATCATACTCAAAGCTATAAGAATTCATAAAAGTGACCACTTTGATGATCATTTATCTGATGAATTACCCTCTCTAGGAAATGATGAATCACAAGATCATGATGAACATGAGTATTACAATGAGGATGATAGTGACTTCGATCTTGATGATGCAATGAGACATTTTGGTCTTATGGCAAATCTTCGGGGATATGAATCAGGAGGAAAGGAATGGGTTCTTGATAGTGGATGTACTGATCATATGACCGGAGATGAAGAGATGTTTCGTGAGCTTGCTGAAAATGACGGCCCTCGAAAATATGTCACCTTTGGTGATAATTCAAAGGGTAAAGTGATTGGCCTTGGTAAGGTGGCCATCTCACATGATAGTTCCATTCAAAATGTCATGCTCGTTGAATCTCTT
Source organism: Triticum urartu (assembly GCF_003073215.2). Taxonomy (NCBI): domain Eukaryota; kingdom Viridiplantae; phylum Streptophyta; class Magnoliopsida; order Poales; family Poaceae; genus Triticum; species Triticum urartu. The sequence continues at coordinate 495,557,565 of NC_053027.1, read as the reverse complement.
GGCTACAACTTACTTTCAGTATCTAGACTTGCTGATTTCGGTTTGAATGTCCTATTTACTGAGGTAGATTGCCAAGTATTT